>NC_092092.1:81608220-81842360 GCF_045679555.1 Salvelinus alpinus
TCCCCCTTAAAAGACTGAGATGCACTATTGTAAAGTGGTTGTTCCACTGGATATCATAAGGTGAATGCACCAATTTGTAAGTCGCTCTGGATAAGAGCGTCTGCTAAATGACTTAAACGTAAAATGTAAATGTAAATGTTAGCTACAGTACATTGGGATGATAGAACCGCATATTAATAATGTTAGCTACAGTACATTGGGATATAAAAGTATATTTTTGGATTGCTTAGGCACTATCTTTGAAACTATAGGCTGTTTGCAAAACTCTACACACTAACCACCAAACCTTACACCAAACCAGCAAAACATTACACACTAACCACCAAACCTACACCAAACTTTACACCAAACCTTACACCAAACCAGCAAAACATTACACACTAACCACCAAACCTTACACCAAACCAGCAAAACATTAGACACTAACCACCAAACCTTACACCAAACCTTACACCAAACCTTACACCAAACCAGCAAAACATTACACACTAACCACCAAACCTTACACCAAACCAGCAAAACATTACACACTAACCACCAAACCTTACACCAAACCTTACACCAAACCTTACACCAAACCAGCAAAACATTACACACTAACCACCAAACCTTACACCAAACCAGCAAAACATTACACACTAACCACCAAACCTTACACCAAACCAGCAAAACATTACACACTAACCACCAAACCTTACACCAAACCTTACACCAAACCTTACACCAAACCTTACACCAAACCAGCAAAACTCTACACACTAACCACCAAACCTTACACCAAACCAGCAAAACATTAGACATCTCTTGCAAAAGCAAACAATTTATTGAAAAACTCTTTAAACTCTTGCGTCAATACAGTACACACAAACCATCATCTGAATAATCACACAAAGCACCAACTACCCACTGAGTGTATAAATGATAAGCACTTGTGGCTTTTTCTTGTTTCTGTGTGCAGGGCATAGCTGTTTGCAAATAAAGTTCTGTCATACATATAGTAAACACACTTACACACAGATATCCAAACGTGTAAAGTATGGATGTGTATTCCGAACATGACATACTATCAATACAAATAAAGGGGGAAAAAACATTTCTCACATTGTTCTAATAACACTCCTCAAACAACAAAAGCTCAGAAGAAGAAAACAAAAAAACATTTGCGCAAAAAAAAAAAAAACAACAGAAAGAAATGTGACTTCATCTCTCCTTCTTTGTTGGTCTGGAAAAAATACTTCATCCACATCACATGCGATGTTGTCTTGACGAAGGCAGCATGGGAAGTATCGCCTGGAGGGCCGTATCCAGGCCTGGCAATGACCCCTGATCCATGTCTCCACAAGCCTCCTCCAGTGCCTGTAGAAAGGGTATGCGTTGGTGGGGCTGGCGATCATACACCTTCCAACGCCATGCAGAGAATAATTACTCAATAGGATTCAAGAACGGGGAGTATGGGGGGAGATTGAGTGCGATGACAAGTGGGTGTCCTGTGAACCAATTGCGGACCACAGCAGCCCGGTGGAAACTAACATTGTCCCAGATGATAACGTACCTGGGCTGCTCTGGCCCCTGGTCATTAGGGATTCGTCTGTTGTGGAGGGTGTCCAGAAATGTGATAATGTGTTCAGTGTTGTATGGGCCTAGGATTGCATGATGGTGAAGGATGGCGTTTTGACTAATAGCCGCACGCATTGTTATGTTGCCACCACGTTGTCCCGAGACGTTGGTGATGGCACGGTGTTCGATGATAAGGGCCGAGGCACCTTGTTTTTTGCAAGGTTGAAACCTGCCTCGTCCACATATATTAGCTCATGATGCACTGCATCTGCTTCTAGCTCCATGACGCTCTGAAAGAGACAAAACAATGTAACACAGTAGCAAAAGACAGGGATCAGTCAATATGATGTAGCACCATACACTTCCAGATCCACTACCAATGATAGGACAGTACAGCTTACCTGCACATATTCATATCTCAGTTGTTTTACAAGGTCTGAGTTTCTTTCGAAATGGACTCAGTACAGCTGCTTCATCCTAATTCTATTGCGTTTCAGTAGACGAGACAGTGCAGAGTGACTCACTCTGTTTCAGTAGACGAGACAGTGCAGAGTGACCAGAGTGACATTTTGGAATATGGTGTTATCTGCCATTATGTGGTCCTGCAGTTCTCTGAGTCTGATGCAGTTATTTGCAATGACCATATTTACAATGTGGGTCTCCTGCTCTGAGGTGAACAGTGAACCTCTTCCATCAGATACTGGTTTTCTTGCAGTTGTGTAAAAACATTTGAATGGTTTTAGTGATAGATCCTTCTCATTATGAACGTACAGTACATATTACTGTACCAGTAAGACGACAGCACTTACAGTTACTTACCGATTCTCATTTCTAAATATCCCGGATGATACCTGCAACAGTATAGCGGCTCAGATTAGTTTGAACCCGTTTCCCAGCTTCCTTCATGCTCATCCCATGGTTGACAACATGGTGAACCACAGTCACTCTGATTTCATCAGTTATTGTGTTCCTGACTCCGCTTCCTCTCCTTCTCCCCGTCCTTCTTCACCTCCTCTTCCTCCTCTTCCTCCTCCTCCTCCTCATCCTCCGCCTCCTCCTCATCTCCTCCTCCTCATCCTCTCACTTCTTTACCTCCTCCTCCTCCTCATCCTCCGCCACCTCCTCATCCTCCACCTCCTCCTCCTCTCACTTCTTCACCTCCTCCTCCTCCTGTTACTTCTTCACCTTCCTCGTCCTCCTCTTCCTCCTCCCCGTCCTCCTCTAGTTCTCACTCCTCTTACTCTCTGTCCAATATTGGCCTCCATTGTTGTTCAAACCAAATGTTTACCTGTGGCCTATTTATAGTGTTCAAGCTCTGATTTGTAAGTCAACTCATTATCTAAAAGTGTTTTCACGTGTCAACGTGGAAAGGCAATTGGCGAAAATAGTGTAGCAATGTAGAGATCAATGTTTACAGTTTTGCAAGAAGTGTGCTATTAAATTGCAAACTGAGTTTAATAAAGCAGTGAGTTGTGTTTACAGTTTTGCAAAAAAAAGTGTGTTATAAAATGACAAACTGAGTGTAAAGCAGTGAACGTGCATTCAGTTTGGCAACACTTGGTAAATGCATTGGCTAACAAGTGATAATGGTTTCAGACATAGTGCTTCAAGAATCACTGTCAGTGTTAAAGCATTCAGAATAAACAGTAATAGTGTTAGATATTGTACGTTGGGATGAAAGGAACAGCAGTGTTCCAGATATAACCTGGTGCTTCTTGCCTCCTATTAACATAATGTATGTCTGAATTAATAAACTGAGCTGCAGGGTTTTTGTTTTTGAAAAAAAAAAAAAAAAACATTACTTTTAACACGTAGCCTAATCTGATCACGAAGAAATCTGAAGAAAAAAAAAAAGTACTACAAAACGCACTTTAATAGTTGGCCTCAAACCGTTTCTCGACTGTCTGAGTGCACGCGAGTGTGTGCCTGTGTGTTTGTTTGAGCGTGCAATAGTTCAGGACACAATGTTCCAGACATTGAAAGTAGGTCAAATAGTTGAGACAAAGGGGAGGAGAGAGAGAAGTGAAGGGATATACCGCCACCCTCTGGATATATGGGGTACTGCAGCCAAACGTGGCCATCTAATACTTTGCCATTTATTCAGTCTAATACTGCCAGTTTATGGTTATGGCTGAGACACTCAGGTTTATTATGTATATACCAGCTGAGGGTAGGATGGCTCATATTTATGGCTGGAATGGAGTCAATGGATTGGTATTTTATTGTAAATAATAATTTGTTCTTAACTGACTTGCCTAGTTAAATAAAGGTTAAATAAATACAATAAAACATGGAAATCATGTCTTTGATGTGTTTGATACTATTCCATTGACTCCATTCCAGCCATTATTATGAGCTGTCCTCCCCTCAGCAGCCTCCACTGGTAGAAACATGAACTAAACATGCTTTATATGGCTGTAACTCCGAAGGATAACTCTGAAGGATAACTCCGAAGGATAACTCCGAAGGATAACTCCGAAGGATAACTCCGAAGGATAACTCTGAAGGACAACGCTGAAGGACAACTCTGAAGGATAACTCTGAAGGATAACTCTGAAGGACAACGCTGAAGGACAACTCTGAAGGATAACTCTGAAGGACAACTCTGAAGGACAACTCTGAAGGACAACTCTGAAGGATAACTCTGAAGGATAACTCTGAAGGATAACTCTGAAGGATAACTCTGAAGGATAACTCTGAAGGATAACTGAACATATGACTAACGAGATTGTTTTGCCTTTCATGCCTTGATGAGTTCTTGTTGTTAACCATCTTTAACTTAGAAAGACACACAGGACACTACTTATACATGTAATAGTTGCCTTTCCTGTGCCTGTAAGCACTACTGTAACCAATGTGAAATGGCTAGCTAGTTAGCGGTGGTGCGCGCTAATAGCGTTTTAATTGGGTGACGTAACTCGCTCTGAGACCTGAAGTAGTTGTTGTGGTGGCTTTTATGGAGCGATGGGTAAAGATGCTTCGAGGGTGTCTGTTGTTGATGTGTGCAGAGGGTCCCTGGTTCAAGGCCAGGAAGGGGCGAGAAGAGGAACGGAAGCTAAACTGTTACACTACATTATACATTACATTATTACATTATTAAGAAATATAATTATTGAAAAACATATCCAAAGTCATCCTCCTTCTCCTGCCACTGTAAATTAATCTCCTTCTCCTGGCACTGTAATCCAATCTCCTTCTCCTGCCACTGTAACTAAATCTCATTCTCCTGCCACTGTAAATTAATATCCTTCTCCTGCCACTGTAACTAAATCTCATTCTCCTGCCACTGTAAATTAATCTCCTTCTCCTGCCACTGTAAATTAATCTCCTTCTCCTGCCACTGTAACTAAATCTCATTCTCCTGCCACTGTAAATTAATCTCCTTCTCCTGCCACTGTAAATTAATCTCCTTCTCCTGCCACTGTAAATTAATCTCCTTCTCCTGCCACTGTAACTCAATCTCCTTCTCCTGCCACTATAACTAAATCCCCTTCTCCTGCCACTGTAACTAAATCTCCTTCTCCTGCCACTATAACTAAATCCCCTTCTCCTGCCACTGTAACTCAATCTCCTTCTCCTGCCACTATAACTAAATCCCCTTCTCCTGCCACTGTAAATTAATCTCCTTCTCCTGCCACTGTAACTAAATCTCCTTCTCCTGCCACTGTAACTCAATCTCCTTCTCCTGCCACTATAACTAAATCCCCTTCTCCTGCCACTGTAAATTAATCTCATTCTCCTGCCACTATAACTAAATCCCCTTCTCCTGCCACTGTAAATTAATCTCATTCTCCTGCCACTATAACTAAATCCCCTTCTCCTGCCACTGTAACTCAATCCCCTTCTCCTGCCACTGTAACTACATCTCATTCTCCTGCCACTGTAACTCAATCTTTTCTCCTGCCACTATAACTAAATCCCCTTCTCCTGCCACTGTAAATGAATCTCCTTCTCCTGCCACTATAACTAAATCCCCTTCTCCTGCCACTGTAACTCAATCCCCTTCTCCTGCCACTGTAAATTAATCTCCTTCTCCTGCCACTGTAACTATATCTCATTCTCCTGCCACTGTAACTCAATCCCCTTCTCCTGCCACTGTAACTACATCTCATTCTCCTGCCACTGTAACTCAATCTCCTTCTCCTTCTCCTGCCACTGTAACTCAATCTCCTTCTCCTGCCACTGTAACTCAATCCCCTTCTCCTGCCACTGTAACTACATCTCATTCTCCTGCCACTGTAACTCAATCTCCTTCTCCTTCTCCTGCCACTGTAACTCAATCTCCTTCTCCTGCCACTGTAACCCAATCCCCTTCTCCTTCTCCTGCCACTGTAACCCAATCCCCTTCTCCTTCTCCTGCCACTGTAACCCAATCCCCTTCCCCTTCTCCTGCCACTGTAACCCAATCCCCTTCCCCTTCTCCTGCCACTGTAACCCAATCCCCTTCCCCTTCTCCTGCCACTGTAACCCAATCCCCTTCTCCTGCCACTGGGCTTCCGAGTTGCGCAGCGGTCCAAGGCACTGCATGTCAGTGCTAGAGGCATCACTACAGACCCTAGTTCGATTCCAGGCTGTATCGTAACCGGCCGTGATTGGGAGTCCCATAGGGCGGTGCACAATTGGCCAAGCGTCGTCCGGATTAGGGTTTGGCCGGTGTAGGCCGTCATTGTAAATAAGAATTTGTTCTTAACTGACTTGCCTAGTTACATAAACGTTAAATACAAAATTAATAAAAAAACAAATACACTTTTCTTCTCAAAGGTAACCATATTTAAGGAAGTAAGTAGCCTTGGCTGACGCAAGCCGGAACAGCTCATAGGAGCCTATCTCATGTTTCTGTAGCGTGAGGCAGCTTGATGTACGAGTACACCTTCTGGACAGGATGATAGTCTATCTCATGTTTCTGTAGCGTGAGGCAGCTCGATGTACGAGTACACCTTCTGGACAGGATGATAGTCTATCTCATGTTTCTGTAGCGTGAGGCAGCTCGATGTACAGTACACCTTCTGGACAGGATGATAGTCTATCTCATGTTTCTGTAGCGTGAGGCAGCGTGATGTACAGTACACCTTCTGGACAGGATGATAGTCTATCTCATGTTTCTGTAGCGTGAGGCAGCGTGATGTACAGTACACCTTCTGGACAGGATGATAGTCTATCTCATGTTTCTGTAGCGTGAGGCAGCTTGATGTACAGTACACCTTCTGGACAGGATGATAGTCTATCTCATGTTTCTGTAGCGTGAGGCAGCTTGATGTACGAGTACACCTTCTGGACAGGATGATAGTCTATCTCATGTTTCTGTAGCGTGAGGCAGCTCGATGTACAGTACACCTTCTGGACAGGATGATAGTCTATCTCATGTTTCTGTAGCGTGAGGCAGCTTGATGTACAGTACACCTTCTGGACAGGATGATAGTCTATCGCAGTGTCTTACCCCCAATTTACAGTATGTCCTTAACGATGAGTGCCAAGCAGAGACGGACCAGGTCACATTTTTCCAGTCTTTGGTTATGACTCGGCCGGGGATCAAACTCCCAACCTTCCAATCTTCGGGCGAACACTCTAATCGCACGGCCACCGAGTTGGTATTTCATTAACACCTGTGAGGAACAAGTTCACAGAACAGATAACTGTTTTATCAGACTAAATCAAGCATCAAAAAAGTATTTTCTCCACTGCCACATGATGGCGATCTAGAACTATAGTTTTGAATCGGAATGTGTTCAGCAGAAGTGGCTGTAGAGACTACAAAGTGAGTGTTTTGGAGAGAACGCCAAAAATGGGTCTGTGTGAAAAAAGAAAATTGGCACTCTATTTTGTCATTTGTTTGATATTTGTTGAGTGTTATTCACTTCTGTGTCTGATTGTAAATATTTGTTCTCTGCATCCAAGGAGAGTGCCTATGTGTGAGTCCCAAATGGCACCCTATTCCCCTACATAGTGCACTACTTTTGACCATTGGGCTCTAGTCAAAGTAGTGCAAACCCAAAGAAATGTTGTAGTGCGACATTCGATGGAGGGAACAACACTTTCTCTCTCGTATTGCTTTAACGCCACGGTAAGGCTAAGGGGGATACTTTGTTTGAAGTAGCTATTCTAATTTTATCCCTATAACAATACTGACTAAAGATGCTATGTGTTCTCTATAACAATACTGACTAAAGATGCTATGTGTTCTCTATAACAGGACTGACTAAAGATGCTATGTGTTCTCTATAACAATACTGACTAAAGATGCTATGTGTTCTCTATAACAGGACTGACTAAAGATGCTATATGTTCTCTATAACAGGACTGACTAAAGATGCTATGTGTTCTCTATAACAGGACTGACTAAAGATGCTATATGTTCTCTATAACAGGACTGACTAAAGATGCTATGTGTTCTCTATAACAGGACTGACTAAAGATGCTATCTGTTCTCTATAACAGGACTGATTAAAGATGCTATGTGTTCTCTATAACAGGACTGATTACAGATGCTATGTGTTCTCTATAACAGGACTGATTAAAGATGCTATGTGTTCTCTATAACAGGACTGATTACAGATGCTATGTGTGTACTTAACAGCTAAAGATTGGTCATTGTGATTCGTTTCATAGAAGCTGTTGTCATTTTGCTTTAAAATACACATTCCCCAAATCAAACTAAACCTAAATAATGTATGGAATATGAAATGTTTCTTCAACATGTCTGTAACACCTTGGAGAGATGAATCTGAATAGAAGTAGTGATGTCTCATTCATTCACTCACCAAACCCTGTTCATGTTTTCAGTTGATTCACATCAAGGGTGAGGTGACCAAAACGAGACCATTTGAGTTATGATGAGGTGATTGTGGTCAGTAACTAAAACATTTCAGTGATAATTTAATTTAACAATATTGCCCACAGTAACTTGTATTTCCTGAAGCATTTTTTGGTCTGTCCTAAATTGTTGATGTTAAGAGTAATTGGAGTGAGGTCTGTCCAGTCCCTCATGCAGCTACACTGGACAGTATGAATGTTCAACCGTAGAATTACACATACTGTAGAACACTCAAAGTCATGTAATAGGATCTCTATGTGTTCAACATAATACAGGAAGTAATTGCTCATTCACATACACACAGACATGAATCTTTGACCGGCCATAGAATGTCAAAGGCACTCATTCAACAGCTAGCTGAGGGTATTGGTACTACGAAAGATAGTTTGTAAAGATGTGGAGACTGACCACATGTCTATCACCATCATGATTAATCTTCCCATACTGGACTGGAGCGGGACATAAAGAACCCAGAAACAATAGAGTCCTTATTGCCAAGGGGCCTCTGTAAATATAGATGATATTTAACTGCTTAACACAACTTTCAATACATCACACAGTAAGTGTCACGCCCTGGCCTTAGTTATCTTTATTTTCTGTAATATTTTGGTTAGGTCAGGGTGTGACAGGGGGGATGTTTGTGTATTTGTCTCGTCTTGGGTGGTTGTATGGTATAGGGGGTTTTGGGTAGAGTGTATGGGTTTGTGTTGAGTGTAGGTGTCTAGGTATGTCTATGGTTGCCTGAATGGTTCTCAATCAGAGACAGCTGTCATTCATTGTCTCTGATTGGGAGCCATAGGCATTAGGCTATGGTGGGTAATTGTCTATGTGTAGTGTTTAGTGTCAGCACTATTTGTTTGAATAGCTTCACGGTCGTCTGTTTGTTGTTTTTGTTCGTTTGTTCGTCTTCATAAATAAAAGAAGATGTCGTTCTATCACGCTGCGCCTTGGTCCACTCTGCCTCATTACGACGATCGTGACAGTAAGTAAAATGTAATTCCACATACAGTGAGTCCAACAACACATCCAAAGGTTTAAGGTCAAGGGTAGAAAACATACCACACACACAAAACCTCTGTGTTATGAAGACTAGCCTACAGTTCTCCCAGAGCTGAGACGTTCTGTTTATTGTGTTGAAAGGCCTCTGTATCAAGTTTGAGTGGAATAAAGGGGGCATACCTGTCTTTGAGGCAGTAATGTCTTGTAGGGCACATTAAGCCATCAAATAGGCTGCCGCCAGAAGCATTGTTGAAAAAGTACATGCGGGGGTTGGTGATTTGGCCTTGGCTTAACAAGGGAAAAAGGGCTGGATGGAAGCTTTCAGCTTTTAGCGGCTCAAAACAAGTAGTTTCATGCAATGGGAAGGATGTTTCTCTCTCTTCCCCCCCCCCTCTCACCCCTCTCACCCCCCCCCCCCCCCCCCCCTCTCTCTACTCCCCTCCCCCCCTCTCAAAACATGTTTTTCGCCACAAACAATTTACTGTTCATACAGCAGATAATGCCCCCTTTTCCCTCTCTAGTTCTCCAGCCCTTACAACCCCCATTCCATTCCCTCTCCTAACCCCCCCTCTCCTCCCCCACCCTAGCCCCCTCCTAGCCCCCTTCCAGCTCCCTCCTAACCCCCCTCTCAGCCCCCCTCCTAGCCCCCTCCCATCAAACACTTCGCTCTGTGTTGCGCTGCCGCCCCCTGAGTGGTTCCTCAACCACACTAACATGTTGTGATTTGAACAGTCTGCCGTGGTGGAGGACGTGTTGTCCTGCAGATCAATAGCCCTGGATTCCATGCACAAAGCTAAGGTGACAGGCGAGACTGTGAGAAAAGAGAGCGTTGACCTTTGAGAATAAACATCTTCCAACGTGTGTGTGTGTGTGTGTGTGTGTGTGTGTGTGTGTGTGTGTTCGCTGACACCCCACTGCGTCTGCAACTTGTGGATCACCTTATTCACCCAGACAGTACCAATCTCAGGAAAGGGAGTTGATCTTTGTAAACAAGTCCAAAGCCAGGTACAAACACCAGTGTCTACATTCCCCTTATGTTGTTTTTGTGCCCATGCGTTTACCTGCTGTTTGTTCCTCCTCCCTCTAATCTTGTCCTAAAACTGGTCCTCCCCAGGTTCCTCCTCCCTCTCGTCTTGTCCCATCACTTGTCCTCCCCAGGTTCCTCCTCCCTCTCGTCTTGTCCCATCACTGGTCCTCCCCAGGTTCCTCCTCCCTCTCGTCTTGTCCCATCACTGGTCCTCCCCAGGTTCCTCCTCCCTCTCGTCTTGTCCCATCACTGGTCCTCCCCAGGTTCCTCCTCCCTCTCGTCTTGTCCCATCACTGGTCATCCCCAGGTTCCTCCTCCCTCTCGTCTTGTCCTCCCCAGGTTCCTCCTCCCTCTCGTCTTGTCCTATCACTGGTCCTCCCCAGGTTCCTCCTCCCTCTCGTCTTGTCCTATCACTGGTCCTCCCCAGGTTCCTCCTCCCTCTCGTCTTGTCCTCCCCAGGTTCCTCCTCCCTCTCGTCTTGTCCTATCACTGGTCCTCCCCAGGTTCCTCCTCCCTCTCGTCTTGTCCTATCACTGGTCCTCCCCAGGTTCCTCCTCCCTCTCGTCTTGTCCTATCACTGGTCCTCCCCAGGTTCCTCCTCCCTCTTGTCTTGTCCTATCACTGGTCCTCCCCAGGTTCCTCCTCCCTCTCGTCTTGTCCTATCACTGGTCCTCCAAAGTTGTTGTTTCCCAAACCCGCACTGTGTGACTGTGTTTGTGGCTGCAGTTATTTCATTTTTTTTTTCAGGTTTTCTGAATTTCAGTTTCAGTAGTCCTAAACTCCCATTTCAGTGGCGAGCTTCCAGGGGCTCATTTACATGGAACCTGTACAACAACAATGAAACACTGACAGAAAATCTATATTTGTCGTCTGGAATGATTCATTCGCTGTTTTCTCTTTTTCCTCTCCCTTTGCTAGAGTCAATTCTCTTGTGGACCAACCTCTCACTGACAAATATCTCACAGGACAGGGTGGGGTTGGACCTCTCACTGACAAATATCTCACAGGGTGGGGTCGGACCTCTCACTGACAAATATCTCACAGGGTGGGGTTGGACCTCTCACTGACAAATATCTCACAGGGTGGGGTTGGACCTCTCACTGACAAATATCTCACAGGGTGGGGTTGGACCTCTCACTGACAAATATCTCACAGGGTGGGGTCGGACCTCACTGACAAATATCTCACAGGGTGGGGTCGGACCTCACTGACAAATATCTCACAGGGTGGGGTCGGACCTCTCACTGACAAATATCTCACAGGGTGGGGTCGGACCTCACACTGACAAATATCTCACAGGGTGGGGTCGAACCTCACACTGACAAATATCTCACAGGGTGGGGTCGAACCTCACACTGACAAATATCTCACAGGGTGGGGTCGGACCTCTCACTGACAAATATCTCACAGGGTGGGGTCGGACCTCTCACTGACAAATATCTCACAGGGTGGGGTCGGACCTCACACTGACAAATATCTCACAGGGTGGGGTCGGACCTCACACTGACAAATATCTCACAGGGTGGGGTCGAACCTCACACTGACAAATATCTCACAGGGTGGGGTCGGACCTCTCACTGACAAATATCTCACAGGGTGGGGTCGGACCTCTCACTGACAAATATCTCACAGGGTGGGGTCGGACCTCACACTGACAAATATCTCACAGGGTGGGGTCGGACCTCACACTGACAAATATCTCACAGGGTGGGGTCGAACCTCACACTGACAAATATCTCACAGGGTGGGGTCGGACCTCACTGACAAATATCTCACAGGACAGGGTGGCGTTGGACCTCTCACTGACAAATATCTCACAGGGTGGGGTCGGACCTCACTGACAAATATCTCACAGGACAGGGTGGTGTTGGACCTCTCACTGACAAATATCTCACAGGGTGGGGTCGGACCTCACTGACAAATATCTCACAGGACAGGGTGGTGTTGGACCTCTCACTGACAAATATCTCACAGGACAGGGTGGGGTCTTACGCTGAAGGTTGGATAAAAGTTGAAAATAACAGTTAAACCATCAATTTTCCACACCTCGCTATTACCTATAGCCAATTCATATTTTGTCTTGATGGAACTAACAGTGTGACACATTTCATGTTAAAGCTGCTCTGGATTTCATGGGTCTTAAGTGACATATTGAAATCATGCATGTATGAAGCAGCAGTATTTCATGAATAAGTTGGTGCCTTGGCTCTGTGAGTGGAGGGCAGCAGTGGCTCTGGATTGCCTGCATGTTCTGTTACCGAACAGCAGGGGGCAGTGTGGCCTGAGCTATATCCTGCAGGGATGACTTTTTGTCCATCAAACTGGTGCAGTCTTTGTCTTGTTTCAAGGGAGGGGGAAAGAAATACTGCATTGCACAGTGTGTTTGCATGGGGAGGACAACATAGGCGACTACGTAGATCTATCTACCCGTGGATATACGCTCCTAACCACTCTCATTCCTATTCTACATCTCAATTATGTTTGGACAAACCCACTCTACATGTGTAATTAGCTTTTACTTTGATGCGTCCGAAATAGCACTCCAATTTCTCTGTAGTGCACTTCTTGTGACCAGGGCCCATAAGGTAAGTGAAGGTGTCTCCTCTCTGGCCAAAAGTAGTGCCCTATAGAGAATGGGTTGCCATTTGGCCTCAGACTGAAGTTCAAGCCTTTACCGCAGGATTAGTGTGCTGTGTGTCTAATACACACCAACCAGGACCCACGATGACTTAACCATAGATGGACTCACACTGACTTAACCATAGATGGACCCACAATGACTTAACCATAGATGGACTCACACTGACTTAACCATAGATGGACCCACAATGACTTAACTATAGATGGACTCACACTGACTTAACCATAGATGGACCCCACAATGACTTAACCATAGATGGACCCACGATGACTTAACTATAGATTTGTTTCTTTATTCTGTCCCCGATAATAAATGGTTATTATTAATCGTTCTGAAGGAAGCTTTAACTTTTCCTTTTTCCTACCTTCTTCCTTCATTATGAATAGAAAATAACACACCCCTATCTGATAATTTCAATCACCTCTGTTTAGTTAAAGGACAAGAGAGAAGAGAGAATAGTGTAGGTGTGTGGTTGGAGGGTTTACGTAGCGCCCGTCCCAAATGGCACCCTATTCCCTATGGGCCCTGGTCTAAGAAGTGCACTAAATAGGGAATATGGGGCCATTTGGGATGCAGACCTACTGATGTCTATACTCAGACTAATCACAGCGTGAAGATGACATGTTCTGTGAATATTAACATTCATACCCACAGTTAGATCAAATCAATTTCTCTGCTTGGGTTCCACTGCATTATGAAGCCCTAAGATGGTGAACACAATGTATGTGCCATCTCCTTATTTATTCCTCTCGAGGCGGACTCTAGTGAGTTCCAAACGGCACCCTATTCCCTATTGTCTCTGGTCAAAAGTAGTGCACTAAATAGGAGATAGGGTTCCATTTCAGATTCAGCCCTAACTAACATGTAACACTGTTATCTGCGTGATAATGTTTCCCATGGATCGGATGAGGTTTTACATTTGTATTAATGTGTAGTAAATTTTACTGAAAAGTAAGTTGGGACATATTTTAATGAAAATATAAGGCTGTTGCCCTTCTCAGTTAAAATTAAAAGATAGTCTGTTAACAGTGTTGCCGGTCTCAGTTAAAATTAAAAGATAGTCTGTTAACAGTGTTGCCGGTCTCAGTTAAAATTAAAAGATAGTCTGTTAACAGTGTTGCCGGTCTCAGTTAAAATTAAAAGATAGTCTGTTAACAGTGTTGCCGGTCTCAGTTAAAATTAAAAGATAGTCTGTTAACAGTGTTGCCGGTCTCAGATAAAATTAAAAGATAGTCTGTTAACAGTGTTGCCGGTCTCAGTTAAAATTAAAAGATAGTCTGTTAACGGTGAAGATGTCATGTTTTCACCTCACTAAGCAGTATTCTCATGAGGTTTCAACGATATGATCCTGTGAACATGTTTATATTTTATATATTCTAGTCATACATATTCTATATGAATCTTTACACATGTTTTATAATCATGACACACGCGGAACCTATTAGAATGCCTATTCAATACACCTAGCTAAGGATTCAGGTCTGGGTTACGTCCGTATAGAACTCACAGTAACGATAAGATCTTGCTCCTTTCACTGTTATATGATTCTGTCTATATGTGTCACGCCCTGACCATAGAGAGCTTTTTATGTCTCTATTTTGGTTTGGTCAGGGTGTGATTTGGGTGGACATTCTATGTTCTTTTTTCTATGTTTTTGTATTTCTTTGTTTTGGCCGGGTATGGTTCTCAATCAGGGACAGCTGTCTATCGTTGTCTCTGATTGAGAATCATACTTAGGTAGCGTTTTCCCACATGGTTTTTGTGGGTAGTTGTTTTCTGTTTAGTGTTTTGCACCTGACAGGACTGTTTCGGTTTCGGTTATTCACTTTGTTATTTTTGTTTAGTGTTCAGTTTAAATAAAAAGTCATGAACACTATACCACGCTGCGCTTTGGTCCAATTCCTCTTTGTCCGACAGGGCTCTGGTCAAAAGTAGTGCACTGTATAGGAAATAGGGTACCATTTTGATGCAATCCCCACACCAAACCTGGAGCCCACCATTTCTCCCATCACAATCACAATGGGAGCCCACCATTTCTCCCATCACAATCACAATGGGAGCCCACCATTTCTCCCATCACAACCACAATGGAAACCCACCATTTCTCCCATCACAACCACAATGGGAGCCCACCATTTCTCCCATCACAACCACAATGGGAGCCCACCATTTCTCCCATCACAATGGGAGCCCACCATTTCCCCCATCACAATCACAATGGGAGCCCACCATTTCTCCCATCACAATGGGAGCCCACCATTTCTCCCATCACAATGGGAGCCCACCATTTCTCCCATCACAATGGGAGCACAACATTTCTCACATCACAATGGGGGCCCACCATTTCTCCCATCACAATGGGAGCCCACCATTTCTCCCATCACAATGGGAGCCCACCATTTCTCCCATCACAACCACAATGGGAGCCCACCATTTCTCCCATCACAACCACAATGGGAGCCCACCATTTCTCCCATCACAATGGGAGCCCACCATTTCTCCCATCACAATCCGGGAGCCCACCATTTCTCCCATCACAATCACAATGGGAGCCCACCTTTCTCCCATCACAATGGGAGCCCACCATTTCTCCCATCACAATGGGAGCCCACCATTTCTCCCATCACAATGGGAGCCCACCATTTTCTCCATCACAATCACAATGGGAGCCCACCATTTCTCCCATCACAATGGGAGCCCACCATTTCTCCCATCACAATGGGAGCCCACCATTTTCCCCATCACAATCACAATGGGAGCCCACCATTTCTCCCATCACAATGGGAGCCCACCATTTCTCCCATCACAATCACAATGGGAGCCCACCATTTCTCCCATCACAATGGGAGCCCACCATTTCTCCCATCACAATGGGAGCCCACCTTTCTCCCATCACAATGGGAGCCCACCATTTCTCCCATCACAATCACAATGGGAGCCCACCATTTCTCCCATCACAATCACAATGGGAGCCCACCATTTCTCCCATCACAATCACAATGGGAGCCCACCATTTCCCCCATCACAATATTATTGTAGCAGGAGTTGAATTACCATAACGTCTCATAGAAGCCATGTCACCAAGACGACGGTGACAAAATCCAAATTCATCTAACATTCATTTCTGTCTCTCTATTAGGATTTACCAAAAAATAACTTCAATATTTTCCAAAGCTAGATGCAAATAGTCTCAGATTTTACATGCATATTAAAAAACTTGTTTCCATGGAACTTAAAAGGGATAGTTCAATGATTTTACATATTCAGATATTTAGTTTCCTTACCTTGAAAGCAATCTATGGAGTCTAAGTATTGAATGTAATTCACATTTTGGTTTTGTAAAAAAATATAGCCACTGCCAACAATTAGAAACATTAGCATTTTCAGACCAATTCCTCATGCCAATCTCATTGAAACGAATATCTGAATATGTTAAAATCGATGAACTATCCCTTTTAGTCCACAGACATATTCCCTGTGCTAGTGAATGCAACGTGGGGTCTCAGGTCTGGCTGCATGAACATTTGATAAGATATGTGGTTTACAACTCCCAGCAGCTCGCCACATTCAGACAGTGACCTTTCAAACAACGTTACATTTTTCAGACCGTTACAATGCGTGCTGCTTCCCTTTTCTCAAAATAATGTTTTATTTAAACCATGAAATGCATTTTTTTCTTTACATAATTACATGTAATGAAATTATCCTCCCTTCTTGATAGCTCCTTGAAATCTCCATGCATGGAGATGAATCATTGTAAATGTTTATTTCTGTGGTGATAAATTCTTTGTGGGACGATATTAAGTTAGTTTTTCCAGAGATGATATTTGTTTCTTGTGTAACTTGACTCATGGGACTTCTCCCCACCTTACAGGATGTCAAGACAAAGCAGGGCCCATAGGGCTCTGGTCAAAAGTAGTGCACTACTACCCATAGGGCTCTGGTCAAAAGTAGTGCACTACTACCCATAGGGTCCTGGTCAAAAGTAGTGCACTACTACCCATAGGGCTCTGGTCAAAAGTAGTGCACTACTACCCGTAGGGTCCTGGTCAAAAGTAGTGCACTACTACCCATAGGGTCCTGGTCAAAAGTAGTGCACTACTACCCGTAGGGTCCTGGTCAAAAGTAGTGCACTACTACCCGTAGGGTCCTGGTCAAAAGTAGTGCACTACTACCCATAGGGTCCTGGTCAAAAGTAGTGCACTACTACCCATAGGGTCCTGGTCAAAAGTAGTGCACTACTACCCATAGGGTCCTGGTCAAAAGTAGTGCACTACTACCCATAGGGTCCTGGTCAAAAGTAGTGCACTACTACCCATAGGGTCCTGGTCAAAAGTAGTGCACTACTACCCATAGGGTCCTGGTCAAAAGTAGTGCACTACTACCCATAGGGTCCTGGTCAAAAGTAGTGCACTACTACCCATAGGGTCCTGGTCAAAAGTAGTGCACTACTACCCATAGGGTCCTGGTCAAAAGTAGTGCACTACTACCCATAGGGTCCTGGTCAAAAGTAGTGCACTACTACCCATAGGGCTCTGGTCAAAAGTAGTGCACTACTACCCATAGGGTCCTGGTCAAAAGTAGTGCACTACTACCCATAGGGTCCTGGTCAAAAGTAGTGCACTACTACCCATAGGGTCCTGGTCAAAAGTAGTGCACTACTACCCATAGGGTCCTGGTCAAAAGTAGTGCACTACTACCCATAGGGTCCTGGTCAAAAGTAGTGCACTATATAGGGAATAGGGTGCCATGTCAGATGCGACCAGGTCCACACAGAATCCACGGAAGAGAATTGGGAAACACGATTACAGTGATTGATTTTTATAACTCCGCAGTTGTTTATTATCCTCTGTTGAATCCTTGCTAATCTAATATAGGAATATGTATTGTACAACGGCACGCCAAGAGACTGCTTTATTGTGACGGTGAATAGCTAACAGACTTGAAGCTTATAGGTGAAAAGTGCACAGAGAGAGTCAGTCTCATGGGGGGGGGGGATAACACGTGATAAATCCTGAACGTCTACAAGTCTGGTTCAAAAGGAATAATATCCTCTATATACACGAGTACATTGTGAACGGTCCAACCTTGAGCATGAAGAAAAAAGGCCAGGGTACAGGAGATGAGAAAGATACAAAACTATATATTCTTGTGTATTTTCTTTCCCCATGGCAACACTGTGTTCCATATCTCAGTTGAACACAAAATGTCTCGCTATTATGTTAAACAAAGACACCATCTGCTGAGTTGTTCATTTTAAATCTGATCTCTGTGAGTGGAGAAATAGCAACATTAACAAGAGGAACAAGCGCTTGACATGATACTTATATTTCCATGTAATCAGGTGTATTGTCTTGATGTGTTTAAAGGTTCTTAAAGAACACACAGCCAGAAAGCAGGCTACCTGTCATGTCCACGGTGCGCCACATTTACAGTCATTTATGTCTTTATGCTCCAGCATTACATACATTTGTTTCACTAAATGCCTTAAATGTTACATCCACTTAATTTGTTTATAAGTTGGTGTAAAGTTCTGAGTTCAGGGCTAAAACTGCAAAACTGACATAAAGAATGACTGGGTTGGAGAGAAGAGGTAGTGTGAGGGGGGGGGGGATGTATGGGAAGTTAAGTGACTGGGTTGGAGAGAACAGGTAGTGTGAGGGGGGGATGTATGGGAAGTTAAGTGACTGGGTTGGAGAGAACAGGTAGTGTGAGGGGGGGGGGATGTATGGGAAGTTAAGTGACTGGGTTGGAGAGAACAGGTAGTGTGAGGGGGGGGGGATGTATGGGAAGTTAAGTGACTGGGTTGGAGAGAACAGGTAGTGTGAGGGGGGGGATGTATGGGAAGTTAAGTGACTGGGTTGGAGAGAACAGGTAGTGTGAGGGGGGATGTATGGGAAGTTAAGTGACTGGGTTGGAGAGAACAGGTAGTGTGAGGGGGGGATGTATGGGAAGTTAAGTGACTGGGTTGGAGAGAACAGGTAGTGTAGCATGCAAAAGCTCCGAGCACCGGAGCCCTGTGCCCAAAAAAAGTCTATGACATTTGGTGTAAACAGATGAACTCCCTGCACATGAACTCCCTGCACATCACTGCACAGTTCACCGGGATACATGCAGGGATACATGCAGGGATACATGCAGGGATACATGCAGCTCGCAATGATAAAACACATTGGCTGAACCTTCCTAGGCCTGTATTCACAGTGTCTCAGAGTAGTGCTGATCTAAGATCAGTTTAGCATAATAATAATAAATATAAAAATGACATGGACAATTAGGATCCTAGATTTTAGATACGAAGCTTTCTGAATATGGGCCTTGATACTGAATAGTCCCTGGAATGAATGGTTCTTTGGGTAAAAAATAAACACCACTCGTTTCTGCCAGACAATATGGCCAATTAGGATGGGTAAAGAATACTGTTAAAAATAAAAATAATAATCCTAAAATATTCCTATATTACTCTTTGGAAACATAAGCACTGTATGATTGTCTAGAAAATAAGACCAATTAGGACGGGTAAAGAAAAGTGTTCTGGTCTTTATTAAAGTGTTTGTTAAGAAAGCACACAATGTGCAGAAAAAAAAAACATCATGATGCTGAGGATAATCACTGGGCCATCATTTGCCTTTTTTATTTTGCCTACAGGCTCCGAAGAATAAATAAACTGTGATACACAGCTCTTTTTTCCCGTTACTTTGTATTCAGCCCTCATGCACCAAGCCAAGACTTAACCCTCTCACAAAATCTGATCCCCATTACGCGCTAATTAGTTGATATTATTTCAAGATATCTGGGAATTTTATTTAACTTACTTAGATATACACAAATTTGTATGACAGATATATCAGTACACATGGCAGCTTTAATATCAATGATATGGCAGTAAATATCACACATTTGTAGCGGTCATCATAGAGAATTGTCAATGGAATCTTTCAATGGCCACACAGTATGTCTGTGTGTGCTCAAGAGACCCCAGAGAAAACAGACAGAGTGCAATGTGTTGTGGACAATATCTAGCTACAGTAGCCTGCCCTGTAGAGTATCATAAGAACAGTTTTAGGTAGTGTACTGTTCCTGCTGTTTGTGTGAAATCTAGGGATCAGTCTAACGAAGAATCCACAGTTATTAATAATAAAACCACACAACAAACAAAGGGGTCAGTGCCTTTCCCTGCTTGGCTTTGCTGTGCAAACGAACCAACTGCCCTGTGAAATATCTCCTTGTTGGAGATATAAACAGCCTGTCCTTCAACTACTGCTCCCCAGGTAACAGCCAGCCAGCCAATAAGGAAGCAGAATAGGCGCGGATCAACATCACACACACACAGATACATGCACGCGCAGGGTTAATAGGGACTAGGGTGCTATTTAGGATGCATCCTAGGAGTCTCTCAGACATAAAACTGGATTTAGGTCCAGTTTTATGGAGACAACGAGAGTGGGCAGCTCCACCTCAGAGTTTGCCTTTGTCATTGGTGTTAAATGTGGCTAAAAACAAGACATGAATACGTCTGAAATAACGACCGCGGTCAAGTCAAACACAGCAGCAGATATATGCCACTCATGGATGAGGCCGTTATTGGGTTCATATGACCTCTAGTTGAAGCCTTTAGGATGAGGCCGTTATTGGGTTCATATGACCTCTAGTTGAAGCCTTTTGGATGAGGCCGTTACTGTGTTCATATGACCTCTAGTTGAAGCCTTTAGGATGAGGCCGTTATTGGGTTCATATGACCTCTAGTTGAAGCCTTTTGGATGAGGCCGTTATTGGGTTCATATGACCTCTAGTTGAAGCCTTTAGGATGAGGCCGTTATTGGGTTCATATGACCTCTAGTTGAAGCCTTTAGGATGAGGCCGTTATTGGGTTCATATGACTTCTAGTTTAAGCCTTTATGATGAGGCCGTTATTGGGTTCATATGACCTCTAGTTGAAGCCTTTTGGAAGAGGCCGTTATTGGGTTCATATGACCTCTAGTTGAAGCCTTTTGGAAGAGGCCGTTATTGGGTTCATATGACCTCTAGTTGAAGCCTTTTGGATGAGGCCGTTATTGGGTTCATATGACCTCTAGTTGAAGCCTTTAGGATGAGGCCGTTATTGGGTTCATATGACCTCTAGTTGAAGCCTTTTGGATGAGGCCGTTATTGGGTTCATATGACCTCTAGTTGAAGCCTTTAGGATGAGGCCGTTATTGGGTTCATATGACCTCTAGTTGAAGCCTTTAGGATGAGGCCGTTATTGGGTTCATATGACTTCTAGTTTAAGCCTTTAGGATGAGGCCGTTATTGGGTTCATATGACCTCTAGTTGAAGCCTTTTGGAAGAGGCCGTTATTGGGTTCATATGACCTCTAGTTGAAGCCTTTTGGATGAGGCCGTTATTGGGTTCATATGACCTCTAGTTGAAGCCTTTTGGAAGAGGCCGTTATCGGGTTCATATGACCTCTAGTTGAAGCCTTTAGGATGAGGCCGTTATCGGGTTCATATGACCTCTAGTTGAAGCCTTTTGGATGAGGCCGTTATTGGGTTCATATGACCTCTTGTTAAGGCTTGTGTCTCAGAGTCTTTTTTCTATTACATAATACATTTTATCAAACACAACTCATTTGTATTGACTGAGACTCACTAGTTTGAATGAATGGCTCATTTAAATGTAGGAAGGCAGGAGGCAAGAGGTGGTGCATTGAGGTTCCTGCCTTGAAAATCTAGTTCAAGAGAAAGAGCTGTCTGACGAGGCAGAATCTAATTATTTAATGTCATCTCATTTAGCACTCCAACACGATCTCCCCTTTCCGAAATATCATACATATGATTGATTCGCTGAGATTGAAGTTATATTAAGAGCATGTTTTACATCTCTGAGGATGCTCACATCACAGAGGAGAGCTTAAACCAGCCCTTTAGGTGTCTACTTGTAAGGATGAAGGGGGATGTGGGGAACCGCTTGGTGCCCCTGGCATCTCTAGCTAGATGACGTTCCTCTCCCCATTTTTTTCTGCTGCACTTTCTAGTGGCACACTATTCACTTAGGCATGTCATTCATTATGAGGGAGAACACTTTTTGTTAATATTTTTTCATACAGTTGCAAACGGTTTAACGTGTACGTTTAAACAGGTACACATTTGGGACAAGTATTCAACTGTATCTATAGCTACTGCATGTTTATGTTATTGTTGTCCCTTTTTTAATTCAGATGTTCCTTTTCTTCCCTCTCAATGTGATTTACAGCTTTTCAAATCAGATGTATTGGTCGCGTACACAGGTCTGCAGATGTTATCGCAGGTGTAGTGAAATGCTGACTGTGCACTCACTGTGCACTATTGGCACCCTGTGTATTTTTTTTATTGCTGTTTATCTTTTATTTTATTTTATTTCACCTTTATTTAACGAGGTAGGCCAGTTGAGAACAAGTTCTCATTTACGACTGCGACCTGGCCAAGATAAAGTAAAGCAGTTCGACACACACAACAACACAGAGTTACACATGGAATAAAGAAACGTACAGTCAATAACACAATAGAATAATCTATATACAGTGTGTGCAAATGTAGTAAGATCAGGGAGGTAAGGCAATAAATAGGCCATATTGGTGAAATAATTACAATTTATCATTAACACTGGAGTGACAGATGTGCAGAAGATGAATGTGCAAGTAGAGATACTGGGGTGCAAAGGAGCAAAAAATAAATAACAATATGGGGATGAGGTAGTTGGGTGGGATATTTACAGATGGGCTGTGTACAGGTGCAATGATCGGTAAACTGCTAGTTTAGAGAGTTAGAGAGGGAGATATGTCACCAGCTTCAGTGATTTTTGCAATTCGTTCCAGTCATTGGCAGCAGAGAACTGGAAGGAAAGGCGGCCAATGGAGGAGTTGGCTTTGGGGATGACCAGTGAAATATACCTGCTGGAGCTCGTGCTACAGGTGGGTGTTGCTATGGTGACCAGTGAGCTGAGATAAGGCGAGGCTTTACCTAGCAAAGACTTATAGATGACCTGGAGCCAGTGGGTTTGGCGACAAATATGAAGCGAGGGCCAGCCAACGAGAGCATACAGGTCACAGTGGTGGGTAGTATATGGGGCTTTGGTGACAAAAAGGATGGCACTGTGATAGACTACATCCAATTTCCTGGGTAGAGTGTCGGAGGCTATTTTATAAATGACATCGCCGAAGTCAAGGAGCGGTAGGATAGTCAGTTTTACGAGGGTAAGTTTGGCAGCATGAGTGAAGGAGTCTTTGTTGCGAAATAGGAAGCCGATTCTAGATTTGATTTTAGGTTTGAAGATGCTTAATGTGAGTCTGGAAGGAGAGTTTACATTCTAACCAGACACCTAGGTATTTGTAGTCAGAACTGTATTCTAAGTCAGAACCGTCCAGAGTACTGATGCTAGACGGGCAGCAACCAGTAGATGAGCGTGCATTTAGTTTTACTCGCATTTAAGAGCAGTTGGAGGCCATGGAAGGAGTGTTGTATGGCATTGAAGCTCGTCTGGAGGTTTGTTAACACAGTGTCCAAAGAAGGGCCAGATGTATACAGAATGGTGTCGTCTGCATAGAGGTGGATCAGAGAACCACTAGCAGCAAGAGCGACATCTTTGATGAATACAGAGAAGAGAGTCGGCCTGAGAATTGAACCCTGTGGCACCCCCATAGAGACTGCCAGAGGTCCGGACAACAGGCCCTCCGATTTGACACACTGAACACTATCTGAGAAGTAGTGGGTGAACCAGGCGAGGCAGTCATTTGAGAAACCAAGGCTGTTGAGTCTGCCGATAAGAATGTGGTGATTGACAGAGTTGAAAGCTTTGGCCAGGTCGATGAAGACGGTTGCACAGTACTGTCTTTTATCGATGGCAGTTATGATATCGTTTAAGACCTTGAGAGTGGCTGAGGTGCATCCATGACCAGCTGGGAAACCAGATTGCATAGTGGAGAATGTACGGTGGGATTCGAAATGGTCGGTGATCTGTTTGTTAACTTGACTTTCGAAGACTTTAGAAAGGCAGGGTAGGATAGATATAGGTCTGTAACAGTTTGGGTCTAGACTGTCTCCCCCTTTGAAGAGGCGGATGACCGCGGCAGCTTTCCAATCTTTAGGAATCTCAGACGATATGAAAGAGGTTGAACAGGCTAGTAATAGAATCAGTTTGATCTTACACTCAAAATATCCTATGAATCTAAACTTTAATTAATTGTGTAAAAAATGTTGCAAAAGAAAATATGATTTTGTTCAAAAACATGACCGTTACCACTCTGTTGTTTACTGTATGTATAGTGTGTATTCGTGTTCTCAGGAGCACATTTTAAACCAACCTCAAACAGGCTGTTGGTTCGCTCACCATAACTCCACTACTGCCTTCCAAATGGCACCCTATTCCCTATATAGTGCACTACTTTTGTCCAGCACCCATAGGGCTCATAAGGCTCTGGTCAAAAGTAGTGCACTATATAGGGAATAGGGTGCCATTTGGAATACATTCACTGCCTCTTTGGATTGTTTGCCCAGCTATTGATTAATATCACAACCTGTTACTATTGATCAATATCACAACCTGTTACTATTGATTAATATCACAACCTGTTACTATTGATCAATATCACAACCTGTTACTATTGATTAATATCACAACCTGTTACTATTGATTAATATCACAACCTGTTACTATTGATTAATATCACAACCTGTTACTATTGATTAATATCACAACCTGTTACTATTGATTAATATCACAACCTGTTACTATTGATTAATATCACAACCTGTTACTATTGATTAATATCACAACCTGTACTATTGATTAATATCACAACCTGATACTATTGGTTAATATCACAACCTGATACTATTGGTTAATATCACAACCTGTTACTATTAATTAATATCACAACCTGTTACTATTGATTAATATCACAACCTGTTACTATTGATCAATATCACAACCTGCTACTATTGATTAATATCACAACCTGCTACTATTGATTAATATCACAACCTGTTACTATTGATTAATATCACAACCTGTTACTATTGATTAATATCACAACCTGTTACCATTGATTAATATCACAACCTGTTACTATTGATTAATATCACAACCTGTACTATTGATTAATATCACAACCTGTTACTATTGATTAATATCATAACCTGTTACTATTGATTAATATCACAACCTGTTACCGTGAATGCTCCTCTTCTTGCAATACGGGGCGGATGTGAGAAACACCAATTCAGTTGCCTCTTGGAATAGAGTCTCACTATAATACATCCCCTATTATTTCATGTCCTATTTTTTGCCATCCATCCCTCCTCAGTGCTTTATGCAGACCACATGTCAGACACATAGTCAGTTTACTGAGGCTCATAGAGATTAAAGCCTGTGTCCCAAATTGTACCATTTTCCCTGTTTAGCGGTGAAAAGTAGTGCACTACCCTATGGGCCCTGGTCAACAGTAGTGCACTACCCTATGGGCCCTGGTCAACAGTAGTGCACTACCCTATGGGCCCTGGTCAACAGTAGTGCACTACCCTATGGGCCCTGGTCAACAGTAGTGCACTACCCTATGGGCCCTGGTCAACAGTAGTGCACTACCCTATGGGCCCTGGTCAACAGTAGTGCACTACCCTATGGGCCCCGGTCAACAGTAGTGCACTACCCTATGGGCCCCGGTCAACAGTAGTGCACTACCCTATGGGCCCCGGTCAACAGTAGTACACTATAAAGTAATTTGGAGGAGGAGGAGGAGTGTGAAGATGTGTGAATTGTTAGCTGTTCTGCAGCCCAGCCAGCCAGCAGTAGCTACTTCAGTGGGGAGAACAGAGAGATGATAATGGGTGGAACGTATCGAGGAGCAGAAGCCCATGTATGTGTGGCTAAAGAATAATTGCTCCTCTTTCGACAGCCTCTAATTGGCTGGCTCTGTACTCTGGCTCTGTGCTCCAGTCAGAAGAACACTTCAAGCCCAGAGAGTCAGCTAGGCAGCGTACTGTGTTGTTGAGTTGGGTCGAACTCTGCCTCTGTACTCTAGTCAGCCCAGAGAGTCAGCTAGGCAGCGCACTGTGTTGTTGAGTTGGGTCGAACTCTGCCTCTGTACTCTAGTCAGCCCAGAGAGTCAGCTAGGCAGCGTACTGTGTTGTTGAGTTGGGTCGAACTCTGCCTCTGTACTCTAGTCAGCCCAGAGAGTCAGCTAGGCAGCGTACTGTGTTGTTGAGTTGGGTCGAACTCTGCCTCTGTACTCTAGTCAGCCCAGAGAGTCAGCTAGGCAGCGCACTGTGTTGTTGAGGTCGACGTTTTGTCTTTTATTTCCTTCCTATTCTTACAGGGTCAAAGGGCAGAGGGTTCCTTAAACTGGTGGTTTTATTTACCCTCCAAGTATATATTTTTTTCCTTCATTGTTGGACATAAGATGGTAAAAACACCAGGAAATCAGCTCCAACTGATATTAATTGGGGAAATTTGTTCGCAAGTATTGACCACCCGTAATAGAGAGACACATGTTCATATACACATGTAAGCAAGGTTTGAAATTATAATGTTTTAGTAAAATATTATATCTGTTTGGTATTCTTGCGGTCAATTTATAGTCTGCAAATTATTTCTAATTGTGTTCTGACCCCCTGACCATCAGCTCAATAAAATATCGCCTCTCGGCTGGATCTAGATAATGATCCCTGTCATAGGGTATAGTGCACTATACAGGGAATAGGGGGTATAGTGCACTATACAGGGAATAGGGGGACATGGTGCACTATACAGGGAATAGGGGGACATGGTGCACTATACAGGGAATAGGGGGCCATAGTGCACTATACAGGGAATAGGGGGCCATAGTGCACTATACAGGGAATAGGGGGTATAGTGCATTGTAGAGGGAATAAGGGGATATAGTGCACTATACAGGGAATAGGGGGTATAGTGCACTATACAGGGAATAGGGGGACATAGTGCACTATACAGGGAATAGGGGGATATAGTGCACTATACAGGGAATAGGGGGCCATAGTGCACTATACAGGGAATAGGGGGCCATAGTGCACTATACAGGGAATAGGGGGCCATAGTGCACTATACAGGGAATAGGGGGCCATAGTGCACTATACAGGGAATAGGGGGCCATAGTGCACTATACAGGGAATAGGGGGCTATAGTGCATTATACAGGGAATAGGGGGCTATAGTGCACTATACAGGGAATAGGGGGTATAGTGCACTATACAGGGAATAGGGGGCCATAGTGCACTATACAGGGAATAGGGGGCCATAGTGCACTATATAGGGAATAGGGGCCATAGTGCACTATACAGGGATTAGGGGGCCATAGTGCACTATACAGGGAATAGGGGGCCATAGTGCACTATACAGGGAATAGGGGCCATAGTGCACTAAACAGGGAATAGGGGGCCATAGTGCACTATACAGGGAATAGGGGGCCATAGTGCACTATACAGGGAATAGGGGGCCATAGTGCACTATACAGGGAATAGGGGGCCATAGTGCACTATACAGGGAATAGGGGGCCATAGTGCACTATACAGGGAATAGGGGGCCATAGTGCACTATACAGGGAATAGGGGGCCATAGTGCACTAAACAGGGAATAGGGGGCCATAGTGCACTATACAGGGAATAGGGGCCATAGTGCACTAAACAGGGAATAGGGGCCATAGAGCACTATACAGGGAATAGGGGGCCATAGTGCACTATACAGGGAATAGGGGGCCATAGTGCACTATACAGGGAATAGGGGGCCATAGTGCACTATACAGGGAATAGGGGGCCATAGTGTATACAGAGAATAGGGGGCCATAGTGCACTATACAGAGAATAAGGGGCCATAGTGCACTATACAGGGAATAGGGGGCCATAGTGCACTATACAGAGAATAGGGGGCCATAGTGCACTATACAGGGAATAGGGGGCCATAGTGCACTATACAGAGAATAAGGGGCCATAGTGCACTATACAGGGAATAGGGGGCCATAGTGCACTATACAGAGAATAGGGGGCCATAGTGCACTATACAGGGAATAGGGGGCCATAGTGCACTATACAGAGAATAGGGGGCCATAGTGCACTATACAGGGAATAGGGGGCCATAGTGCACTATACAGGGAATAGGGGGCCATAGTGCACTATACAGAGAATAGGGGGCCATAGTGCACTATACAAGGAATAGGGGGTCATAGTGCACTATACAGGGAATAGGGGGCCATAGTGCACTATACAGGGAATAGGGGGCCATAGTGCACTATACAGGGAATAGGGGGCCATAGTGCACTATACAGGGAATAGGGGGTATAGTGCACTATACAGGGAATAGGGGGTATAGTGCACTATACAGGGAATAGGGGCCATAGTGCACTACACAGGGAATAGGGGGCCATAGTGCACTATACGGGGAATAGGGGGTATAGTGCACTATACAGGGAATAGGGGGTATAGTGCACTATACAGGGAATAGGGGGCCATAGTGCACTATACAGGGAATAGGGGCCATAGTGCACTATACGGGGAATAGGGGGTATAGTGCACTATACAGGGAATAGGGGGCCATAGTGCACTATACGGGGAATAGGGGGTATAGTGCACTATACAGGGAATAGGGGGCCATAGTGCACTATACGGGGAATAGGGGGTATAGTGCACTATACAGGGAATAGGGGGCCATAGTGCACTATACAGGGAATAGGGGCCATAGTGCACTATACTGGGAATAGGGGGTATAGTGCACTATACAGGGAATAGGGGGCCATAGTGCACTATACGGGGAATAGGGGGTATAGTGCACTATACAGGGAATAGGGGGCCATAGTGCACTATACGGGGAATAGGGGGTATAGTGCACTATACAGGGAATAGGGGGCCATAGTGCACTATACAGGGAATAGGGGACCATAGTGCACTATACAGGGAATAGGGGGCCATAGTGCACTATACAGGGAATAGGGGCCATAGTGCACTATACAGGGAATAGGGGACCATAGTGCACTATACAGGGAATAGGGGGCCATAGTGCACTATACAGGGAATAGGGGGCCATAGTGCACTATACAGGGAATAGGGGGCCATAGTGCACTATACAGGGAATAGGGGGCCATAGTGCACTATACAGGGAATAGGGGGCCATAGTGCACTATACAGGGAATAGGGGGCCATAGTGCACTATACAGGGAATAGGGGGCCATAGTGCACTATACAGGGAATAGGGGGCCATAGTGCACTATACAGGGAATAGGGGCCATAGTGTACTATACAGGGAATAGGGGCCATAGTGTACTATACAGGGAATAGGGGCCATAGTGCACTATACAGGGAATAGGGGGCCATAGTGCACTATACAGGGAATAGGGGGCCATAGTGCACTATACAGGGAATAGGGGACCATAGTGCACTATACAGGGAATAGGGGACCATAGTGCACTATACAGGGAATAGGGGGCCATAGTTCACTATACAGGGAATAGGGGGCGATAGTGCACTATACAGGGAATAGGGGGCCATAGTGCACTATACAGGGAATAGGGGGCCATAGTGCACTATACAGGGAATAGGGGGCCATAGTGCACTATACAGGGAATAGGGGGCCATAGTGCACTATACAGGGAATAGGGGGCTATGGTGCACTATACAGGGAATAGGGGGCCATGGTGCACTATACAGGGAATAGGGGGCCATGGTGCACTATACAGGGAATAGGGGGCCATAGTGCACTATACAGGGAATAGGGGGCCATAGTGCACTATACAGGGAATAGGGGGCCATAGTGCACTATACAGGGAATAGGGGGCCATAGTGCACTATACAGGGAATAGGGGGCCATAGTGCACTATACAGGGAATAGGGGGCCATAGTGCACTATACAGGGAATAGGGGACCATAGTGCACTATACAGGGAATAGGGGGCCATAGTGCACTATACAGGGAATAGGGGGCCATAGTGCACTATACAGGGAATAGGGGGCCATGGTGCACTATACAGGGAATAGGGGGCTATGGTGCACTATACAGGGAATAGGGGGCCATGGTGCACTATACAGGGAATAGGGGGCCATAGTGCACTATACAGGGAATAGGGGGTCATAGTGCACTATACAGGGAATAGGGGCCATAGTGCACTATACAGGGAATAGGGGGCTTTGGTGCACTATACAGGGAATAGGAGGTATAGTGCACTATACAGGGACTAGGGGGCCATAGTGCACTATACAGGGAATATGGGGCCATAGTGCACTATACAGGGAATAGGGGGCCATAGTGCACTATACAGGGAATAGGGGGCCATAGTGCACTATACAGGGAATAGGGGGCCATAGTGCACTATACAGGGAATAGGGGGCCATAGTGCACTATACAGGGAATAGGGGGCCATAGTGCACTATACAGGGAATAGGGGGCCATAGTGCACTATACAGGGAATAGGGGGCCATAGAGCACTATACAGGGAATAGGGGCCATAGTGCACTATACAGGGAATAGGGGGCCATAGTGCACTATACAGGGAATAGGGGGCCATAGTGCACTATACAGGGAATAGGGGGCCATTTGGGACTGAACCCTACTCCTTTCATCTTTGTTTTGCTCTGACAAATCTCTTTCAGTTCCATTCAGTTCCATTCAGTTCCATTCAGTTTCATTCAGTTTCATTCAGTTTCATTCAGTTTCATTCAGTTTCATTCAGTTCCGTCCAGTTTCATTCAGTTCCATTCAGTTCCGTCCTCAGCAGACTCTTCGGTTGGCCGCGTGGCAGTCCCAAAGAGAGGCATCCTCCTCTGGATTGTGTTCTCTCTCTGTCTACTGTGGATGCTGCACCACCCACACACACACACACACACACACACGCGCTATGAACAGACGGTCGCCCGCCTCTTCCCTCTGACCTGTCTGTGCCCCCTCCTCAACTGAGATGTGTCTCCACTAAAGTGTTTTAAGAGGTTCCGTTAGGTTTTGTCCACTGACGGCGACCCTGAAATAGAATCATTGAACAACAAAATAACAACGAGGCATTCCCAGTGCTTGTCATTGACAATAGCAAGAGCCACTACAGAATCTTGTTTTACAGCTCTGTGGTAATAATCAATATGTGCCTCTCTTTGCCAGTCTCCTGGCTCTTATGGAAGCATATTTCCTCACTTACTCCTCTGAGTGACATATTCTAAGTCCTCTCTCTCTCTCTGTCTCTCTCTCTCTCTCTCTCTCTCTCTCTCTCTCTCTCTCTCTCTCTCTCTCTCTCTCTCTCTCTCTCTCTCTCTCTCTCTCTCTCTCTCTCTCTCTCTCTCTCTCTCTCTCTCTCTCTCTCGCTCTCTCTCTGTCTCGCTCTCTCTCTGTCTCGCTCTCTCTCTCTCTCTCTCTGTCTCTCTCTCTGTCTCTCTCTCTGTCTCTCTCTCTCTCTCTCTGTCTCGCTCTCTCTCTGTCTCGCTCTCTCTCTGTCTCGCTCTCTCTCTCTCTCTCTCTGTCTCTCTCTGTCTCTCTCTGTCTCTGTCTCGCTCTCTGTCTCTCTCTGTCTCTCTCTGTCTCTCTCTCTCTGTCTGTCTGTCTGTCTGTCTGTCTGTCTGTCTGTCTGTCTGTCTGTCTGTCTGTCTGTCTGTCTGTCTGTCTGTCTGTCTGTCTGTCTCTCTCTCTCTCTCTCAATTCAATTCAAGGGGCTTTATTGGCATGGGAAACATGTGTTAACATTGCCAAAGCAAGTGAGGTAGATATTATACAAAAGTGAAATAAACAATACAAATTAACAGTAAACATTACACATACAGAAGTTTCAAAACAATAAAGACATTACAAATGTTATATTATATATATACAGTGTTGTAACAATGTACAAATGGTTAAAGCACACAAGTTAAAATAAATAAGCAGAAATATGGGTTGTATTTACAATGGTGTTTGTTCTTCACTGGTTGCCCTTTTCTTGTGGCAACAGGTCACAAATCTTGCTGCTGTGATGGCACACTGTGGAATTTCTCCCAGTAGATATGGGAGTTTATCAAAATTGGATTTGTTTTCAAATTCTTTGTGGATCTGTGTAATCTGAGGGAAATATGTCTCTCTAATATGGTCATACATTGGGCAGGAGGTTAGGAAGTGCAGCTCAGTTTCCACCTCATTTTGTGGGCAGTGTGCACATAGCCTGTCTTCTCTTGAGAGCCATGTCTGCCTACGGCGGCCTTTCTCAATAGCAAGGCTATGCTCACTGAGTCTGTACATAGTCAAAGCTTTCCTTAAGTTTGGGTCAGTCACAGTGGTCAGGTATTCTACCACTGTGTACTCTCTGTTTAGGGCCAAATAGCATTCTAGTTTGCTCTGTTTTTTTTGTTAATTCTTTCCAATGTGTCAAGTAATTATCTTTTTGTTTTCTCATGATTTGGTTGGGTCTAATTGTGCTGTTGTCCTGGGGCTCTGTGGGGTGTGTTTGTATTTGTGAACAGAGCCCTAGGACCAGCTTGCTTAGGGGACTCTTCTCCAGGTTCATCTCTCTGTAGGTGATGGCTTTGTTATGGAAGGTTTGGGAATCGCTTCCTTTTAGGTGGTTGTAGAATTTAACGGCTCTTTTCTGGATTTTGATAATTAGTGGGTATCGGCCTAATTCTGCTCTGCATGCATTATTTGGTGTTCTACGTTGTACACGGAGGATATTTTTGCAGAATTCTGCATGCAGAGTCTCAATTTGGTGTTTGTCCCATTTTGTGAAATCTTGGTTGGTGAGCGGACCCCAGACCTCACAACCATAAAGGGCAATGGGCTCTATGACTGATTCAAGTATTTTTAGCCAGATCCTAATTGGTATGTTGAAATTTATGTTCATTTTGATGGCATAGAAGGCCCTTCTTGCCTTGTCTCTCAGATCGTTCACAGCTTTGTGGAAGTTACCTGTGGTGCTGATGTTTAGGCCGAGGTATGTATATTTTTTTGTGTGCTCTAGGGCAACGGTGTCTAGATGGAATTTGTGGTCCTGGTGACTGGACCTTTTTTGGAACACCATTATTTTGGTCTTACTGAGATTTACTGTCAGGGCCCAGGTCTGACAGAATCTGTGTAGAAGATCAAGGTGCTGCTGTAGGCCCTCCTTGGTTGGTGACAGAAGCACCAGATCATCAGCAAACAGTAGACATTTGACTTCGGATTCTAGTAGGGTGAGACCGGGTGCTGCAGACTGTTCTAGTGCCCGCGCCAATTCGTTGATATATATGTTGAAGAGGGTGGGGCTTAAGCTGCATCCCTGTCTCACCCCACGACCCTGTGTGAAGAAATGTGTGTGTTTTTTGCCAATTTTAACCGCACACTTGTTGTTTGTGTACATGGATTTTATAATGTCGTATGTTTTACCCCCAACACCACTTTCCATCAATTTGTATAGCAGACCCTCATGCCAAATTGAGTCGAAGGCTTTTTTGAAATCAACAAAGCATGAGAAGACTTTGCCTTTGTTTTGGTTTGTTTGGTTGTCAATTAGGGTGTGTAGGGTGAATACATGGTCTGTTGTACGGTAATTTGGTAAAAAGCCAATTTGACATTTGCTCAGTACATTGTTTTCATTGAGGAAATGTATGAGTCTGCTGTTAATGATAATGCAGAGGATTTTCCCAAGGTTAAAGTTAAGGTTAAGGTTAAAGGTTAAAGTTAAGGTCTCTCTCTCTCTCTCTCTCTCTGTCTCTCTCTCTCTCTCTGTCTCTCTCTGTCTCTCTCTGTCTCTCTGTCGGTCTCTCTCTCTGTCGGTCTCTCTCTCTGTCTCTCTCTCTGTCTCTCTCTCTGTCTCTCTCTCTGTCTCTCTCTCTGTCTCTCTCTCTGTCTCTCTCTCTGTCTCTCTCTCTCTCTCTCTCTCTCTGTCTCTCTCTCTCTCTCTCTCTCTCTCTCTCTCTCTCTCATACCATAACCCCACCTCCACCATGGAGCACACTGTTCACAATGTTAACATAGCAAATCACTCGCCCACAGGTCTACCCGGTACAGTTGAAACCGGAATTAATCTGTGAAGAGCACACTTTTCCAGCGAGCCAGTAGACATTGTTTCTGAAGGTTTGTGCAGAAATGTTTCTGTTGTGCAAACCCCAAGTTTCATCAGCTGTCCGGGTGGCTGGTCTCAGACTATCCCTCAGGTGAAGAAGTCAGATGTGGAGGTCCTGTGGCATTGTGTTGTGTATCAAAACTGCACATTTTAAATTGCCCTATTATTGTCCCCAGCACAAGGTGCATGTGGGATTTTATCATGCAGTTTAATTTGCTTCTTGATATGTCATACCTGCCAGGTGAATGGATTATATTGGCAAAGGAGAAATGCTCACTAACAAGGATGTAAAATGATTTGTGTAAGGAACGTTGTCGGGAGAAAGAGAAGAGGACCAAGGTGCAGCGTGGTAAGTATGCATAATACTTTTAATAAATACGAACACTTGAACAAAAACAACAAAGAGACAAATGAACAGTTCTGCAAGGTGCAATACACAAAACAGAAAACAACTACCCACCAAGCACAGGTGGGAATGAGGCTACCTAAGTATGGTTCTCAATCAGAGACAACGATAGACAGCTGCCTCTGATTGAGAACCACACCAGGCCAAACACCTAGAAATACAAAACATAGAACAAAACATAGAATGCCCACCCCAAATCACGCCCTGACCAAACCAAAATAGAGACATAAACAAGGAACTAAGGTCAGGGCGTGACAGTACCCCCCCCCCACCTCCCAAAGGTGCGGACTCCGGCCGCAAAAACTGAACCTATAGGGGAGGGTCTGGGTGGGCATTTCACCGCTGTGGCGGCTCTGGTGCGGGACGTCGACCCCGCTCCACCTCTGGCTTGGCCCACTTAGGTGGCGCCTCAAGAGCGGGTACCCTCGCCACCGACCGCGGACTGGGGACCCTAGCAGCGGACCCCAGACAGGAGGGCGACTCTGGCAGCTCCGGACAGGAGGGCGACTCTGGCAGCTCCGGAACAGGAGGGCGACTCTGGCAGCTCCGGAACAGGAGGGCGACTCTGGCAGCTCCGGAACAGGAGGGCGACTCTGGCAGCTCCGGAACAGGAGGGCGACTCTGGCAGCTCCGGAACAGGAGGGCGACTCTGGCAGCTCCGGAACAGGAGGGCGACTCTGGCAGCTCCGGAACAGGAGGGCGACTCTGGCAGCTCCGGAACAGGAGGGCGACTCTGGCAGCTCCGGAACAGGAGGGCGACTCTGGCAGCTCCGGAACAGGAGGGCGACTCTGGCAGCTCCGGAACAGGAGGGCGACTCTGGCAGCTCCGGAACAGGAGGGCGACTCTGGCAGCTCCGGAACAGGAGGGCGACTCTGGCAGCTCCGGAACAGGAGGGCGACTCTGGCAGCTCCGGAACAGGAGGGCGACTCTGGCAGCTCCGGAACAGGAGGGCGACTCTGGCAGCTCCGGAACAGGAGGGCGACTCTGGCAGCTCCGGAACAGGAGGGCGACTCTGGCAGCTCCGGAACAGGAGGGCGACTCTGGCAGCTCCGGAACAGGAGGGCGACTCTGGCAGCTCCGGAACAGGAGGGCGACTCTGGCAGCTCCGGAACAGGAGGGCGACTCTGGCAGCTCCGGAACAGGAGGGCGACTCTGGCAGCTCCGGAACAGGAGGGCGACTCTGGCAGCTCCGGAACAGGAGGGCGACTCTGGCAGCTCCGGAACAGGAGGGCGACTCTGGCAGCTCCGGAACAGGAGGGCGACTCTGGCAGCTCCGGAACAGGAGGGCGACTCTGGCAGCTCCGGAACAGGAGGGCGACTCTGGCAGCTCCGGAACAGGAGGGCGACTCTGGCAGCTCCGGAACAGGAGGGCGACTCTGGCAGCTCCGGAACAGGAGGGCGACTCTGGCAGCTCCGGAACAGGAGGGCGACTCTGGCAGCTCCGGAACAGGAGGGCGACTCTGGCAGCTCCGGAACAGGAGGGCGACTCTGGCAGCTCCGGAACAGGAGGGCGACTCTGGCAGCTCCGGAACAGGAGGGCGACTCTGGCAGCTCCGGAACAGGAGGGCGACTCTGGCAGCTCCGGAACAGGAGGGCGACTCTGGCAGCTCCGGAACAGGAGGGCGACTCTGGCAGCTCCGGAACAGGAGGGCGACTCTGGCAGCTCCGGAACAGGAGGGCGACTCTGGCAGCTCCGGAACAGGAGGGCGACTCTGGCAGCTCCGGAACAGGAGGGCGACTCTGGCAGCTCCGGAACAGGAGGGCGACTCTGGCAGCTCCGGAACAGGAGGGCGACTCTGGCAGCTCCGGAACAGGAGGGCGACTCTGGCAGCTCCGGAACAGGAGGGCGACTCTGGCAGCTCCGGAACAGGAGGGCGACTCTGGCAGCTCCGGAACAGGAGGGCGACTCTGGCAGCTCCGGAACAGGAGGGCGACTCTGGCAGCTCCGGAACAGGAGGGCGACTCTGGCAGCTCCGGAACAGGAGGGCGACTCTGGCAGCTCCGGAACAGGAGGGCGACTCTGGCAGCTCCGGAACAGGAGGGCGACTCTGGCAGCTCCGGAACAGGAGGGCGACTCTGGCAGCTCCGGAACAGGAGGGCGACTCTGGCAGCTCCGGAACAGGAGGGCGACTCTGGCAGCTCCGGAACAGGAGGGCGACTCTGGCAGCTCCGGAACAGGAGGGCGACTCTGGCAGCTCCGGAACAGGAGGGCGACTCTGGCAGCTCCGGAACAGGAGGGCGACTCTGGCAGCTCCGGAACAGGAGGGCGACTCTGGCAGCTCCGGAACAGGAGGGCGACTCTGGCAGCTCCGGAACAGGAGGGCGACTCTGGCAGCTCCGGAACAGGAGGGCGACTCTGGCAGCTCCGGACAGGAGGGAGACTCTGGCTTTGTGCCATGGATCATCACTGGAGGCTCTGTGCCATGGATCATCACTGGAGGTTCTGTGCCATGGATCATCACTGGAGGCTTCGTGCCATGGATCATCACTGGAGGCTTCGTGCCATGGATCATCACTGGAGGCTTCGTGCCATGGATCATCACTGGAGGCTTCTTGCCATGGATCATCACTGGAGGCTTCTTGCCATGGATCATCACTGGAGGCTTCGTGCCATGGATCATCACTGGAGGCTTCGTGCCATGGATCATCACTGGAGGCTTCGTGCCATGGATCATCACCGGAGGCTTCTTGCCATGGATCATCACTGGAGGCGATCTGTGATTTTGTTACGCCTGTGCTGGTTGAGCTCTGTGCTCAGATAATCGCATCGTATTCTTTCGCAGTAAATCCTTTTTTAAACAACGCAGTTGGACAACGCAGTTGGATTAGCAAGATTCTAGGCTTTTGAACCATGTGAGACACTTGTATTTTCAGGAATGTTTAATATGACTATTTATGTGGCGATCACCGTATGTTGTTCAATTTAAACCCGCTACCGGGATCCGTAGCGCAGAGAAGTTAAACTGTTTGAATTATGTTTGTGAGTATAACGTAACTCATATGGCAGGCAAAAACCTGAGAAAAAAATCTAAACAGGAAGTGGAAATTATTAGGCTGGTCGATTTTCAACCAAGATCCCATTGAAATCACAGCGAGATATGAATGAGTTTTCACTTCACTTCCTACGGCTTCCACTAGATGTCAACAGTCTGTAGACTGCCATGACCTGACCATGCTTTCACCATGCGCGTTCACATAAGAGGTAGCTCTGTTCCATCGCTCATCTGAAGTTAATGTAATTCTCCGGTTGGAAAGTTATTCAAGATTTATGTTAACAACATTCTAAATATTGATTCAATACATCGTTTGACATGTTTCTACTGACTGTTACTAAACTTTTGGACATTTCGTCAGCTTTAGGGAACGCGCTTCGTGACTTTGGAATTGTTTACCAAACGCGCCAACAAAAGTAGCTAATTGGACATAAATAACGGACATTATCGAACAAATCAAGCATTTATTGTGGACCTGGGATTCCTGGGAGTGCATTCTGATGAAGATCATCAAAGGTAAGGAAAACATTTATCATGTAATTTCTGGTTTCTGTTGACTCCAACATGGCGGCTAATTTGAGTATTGTTCTGAGTGCCGTCTCAGATTATTGCATGGTTTGCTTTTTCCGTAAAGTTTTTTTGAAATCTGACACAGCGGTTGCATTAAGGAGAGGTATATCTATATTTCCATGTGTATAACTTGTATTATCATCTACATTTATGATGAGTATTTCTGTTGAATCGATGTGGCTATGCAAAATCACTGGATGTTTTTGGAACTAGTGAATGTATGTATTGTATAACATGAAGTCCTATGAGTGTCATCTGATGAAGATCATCAGAGGTTAGTGATTAATTTTATCTCTATTTCTGCTTTTTGTGACTCCTGTCTTTGGCTGGAAAAATGGCTGTGCTTATTTGGTTTGGTGTGACCTAACAATCTTTTGTGGTGCTTTCACTGAAAAGCATATTTGAAATCGGACACATTGGTGGGATTAACAACAAGATTACCTTTAAAATGGTATAAGACACATGTATGTCTGAGGAATTTTATTTATGAGATTTCTGTCGTTTTGAATTTGGCGCCCTGCGCTTTCACTGGCTGTTGTCATATCATCCCGTTAACGGGATTGCAGCCCCAAGAAGATAAACAACGAGTGCTGACATGCAACTCCACATAGACAATAACCCATCAAAACCTAAATGGAAAATGGCAACCAAAATAGGATCCCCAATCAGAGACAACAATAAACAGCTGTCTCTGATTGGGAACCAATTCAGGCCACCATAGACCTATAATATGCCTAAACTAACCAAACCACCCTTTTCACACCCTGACCTAACCAACATATAAATAAAACAAAGATAACTAAGGTCAGGGCGTGACAGAGTGAGTGTTTTAACAAATAAATGAAACAATAACCATGTAACACAAACAACGCACAGACATGACCCAGGAACAGAAACAATAACGCCTGGGGAAGGAACCAAAGGTAGTGACACATATAGGGAAGGTAATCAGGGAAGTGATGGAGTACAGGTGAGTCTGATGACGCGCAGATGCGCGTAAGATGGTGACAGGTGTGCGCCATAACGAGCAGCCTGGTGACCTAGAGGCCGGAGAGGGAGCACACATGACAGTACCCCCTCCCCTACGCATGGCTCCAGCCGCAGGACACCGACCAAAATGATGATCCCGGGGATCAGGAGCGAACCGGTCACCTCTGCTGAGGCGCAGGAAACCTGTCAATCCGGCTGAGATGCGGGAGCATGGTGACCTAGAGCGTCGGAGAGAGAGTATATGTGATGGTACCCCCTCCCCAGCGCGTTCGGCTCCAGCCGTAGGACGCCAACCAAAGGGACGATCCCGGGGATCAGGAGTGGACCGGTCACCTCTGCTGATGCGCAGGAAGCTGTCGCCAGCTAGGGCGCAGGAACCTGGCAGACCAGCGGAGGCAAGGGAGCCTGGCGATCTGTCTGAAGCCTGAGAGTCTGTAGTGGCTCCTGGACCAGACTTCATTCCACCTGACACACACACAAAAAAAACACTCTCTGATGCTTACCTTAGGTGAGACGTTATTCTGTATCGATGTGTGCTGAGAGTCAGGAAGCAAAGTTCAGGGAGTGAGTGTTAAATAAATAAATGAAACAATACCCACATAACACAAGAAATGCACAGACATGACCCAGGAAGAGAAACAATGACGCCTGGGGAAGGAACCAAAGAGAGTGACACATATAGGGAAGGTAATCAGGGAAGTGACGAAGTCCAGGTGAGTCTGATGACGCGCAGGTGCACGTAACGATGGTGACAGGTGTGCGCCATAATGAGCAGCCTGGTGACCTAGAGGCCGGAGAGGGAGCACACATGACACATACAACAATCTCAGCTCTGTAGATTTTGCTGCGAAGAGACAGAATCAATAGATCATTTATTGTGGTATTGCCCCGATGTAGCTTGTTTCTGGTCACAGGTTCAGGAACGGTTAAAAATCACAACATGCACTTCAAATGAACCTTACAAATAGCAGGGTTGGCTGATCTGGAAAACCATAGTCAATAAATAATATAATAATACTCGTAGGAAAGGTTTTCATCTTTAGCTCAATCTGTGGATACTATACGATTAGAACGGTACATTTGATGTAAATGTAAATTTTATGTAAATGATGTAAAACATCACAGCACAATTGAAAAATATATGGCCACATGGAAACCAAACGAGGTGGTCTATTGGTGATTGGTGGGATGGGCTGAGAGAGGCTGAGGGGTGGGATTAAAGAGCTGAGGTCTATTGGTGATAGGTGGGACGGGCTGAGAGAGGCTGAGGGGTGGGATTAACTTCTTGCAACTATAGGGGGTGCTGTTCCGCATTAGCATATTTGGGTCTCCAAATTAAACTGCCTCGTGCTAAATTCTTGATCGTACAATATGCATATTATTGTTATTATTGGATAGAAAACAGTCTATAGTTTCTATAGGAGTTGAAATTTTGTCTCTGAGTGGTACAGAACAATTTTTACAGCACTTTTCATGACAGGGTTCAGATTTCAGAAATTTTTACCTCTGATCTGGGGTCTGTTTATAAGGCCACAGTGAATGCTATGAAGAAACCGACACTGCCTACGTCTTCCTCTGGGTGTCTGTACGTCATCACGTTTTCAATGAAATCGATGGGACGTTCACAGCCATTATAAATGACCAAAATGTACAGAGACCGCCCTTTCTCAACGTGCGCCTCAAGCGTGAAGGCCATCGGACCTGTCTCGTTCCAAATCGTTTTCTAACCAGCTATATTTCTCCGGTCATGTTTTCAGTCGTTATAGTTGTTAAAAACATCATAATGTGGTTAATTTTAACCGTTTTATAGCAATTTATATCCGTTTAGTGCGATTCTGAGGAATTTATTTGTCGTGCACTTTCTAGCTTTGGGAACGTTTCGCGGTCTCGGTCGTTGTTAGTGGACATTTCGAAGGACAGAGGACATCTATCGACCAAAAGACGTTTATAACATAGAAAGGATACATTGCCCAAGAATATGATGGAAGATCAGCTCAAAGTAAGCAATATTTAATATGATAAACCGTGTTTCTGTCGATATATTTTAAACGCATACATCGCCATTTTGTTTGGTATAGCTTCACTTGGCCAACCCTGTATTGAAAAGTAAGGATAATTTTAAAAATGTAAATCAGCGGTTGCATTAAGAACTAATTTGTCTTTCGATTCCTGTCAACCCTGTATTTTTTAGTCAAGTATATGATTAGCTTTTAATTAAACTAGATCACTCTGATAGATGACGTCAGACATATTGAGGCTTGATTTCCTAGTATTTTCATTGTGTAACCACGGTTTTGTATGGCTAAATATGCACCTTTTCGAACAAACTGTATATGTATGTTGTAAAATGATGTTACAGGAGTGTCATCGGAAGAATTCTGAGAAGGTTAGTGAAAAAATTAATATCTTTTGGCGGTGATTACGTTATAGCGCTCTTTGGCTGGAATCGATGCTCTGGTAACGTTTTCACATGTAGTATGCTAACTTATCGATTTATTGTGTTTTCGCTGTAAAACGCTTAGAAAATCTGAAATATTGTCTGGAATCACAAGATCTGGGTCTTTCCATTGCTATGCTTTGTCTATTCTTATGAAATGTTTTATGATGAGTAAATTGGTCATACACGTTGCTCTATCTAGTAATTCTAGTCGATTTGCGATGGTCGGTGCAATTGTAAACTGTGATTTCTACCTGAAATATGCACTTTTTTCTAACAAAAACTATCCTATACCATGAATATGTTATCAGACTGTCATCTGAAGAGGTTTTTTCTTGGTTAGTGGATATCAATATCTTAGTTGAGCCGAATTGGTGATAGCACCTGAAGGAGTAAGAAACTGATGGAGTTAGAATAGTGGTGTATTTTGCTAACGTGTTTAGCTAATAGATTTACATATTTTGTCTTCCCTGTAAAACATTTTAAAAATCTGAAATGGTGGCTTTATTCACAAGATCTGTATCTTTCATCTGGTGTCTTGGACTTGTGATTTAATGATATTTAGATGCTACTATCTACTTCTGAAGCTATGCTATCTATGCTAATCAGTGTGTGGGGGGTGGGGGGTGATCCCGGATACGGGGTTGAGGTTCGGTAAAGGTTAAAGAGCTGAGGTCTATGGTGATAGGTGGGACGGGCTGAGAGAGGCTGAGGGGTGGGATTAAAGAGCTGAGGTCTATGGTGATAGGTGGGACGGGCTGAGAGAGGCTGAGGGGTGGGATTAAAGAGCTGAGGTCTATGGTGATTGGTGGGATGGGCTGAGAGAGGCTGAGGGGTGGGATTAAAGAGCTGAGGTCTATGGTGATTGGTGGGACGGGCTGAGAGAGGCTGAGGGGTGGGATTAAAGAGCTGAGGTCTATGGTGATAGGTGGGACGGGCTGAGAGAGGCTGAGGGGTGGGATTAAAGAGCTGATGTTTGGTAATGTATTATTGTTATGTGACTGCTTTATACAAACGTACCATGTACTTCCGTGTAAATGTGTAGGTATATGTAGCAGAAAATCTGTAAAAAACAAACAAACAAGATATTTGTCCTCCAAAGAGGGTTAAAAAAGTAAGAAAGAAAAACAAAAGATAAACAAGAAAGTCTGGCTCCCAAACGGCACCGTATCCCCTTTATGGTGCTAGACTTTCGACCAGCGCCCATCGGTCAAAATAAGTTACAGCCGCCCATTGCCAGACAGAAAAGCAGTGGCGACGGCTGTACCCCGTCTACCCTGTCAACCAGGCAGCTTAAATAAATGGCTACCTCTTGCCCTGTCCAATGGTCCTGCTAATTGTATTTTCTTTTACTCTGTCAGGTTTTGTCAGTGTCCATCACTCTTACAAACTCTCCCGAGTGCCAAGATGTGTGCTCACAGAGAGGGGCTGCATCGTATGTTTTCTGAAAAGGGGGTAAGGACTAGAGCTCTCCATTATTCTTAGGCTTCATAGCCTTTGCATTATAAGAGGATGTATGAAACATTAACTCCTACAGTAATTTGCTCCGTGGGTCTAGACTGTGTGAGTAATGGGACAATAACACATACAACACTCATGTTACAAATAAGGATTTGTCTTTAACCAGGTTGACTGAGAACACATTCTCATTGACCTGGGCAAAAGTTACAGGGGAGAGGAGATGAATGAGCTGGGGATGATGGTATGAAGATCAGATTGTGAATTTAGCCAGGACACCAGGGTTAACACCCAGGATCTTTAGTGAACACAGAGATTCAGGAAAGAGTGCCTCCTACTGTCCCTCCAACACCACTTCCAGCAGCATCTGGTCTCCCATCCAGGGACTGACCAGGACCGACCCTGCTTAGCTTCAGAGGCAAACCAGCAGTGGTATGCAGGGTGGTATGCAGCTGATTACATGTATGTATTCCAATAGTAACTGTGGGAATATAAATGTCCTATAGCCTATTGCCTTTTGCTTGTCTACATATTAATATCATGCTTTCCATACAAAGTACATGCAAAACAAGTGATATTTATATATATATATATATATATATTTTATAATATACTGAGTTGTAGTGTAGATACACCTGACTGCTGTAAGTCTTGGTGGGTACTAACGAGGCCTTTTAAATAATATACTGAGTTGTAGTGTAGATACACCTGACTGCTGTAAGTCTTGGTGGGTACTAACGAGGCCTTTTAAATAATATACTGAGTTGTAGTGTAGATACACCTGACTGCTGTAAGTCTTGGTGGGTACTAACGAGGCCTTTTTAATAACATACTGAGTTGTAGTGTAGATACACCTGACTGCTGTAAGTCTTGGTGGGTACTAACGAGGCCTTTTAAATAATATACTGAGTTGTAGTGTAGATACACCTGACTGCTGTACGTCTTGGTGGGTACTAACGAGGCCTTTTAATAATATACTGAGTTGTAGTGTAGATACACCTGACTGCTGTAAGTCTTGGTGGGTACTAACGAGGCCTCAGACTGTCATTTGTTTGCATTTTTATAAATGACACATAATGGCTGCTGTATATCACCCCTTCACACACTTCCTTGCTCTGAAATGTCACTGTAGCACTGTGTGAATATAAACACTTAACATTTAGTTGCAAATAATGGGATGTGGACAAGACATTTGTAGTGGTGACATTTCAGATCAGTGTCTCCTAATGTTTTTCTGGAAAAGTTGTTAAATCACAGTTAATGTGTCACGTCTTCTGTGGCTTTAGAGATGGGAGAGAGAGAGAGCAAGAGAGAGTGAGAGAGCGAGAGAGAGACAGATATACAGAGAGAGAGAGATAGATGGGAGAAAGAGGGAAGGAGAGAGAGAGAGAGATAGAGGCAAAGAGAGAGAGAGGCAAAGAGAGAGAGAGGCAAAGAGAGAGAGAGAGGCAAAGAGAGAGAGAGAGGCAAAGAGAGAGATAGAGGCAAAGAGAGAGAGAGGCAAAGAGAGAGAGAGGCAAAGAGAGAGAGAGGCAAAGAGAGAGAGAGGCAAAGAGAGAGAGAGGCAAAGAGAGAGAGAGGCAAAGAGAGAGAGAGAGGCAAAGAGAGAGAGAGAGAGGCAAAGAGAGAGAGAGAGAGGCAAAGAGAGAGAGAGAGAGGCAAAGAGAGAGAGAGAGAGGCAAAGAGAGAGAGAGAGAGGCAAAGAGAGAGACATAGAGGCAGAGAGAGAGAGACATAGAGGCAGAGAGAGAGAGACATAGAGGCAGAGAGAGAGAGACATAGAGGCAGAGAGAGAGAGACATAGAGGCAGAGAGAGAGAAAGACAGACAGACAGAGATGCAGATAGAGAGAGACAGATAGAGAGAGAGAGAGACAGACAGAGAGATAGGGAGAGAGAGTGAGAGATATACAGAGAGAGAGAGACAGACAGAGAGAGAGAGAGAAAGTGAGAGAGATGGGAGAGAGATGGGAGAGACAGAGAGCGGGAGAGAGAGAGGGATAGAGAGAGAGAGAGGCAAAGAGAGAGAGAGAGAGAGAGGCAAAGAGAGAGAGAGAGGCAAAGAGAGAGAGAGATGCAAAGAGAGACATAGAGGCAAAGAGAGAGAGACATAGAGGCAGAGAGAGAGAGACATAGAGGCAGAGAGAAAGACATAGAGAGAGAGACATAGAGACATAGAGGCAGAGAGAGAGAGACATAGAGGCAGAGAGAGAGAGACATAGAGAGAGAGACATAGAGGCAGAGAGAGAGAAAGACAGACAGACAGAGATGCAGATAGAGAGAGACAGACAGAGAGATAGGGAGAGAGAGTGAGAGATATACAGAGAGAGAGAGACAGACAGAGAGGGAGAGAGAGAGAGAAAGTGAGAGAGATGGGAGAGAGATGGGAGAGAGAGAGGGATAGAGAGAGAGAGTGAGAGAGATACAGAGGGAGTGAGAGAGAGAGAGAGAGATGGGCGAGAAAGAGAGACAGAGAGAGATGCAGAGAGAGATAGAGATCGTTACATTGTTACAACGCTGTATATATATACATACATATATATACATTACATTTGTAATGTCTTTATTCTTTATTCTTTATTCTTTTGAAACTACTGTATATGTAGTTTACTGTTCATTTTTATTATTTATTTCACTTCTGTATATTATCTACCTCACTTGCTTTGGCAATGTTAACATATGTTTCCCATGCCAATAAAGCCCCTTGAATTGAATTGAGAGACAGAGAGAGAGAGATGCAGAGAGAGAAAGAGACAGACGGACAGAGAGAGATGCAGAGAGAGGGTGAGAGAGAGACAGACAGAGAAGGAGAGAGAGAGAGAGAGAGATGGGAGTGACACAGAGAGAGAGACAGAATTAGGCCGATACCCACTAATTATCAAAATCCAGAAAAGAGACGTTAAACTCTACAACCACCTAAAAGGAAGCGATTCCCAAACCTTCCATAACAAAGCCATCACCTACAGAGAGATGAACCTGGAGAAGAGTCCCCTAAGCAAGCTGGTCCTGGGGCTCTGTTCACAAACACAAACACCCCCGACAGAGCCCCAGGACAGCAACACATTTACACCCAAGCAAATCACGAGAAAACAAAAAGATGATTACTTGACACATTGGAAAGAATTAACAAAAAAACATCAGAGCAAACTAGAATGCTATTTGGCCCTAAACAGAGAGTACACAGTGGCAGAATACCTGACCACTGTGACTGACCCAAACTTAAGGAAAGCTTTGACTATGTACAGACTCAGTGAGCATAGCCTTGCTATTGAGAAAGGCTGCCGTAGGCAGACATGGCTCTCAAGAGAAGACAGGCTATGTCCACACTGCCCACAAAATGAGGTGGAAACTGAGCTGCACTTCCTAACCTCCTGCCAAATGTATGACCATATTAGAGACACATATTTCCCTCAGATTACACAGATCCACAAAGAATTTGAAAACAAACCCATAACCTTCACTTTTGTATTGTTTATTTCACTTTTGTATAATATCTACCTCACTTGCTTTGGCAATGTTAACACATGTTTCCCATGCCAATAAAGCCCCTTGAATTGAATTGAATTGAGAGAGAGACAGAGATATACTCTGAGGCAGAGAGACATACAGAGACTGACAGAGAGAGAGAGGTCATGATCAGATGAGCTCCTGCATTTTTCAGCATGTCCTTAAAAAAATATAGATTTAGATATACTTAGATTTTTTTTTGTCAGGGACATATACAGGATACTACCCTCCACAACACTATGTCACCAGGACATATACAGGATACTACCCTCCACAATATAACCTTCACTATGTCACCAGGACATATACAGGATACTACCCTCCACAACATAACCTTCACTATGTCACCAGGACATATACAGGATACTACCCTCTACAACACTATGTCACCAGGACATGTACAGGATGCTACCCTCTACAACATAACCTTCACTATGTCACCAGGACATATACAGGATACTACCCTCCACAACATAACCTTCACTATGTCACCAGGACATATACAGGATACTACCCTCCACAACACTATGTCACCAGGACATGTACAGGATGCTACCCTCTACAACATAACATTCACCATGTCACTGGGACATATACAGGATACTACCCTCTACAACATAACCTTCACTATGTCACCAGGACATATACAGGATACTACCCTCCACAATATAACCTTCACTATGTCACCAGGACATATACAGGATACTACCCTCCACAACATTACCTTCACTATGTCACCAGGACATATACAGGATGCTACCCTTCACAACATAACATTCACTATGACACCAGGCCATATACAGGATACTACCCTCCACAACACTATGTCACCAGGACATATACAGGATACTACCCTCCACAACATAACCTTCACTATGTCACCAGGCCATATACAGGATACTACCCTCCACAACACTATGTCACCAGGACATATACAGGATACTACCCTCTACAACATAACCTTCACTATGTCACCAGGCCATATACAGGATACTACCCTCCACAACATAACCTTCACTATGTCACCAGGCCATATACAGGATACTACCCTCCACAACACTATGTCACCAGGACATGTACAGGATGCTACCCTCTACAACATAACCTTCACTATGTCACCAGGACATATACAGGATGCTACCCTCTACAACATAACATTTACTACGTCACCAGGCCATATACAGGATACTACCCTCCACAACACTATGTCACCAGGACATGTACAGGATGCTACCCTCTACAACATAACATTTACTATGTCACCAGGCCATATACAGGATACTACCCTCCACAACACTATGTCACCAGGCCATATACAGGATACTACCCTCCATAACACTATGTCACTTGGACATGTACAGGATGCTACCCTCAACAACATAACCTTCACTATGTCACCAGGACATGTACAGGATGCTACCCTCTACAACATAACATTCACTATGTCACCAGGACATATACAGGATAATACCCTCCACAACATAACCTTCACTATGTCACCAGGATATGTACAGGATGCTACCCTCTACAACATAACCTTCACTATGTCACCAGGACATATACAGGATACTACCCTCCACAATATAACCTTCACTATGTCACCAGGCCATATACAGGATACTACCCTCCATAACACTTTGTCACTTGGACATGTACAGGATGCTACCCTCAACAACATAACCTTCACTATGTCACCAGGACATGTACAGGATGCTACCCTCTACAACATAACCTTCACTATGTCACCAGGACATATACAGGATAATACCCTCCACAACATAACCTTCACTATGTCACCAGGACATGTACAGGATGCTACCCTCTACAACATAACATTTACTATGTCACCAGGCCATATACAGGATACTACCCTCCACAACACTATGTCACCAGGACATGTACAGGATGCTACCCTCCACAACATAACCTTCACTGTCACCAGGACATGTACAGGATGCTACCCTCTACAACATAACCTTCACTTTGTCACCAGGACATATACAGGATGCTACCATCCACAACATAACATTTACTATGTCACCAGGCCATATACAGGATACTACCCACCACAACATAACCTTCACTATGTCACCAGGACATATACAGGATACTACCCTCCACAACATAACATTTACTATGTCACCAGGCCATATACAGGATGCTACCCTCTACAACATAACCTTCACTATGTCACCAGGACATATACAGGATGCTACCCTCAACAACATAACCTTCACTATGTCACCATGGCATGTACAGGATGCTACCCTCTACAACATAACCTTCACTATGTCACCAGGACATATACAGGATAATACCCTCCACAACATAACCTTCACTATGTCACCAGGATATGTACAGGATGCTACCCTCTACAACATAACATTTACTATGTCACCAGGCCATATACAGGATACTACCCTCCACAACACTATGTCACCAGGACATGTACAGGATGCTACCCTCCACAACACTATGTCACCAGGACATGTACAGGATGCTACCCTCTACAACATAACCTTCACTTTGTCACCAGGACATATACAGGATGCTACCGTCCACAACATAACATTTACTATGTCACCAGGCCATATACAGGATACTACCCACCACAACATAACCTTCACTATGTCACCAGGACATATACAGGATACTACCCTCCACAACATAACATTTACTATGTCACCAGGCCATATACAGGATGCTACCCTCTACAACATAACCTTCACTATGTCACCAGGACATATACAGGATGGTACCCTCTACAACATAACCTTCACTATGTCACCAGGCCATATACAGGATACTACCCTCCACAACACTATGTCACCAGGACATGTACAGGATGCTACCCTCTACAACATAACCTTCACTATGTCACCAGGCCATATACAGGATACTACCCTCCACAACATAACCTTCACTATGTCACCAGGACATATACAGGATACTACCCTCCACAACATAACCTTCACTCCAAATCAAAACTCAAAACCTACAACCTGATTTTGGACGGAATTACAGAATCACCTGGAAGGTTTACAACTACCAAAGAGTATTATTCCAACGCTATACAGCAAATGTTCTGGAAAACAACAGAAACATGAAAACACCGTCCAACCTGGAACTGAGTGAGCAATGAAGCAATGAAGCTGTATTTTATTTCCAAAAGCCAAGAAGAAAAATACATTATATTACTTTATAAGGACTGAATGCTAAATTAAGTCTGCCAAGCTTGATACAACATCAACTAGCACTGACGTGTCAAGTGAGAGGTGTCAAAGCCCTTTAGCCCAACAATGGCAGGAGAGTCGAACAGTCTACTCCAACCAAATGGAGAGGCCTTAGAAGCTGCATCCCGCTGTTCAGAGGTAATTAAAATACAGTACCCTCTGTGTGTAAAGAATGATAATGTAACGATGTTCGTCTGAGGAAGAAGGAGTAGACCAAAGCGCAGCGTGGTACATGTGCATGATGTTTATTATAACCTGAAACAAAAGTGGAACAAAACGCAACAGTTCTGTCAGGTACTCACAAAAAAACAGAGAACAACTACCCACAAAACCAACACTGGAAATGGCAACCTAAATAGGCTCCCCAATCAGAGACAACGAGAAACAGCTGTCTCTGATTGGGAACCAATTTAGGTCACCATAAACCTACAAACCCCTAGACCATACAAAATCCCCATAGATAAACAAAACCCCTAGACAATCCAAAAACTAAACAAACCACCCTTGTCACACCCTGACCTAACCAAAAAATAAAGAAAACAAATATAACTAAAGTCAGGGCGTGACAGATAAGTCAAGAAAAGAGCACAAAATGAAGCTCAAGAGACACTTTTTGCTGACTATTCTAAAAATGGCAACCTCATCTTCCACACAGACCATCCCCTTGCATGGCACAGTGCTATATTAGCACACTACCCCTCTGTTAATCTCTTCGGGCTAGGGGGCGGTATTTTCACGTCCGGATGAAAATCGTGCCCAAAGTAAACTGCCTGCTACTCAGGCCTAGAAGCTAGGATATGCATATAATACTACCCCTCTGTTAAGAGAGGTGGTGTTAACGAGGGGTGGAAACTCAGAATACTAGACAATGAGGACTCTGAGTCGGCTAATATAAATCTCTATAAGTCTGGAACGGTAATGGTACAGGGCAACCCCAAACAGTTTCAGCTGGACTTTCACTTAATCAAATAATTAGCCCAGCAGGAGAAGCTCTCCCTTGAGAAAGATACCTCCACCCCGAGCGGGTCAGACCAGACCTCTTCATTATATAACCCCACAGACGAGCAACCCAAGCGGAAAGTCAACCTCCCAGCACAGAGTACTACTCCCTTATTGAAATTAAGGAGAAGAACAGAGCACTAGATGAGAGGATCAGACTGCTGGGGGAGAGGGAGAGGGGGATGGAGGAGAGGATCAGACTGCTGGGGGAGAGGGAGAGGGGGATGGAGGAGAGGATCAGACTGCTGGGGGAGAGGGTGAGGGGGATGGAGGAGAGGATCAGACTGCTGGAGGAGAGGGTGAGGGGGATGGAGGAGAGGATCAGACTGCTGGGGGAGAGGGTGAGGGGGATGGAGGAGAGGATCAGACTGCTGGAGGAGAGGGTGAGGGGGATGGAGGAGAGGATCAGACTGCTGGAGGAGAGGGTGAGGGGGATGGCGTGTGACAGAGAACAACCCACTAGAGAGGTGGACACCCCCGCAGAGAAGCCAGCAGAACAGCCCACCTCAGCTCCCGACTAAAGTATTGACACCACAGCAGAACAGTCCACACCAGACCCTGATCATAGCGTCGACGTCACAGCAGAACAGATGAATGAAGAACCCCAAGCCCTGGGGATCCCACCCCCTCTCAGCATCCCCCCTGTCAGCCACCCTGATTGCCCTCTTGACAACCCCCCCACACCCACTGAGGACATACTCCTTATGGACTCAAATGGGAAACATATACAAGAAAATAAACGTTTTCCCAAACACAGTGTGCCTAAACTCTGGTGTCCAAACACCCAGCACGCCCTAGACCTTCTGTCTGAGGACCAACTAGGGTCACCTAGCCACATAATGATACACACAGGTACAAATGACCTGAGAACACAGCAGGAAAGGGTGGCCACAGCACGAAGGGAGTGATTGAAAAAGCTTCTTCTACTTTCCCCAATGCACAAGTGGTTATCTCCACCCTGCTACCACAGAAAGACTTCCACCCTGCTACCATACAGCGGGTAAACTCAAGTATTTCCCGTGACTGTGCCTCAAAACCAAATGTTTTCCTGGCCCACCACTCCACCCTGGACTTTAACAGCCTCTATGACCAGGTCCTACTCTACAAGGCAGCAGTGCCCACCTTCGCCCGGACTCTAAAGGACATCCCTCTCAAACGCAGCCCCAACACTTCACACAGGAGCAACAGATCAATAGACACCGCGCCCAGACCAGCGAGACACTCTCCCAGACCTGCGGGACCCCCCCCTTCACATAGAGGACCCATTCCGAGAGGACCTACATCCAGACCACAACAACACCAGCCACATACACCCCCCCCCCAACCAATCAACACCCCCCCAAGTCAACCATGACGCACTCCATTTAGGCCCCCTCAGATCAGACCTATGCCCCTCCTTCCCACCCCATGCACCCCACCCCCACAAAGAGGGCCTCAACATGGAAGTCACATATTTGCCCAGGCCGTGAGCGGGCAAACAGGCCCAACCCCCACTCTTACACTAGCCCAAGCCAATGGCATGTACCAGATGCTCAGCTGGCTCTGCTCACACTTACTGGCCTTAGGCCAAACCACACGGCCAACAACATTAGACACTTAATGGAACACAAAGCCTTCACTATCTCATCCTGGAATATCCTAGACCTGAGGTCATTTGCCTTTGGCCTAAAGAGCAGGAACCTGGACTTCATCAAAGAATTCGTAAATACAGACATTGTCATCCTACAAGAAACCTAGTATAGAGGAGACGGACCCACTGGTTGCCCTCTAGGTTACACAGAGCTGGCAGTCCCATCCACCAAACTACCAGGTGTGAAACAGGCAAGGGACACAAGGGGGTACTCTAATTTGGTATAGAGCAGACCTAACTCACTCCATTAAATGAATCAAAACAGGAACATTCTACATTTGGCTAGAAATTCAAAAGGAAATTATCTTAAGGATTAGCCCCTAAATTTCGCCAAAATTAACATACCCAAATCTAACTGCCTAATCTAACTGTAGCTCAGGCCCTGAAGCAAGGATATGCATATTCTTTGTGCCATTTGACAGGAAACACTTTGCAGCTTATGGAAATGTGAATTGAATGTAGTAGAATATAACACATTAGATCTGGTAAAAGATAATATAAAGAAAAAATACATTATTTTATATTGTTTTGTACAATTTTTACATTTACATTTAAGTCATTTAGCAGACGCTCTTATCCAGAGCGACTACAATCATCTTTGAAATGCAAGAGAAAGGCCATAATGTATTGTTCCAGCCCACGTGCAATTTCAATTTTGGCCACTAGATGGCATAAGTGTATGTGCAAAGTTTTAGACTGATCCAATGAACCATTGCATCTATGTTCAAAATTTTGTATCGAGCCTGCCCAAATGTGCCTAATTTGTTTATTAATAATTTTTCATGTTCAAAACTGTGCACTCTCCTCAAACAATAGCATGGCATTCTTTCACTGTAATAGCTACTGTAAATTGGACAGTGCAGATAGATTAACAAGAATTTAAGCTTCCTGCCAATATCAGATATGTCTATGTCCTGGGAAATGTTCTTGTTACTTATAACCTCATGCTAATCGCATTAGCCTACGTTAGCTCAACCGTCCCGCGGCGGGGGACCCACCGATCCTGAAGAAGTTTTTAAGGTTCCCCAAATTATATAATTCTTTATATAATTTATCTTCGTTTCATAGTGTAGTTTCTTTTTTATTTAGTTTAGTCACATGATTTCTTCATTTGCAGTACGTTTGCCAATCATTTGACTTATTTGCCATTCCTTTTGCCTCATCCCTCTCGACCATACAATTTTTCAATTCCTCATCAATCCAAGGGGATTTAACAGTTTTTACAGCCATTTTCTTATCTGGTGTATGCTTATTAGTAACTCGAATAAGTAGTTTCATAAATGTGTCAAGTGCAGCGTCTGGTTGCTCCTCATTACAGACCACAGACCAGCAAATTTTCTTTACATCATCAACATATGAATTACTACAAAACGTATTGTATGACGTCTTATACACTATATTAGGCCCAGCCTTTGGAACTTTGGTTTTCCTAGATATGGCTACTATATTGTGATCACTACATCCCATGGATTTGGATACTGCTTTCAAGCAAATCTCTGCAGCGTCAGTAAAGATGTGATCAATACATGTTGATGATTTAATTCCTCTGCTGTTTGTAACTACCCTGGTAGGTTGACTGACAACCTGATCCAGGTTGCAGGCATTGGTTACAGTTTGACGTTTTTTCTTGAGTGGGAAGCTTGATGAAAGCCAGTCAATATTTAAATCACCCAGAAAATATACTTCTCTGTTGATATCACATACATTATCAAGCATTTCACACACGTTATCCAGATACTGACTGTTAGCACTTGGTGGTCTATAGCAGCTTCCCACCAGAATGGGCTTTAGGTGAGGCAGATGAACCTGTAGCCATATTACTTCAACAGTATTTAACATGAGATCCTCTCTAAGCTTTACAGGAATGTGGTTCTGAATATAGACCGCAACACCACCCCTGTTGGCATTTCTGTCTTTTCGGTAGATGTTATAACCATGTATTGCTACCACTGTATCATCAAAGGTATTATCTAAGTGAGTTTCAGAGATAGTCAGAATATAAATGTCATCTGTTACAAGCAAGTTATTGACTTCATAGACCTTGTTTCTCAGGCTCCATATGTTAATATGGGCTATTATTTAGCTCTTTTCTGTGTCGCTTGATTGTTTTAATGCTTTACTGGGAAGCGTATAAGAGGTAGACTTACTCATGTTATTTACATTGGAGCTGATAGTGCAGGGTAAACGGCATAAAGTGGTCTTCCTACTATTGCACACCACCTCAGTGCTAACAGTGTAACTCTGGTTTATAGGCTTATGATTACTGCTTAAAATAGCTGTAGGATAAACAGATGTATTCGGTGCAATTAGGGGTACAAACATTTAATTACTTACATTGTGTTTGCCAATGCCCCTAAGATCATGTACATTTGATGCAGCATTATGACAACTCATTGTCACAACGGGAGGGATTAACTGAGCTGGTCCTGGATCATTTACAAGTCATTGCTTCAACGCAGCCTTGAAATGCGGGGACAGAGTCCAGGAGCCAAGATGATTTGGATGGACTCCGTCATTCCTGTAGAGTATCTTCTGTTTCCAGAAGGTGTCAAAGTTATCTATAAAAGTGACTCCAGCAGAGCTACAGTAGTCTTTTAGCCAGATGTGTAATGCCAGCAGTCTGCTGAATCTTTCACACCCGCGCCCCAACAATGGTACTGGACCTGAAATTGTTGGCCGTTTTTAGGAGTCTTTTAATGCTAAAATCAGTACTTTAAAATCAATTTTTAAATGTTCCGAGCTAGCCCTCCTGATGTCGTTTGACCCCACATGGACAACGACAGTGTTAGCTCCTGGCGAAACTTCCACCAGACCAGAGCGGCGTCCAGCTACTGGGGTGGAATAAAAAAAGGTGGGTGTGGGTTCCCCAGTAGCTTGTGTAGGTTTGCTACTTGCTTGCTAAGAGTAGCTACTTCGCTCCTGTAGTCCTCCGCAAGCCGTTGCTACATTGAAAGTCAACACGGTCCACATTGTCCCGGAACAAAGCAAAGTAAACACAGCTCCTGTAACGTTGGAAACATTCAATAGCGACCTCCATTTGAGACGCGGGATTGAAAATAACATAAAAACATTGTCAGGTTTTAAAACGAGGTCTTAAGTTCAGGGTTTCAACGTTCGACAGGTTTCAGTTTCAGCGTTAGACAGCATTCAACAACAACAAACCTCTGATGACGTCAGTGTGTGTAGAAGCACGGTGGCTTGTAACCATTTTTCTCAGAATACATCCATGATGGTACCATTGGGAGATTGGAGCAGAGGCCAGGCAGGCCTCACCACTTCATGTTTGTTGTTGTTTGTTGTTGTTCATTGTTGTTGTTGTTGTTGTTGTTTTGTATACTGATTGACTATCCCTGGGAAAACATGTACTGTACACAACTTCAGCAAGGAAGATGTAGTAATGATTGTTTGAAAAAAAAGATTGAAATGACAGTACAATGTCACCACGATGCCACCACGATGCCACCACGATGCCACCACGATGCCACCACGATGTCACCACGATGTCACCACGATGTCACCACGATGCCAAGAAAACACGTTTATGAATGTTAATACATGGTAATGTTACATGTCAATCCTGAACTGGATAGGACAGCAGATGACAATGAATTGCCCCAATACTTCCATCAACTAATGCATAATAACCCTGTTATGGCTGAACAGGTAAAAGTACGTACACAGTCAAGAGAGTACGATTTCACCGCTTTATGGGGTCAGTGATGACATGGCTGTACAGTATATGGATGGTTAATTTACACATATCCTGTTGTTACCTGTTGGAATTAGTATCATTTCAGCATTACAAGTAGATTATGACAGGCACTTCAGATGAAATACATTATTTGTTATCAGATTTCCAAAGTAAATATAGTAGAAGGAGTAAAATCCAAGCACACAGACTGTATGGTTAACGAGAAGAGAGCTACCTGCAAGCACACACACACACACAAACAAACACACACACACACACACACACACACACACAGAGACACACACACAAACAAAGCACACACACGCACAGAGACACACACACACACAAACAAAGCACACACACACACACACACACACACACACACACACACACACACACACACACACACACACACACACACACACACAAACAAAGCACACACACACACAAACAAAGCACACACACACACACACACACACTGTAAAGGGGTTACTGTGAAACTGACAGTAGTTTACAGGCAGCTCGGTATAATTCTCTTTCATATACAGTTGCGGCCAAACGTTTTGAGAATGAAACAAATATTCATTTTCACAAAGTCTGCTGCCTCAGTTTGTATGATGGCAATTTGCATATACTCCAGAATGTTATGAAGAGTGATCAGATGAATTGCAATTAATTGCAACGTCCCTCTTTGCCATGCAAATGATCTGAATCCCCCAAAAAAATGTCCACGGCATTTCAAGCCGTCCCACTAAAGGACCAGCTGACATCATGTCATGTCAGCTTGCTCAGGAATGTCAACAGGCAGGTGTGAGTGCATCTGCACGCACAGTGAGGCGAAGACTTTTGGAGGATGGCCTGGTGTAGAGAACGGCAGCAAAGAAGCCACTTCTCTCCAGGAAAAACATCAGGAACAGACTGATATTCTGCAAAAGGTACAGGGATTGGACTGCTGAGGACTGGGGTGAAGTCATTTTCACTGATTAATCCCCTTTCCGATTGTTTGGGGCATCCGGAAAAAAGCTTGTCCGGAGAAGACAAGGTGAGCGCTAGCATCAGTACTGTGTCATGCCAACAGTAAAGCATCCTGAGACCATTCATGTGTGGGGTTGCTTCTCAGCCAAGGGAGTGGGCTCACTCACAATTTTGCCTAAGAACACATTCATGAATAAAGAATGGTACCAACACATCCTCCGAGGGCAACTTCTCCCAATCATCCAGGAACAGTTTGGTGACAAACAATGCCTTTTCCAGCATGATGGAGCACCTTGCCATAAGGCAAAAGTCATAACTAAGTGGCTCGGGGAACAAAATATCGATATTTTGGGTCCATGGTTCGGAAAATCCCCAGACCTTAATCCCATTGAGAACTTGTGGTCAATCCTCAAGAGGCGGGTGGACAAACAAAACCCCACAAATTCTGACAAACTCCAAGCATTGATTATGCAAGAATGGGCTGCCAGGATCAGTCAGGATGTGGCCCAGAAGTTAATTGACAGCGTGCCAGGGCGGGTTGCAGAGGTCTTGAAAAAGAAGACTCTTTGCATCAACTTCATGTAATTGTCAATAAAAGCCTTTGACACTTATGAAATGCTTGTAATTATACTTCAGTATTCCATAGTAACATCTGACAAAAATATCTAAAGACACTGAAGCAGTGTCACTCAGAACTTTTGGCCACACCTGTATATATATACAAAGTATGAATTTGTGTTTCACATATACATACAGTGGCTTGCGAAAGTATTCACCCCCCCTTGACATTCTTCCTATTTTGTTGCCTTACAACCTTGAATTAAAATAGATTTTGGGGGGATTTGTATCCTTTGATTTACACAACATGCCACTTTGAAGTTGCAAAATATTTTGGGGGTGAAATAAACAAGAACTTAGACAAAAACACAAAAAATACTGACTTGAGCAAAACTTTCTAGAGCCACTGGGAATGTGATGAAAGAAATAAAAGCTGAAATAAATCATTCTCTCTACTATTATTCTGACATTTCACATTCTTAAAATAAAGGGGTGATCCTAACTGACCTAAAACAGGGATTTTTTACTAGGATTAAATGTCAAGAATTGTGAAAAACTGAGTTTAAATGTATTTGGCTAAGATCTTTGTAAACTTCCGACTTCAACTGTATATATATATATTTATATATAATAATTGTGTCATACACAAAGTAGATATATATATATGCCTTGCAAAAGTATTCATCCCCTTGGCGTTTTCAACATTTTGTTGCATTACAATCTGTAATTTAAACATATTTTTGGGGGTGTATTTCATGATATGGACATACACAAAATAGTCAAAATTGGTGAAGTGAAAAAAAATTACTTGTTTCATAAAATTCTAAAATTTTTAAAATGAAAAGTGGTGCGTGCATATGTATTCACCCCTTTTGCTATGAAGCCCCTAAATAAGATCTGGTGCAACCAATTACCTTCAGAAGTCACATAATTAATTAAATAAAGTCCACTTGTGTGCAATCTAAGTGTCACATGATCTGTCACATGATCTCAGTATATATACACCTGCTCTGAAATGCCCCAGAGTCTGCAACACCACTAAGCAAGGTGCACCACCAAGCAAGCGACACCATGAAGACCAAGGAACTCTCCAAACAGGTCGGGACAAAGTTGTGGAGAAAGACAGATCAGGGTTGGGTTATAATATAATATATGAAAATTTGAACATCCCACGGAGCACTATGAAATCCATTATGAAAAAATTTAAAGAATATGGCACCACAACAAACCTGCCAAGAGAGGGCCGCCCACTAAAACTCACAGACCAGGCAAGGAGGGAATTAATCAGAGCGGCAACAAAGAGACCAAAGATAACCCTGAAGGAGCTGCAAAGCTCCACAGCGGAGATTGGAGTATCTGTCCGTAGGACCACTTTAAGTCGTACACTCCCCAGAGCTGGGCTTTACGGAAGAGTGGCCAGAAAAGTTGCCATTGCTTAAAGAAAAAAATAAGAAAACACGTTTGATGTTCGCCAAAAGGCATGTGGGAGACTCCCCAAACATATGGAAGAAGGTACTCTGGTCAGATGAGACAAAAATGTTGCTTTTTAGAAATCACGGAAAACGCTATGTCTGGCGCAAACCCAACACCTCCCATCACCCCGAGAACACCATCCCCACAGGGAAGCATGGTGTTGGCAGCATCATGCTGTGGGGATGTATTTCATCGGCAGGGCCTGGGAAACTGATCAGAATTAAAGGAATGATGGATGGCGCCAAATACAGGGAAATTCTTGACGGAAACCTGTTTCAGTTTTCCAGAGATATGAGACTGGGACAGAGGTTCACCTTCCAGCAGGACAATGACCCTAAGCATACTGCTAAAGCAACACTCAAGTGGTTGAACGGGAAACATTTAAATGTCTTGGAATGTCAAAGCCCTAGTCAAAGCCCAGACCTCAATCCAATTGAGAATCTGTGGTATGACAAAGATTGCTTTACACCAGCGGAACCCATCCAACTTGAAGGAGCTGGAGCAGTTTTGCCTTGAAGAATGAGCTTTAAATTTATAACAGTGGGGTCTCCTCAGAGGAGGAAGGGGAGGGCTGTTATCTAGAGTTAGTTGGTCTCTGATAGATAACGGGCTGTTATCTAGAGTTAGAGTTGGTCTCTGATAGATAGAGGGCTGTTATCTAGAGTTAGTTGGTCTCTGATAGATAAAGGGCTGTTATCTAGAGTTAATTGTTCTCTGATAGATAAAGGGCTGTTATCTAGAGTTAGTTGGTCTCTGATAGATAAAGGGCTGTTATCTAGAGTAAGTTGGTCTCTGATAGATAAAGGGCTGTTATCTAGTTAGAGTTGGTCTCTGATAGATAAAGGGCTGTTATCAAATCAAATCAAATCAAGTTTATTTTATATAGCCCTTCGTACATCAGCTAATATCTCGAAGTGCTGTACAGAAACCCAGCCTAAAACCCCAAACAGCAAGCAATGCAGGTGTAGAAGCACGGTGGCTAGGAAAAACTCCCTAGAAAGGCCAAAACCTAGGAAGAAACCTAGAGAGGAACCAGGCGATGAGGGGTGGCCAGTCCTCTTCTGGCTGTGCCGGGTGGAGATTATAACAGAACATGGCCAAGATGTTCAAAATGTTCATAAGTGACAAGCATGGTCAAATAGTAATCAGGAATAAATGTCAGTTGGCTTTTCATAGCCGATCATTAAGAGTTGAAAACAGCAGGTCTGGGACAGGTAGGGGTTCCATAACCGCAGGCAGAACAGTTGAAACTGGAATAGCAGCAAGGCCAGGTGGACTGGGGACAGCAAGGAGTCATCATGCCCGGTAGTCCTGACGTATGGTCCTAGGGCTCAGGTCCTCCGAGAGAGAGAAAGAAAGAGAGAAGGAGAGAAGTTAGAGTTAGAGTTGGTCTCTGATAGGTACAGGGCTGCTAAGCTACATCTGTCTACAGCTCCACAGCAGAGTACACGCCAGACACACACACACACACACACACGCACACGCACACGCACACGCACACACACACACACACACACACACGTACACACACACACACGTACACGCTACACCTGCAACGGCAGATATTATGCGCCAGAGTGCCTTGCTACACATCTGTTGAGGAAGAGCAGGAATGATTTATTTATTACAGCCAATTAAAACTTCAGGAACAAGAAACTTCAATGAGAATATAAATATCAAATAGAAAACCCAGCATACATGCAATCTGGATCCTCAGAAACATTACAAGAGTGAGCTGTGAATGAGCTATAGTTCTGGGAAAGAGGAAGTAATCACATCTTTTTGTGAAAGGAAAATAATCCCTTTTTTTCTCATCCTACTGATTTCCTCACCAACTTGTCCCCCCTTTTCTCCCTTCCTTTCCATTCAGTAAATGTGTCCTTTCAAGCTTCTCCGTTTTTGAAACAGGACTGTATTTTCGGACCACAGTTGAGCAGATGGATTGGCCTGACTTGGTTGTGAGCTGGAGTGAATGTTATGGGCATCTCGGCAGCTCGGAGGCTGAGGAACTCTGATTGTGTGGCATTTGTTCAATTCCCGAGGGAGTGACAAACTGTGACGTTGCTGGTGAATACAGTGCCTTGCGAAAGTATTCCTCCCCTTGGCGTTTTTACTATTTTGTTGCATTACAACCTGCAATTTAAATATATTTTTATTTCGATTTCATGTAATGGACAGACACTAAATAGTCGAAATTGGCGAAGTGAAATGAAAATAATTACTTGTTTCATAAAATTGTGTGTGCATATGTCACGTTCATTGATGGAAGAATTAGACTAAGGTGCAGCGTTCTAGGCGTACATCTTTCTTTTATTAAATGACACCGAAAAAACTACAAAATACAAAATGAACGTAAAGCTACATGCAGTGCAGAAAGCAACTACACACAAACACGATCCCACAAACTAAAGTTGGAAAAAAGGCTGCCTAAGTATGATCCCCAATCAGAGACAACGATAGAGAAGCTGCCTCTGATTGGGAACCACACCCGGCCAACAAAGAAATAGAAAAACTAGAATGCTCACCCAAATCACACCCTGACCGAACCAAATAGAGAAATAAAAAGGCTCTCTAAGGTCAGGGAGTGACAGCATATGTATTCACCCCTTTGCTATGAAGCCCCTAAACAAGATCTGGTGCAACCAATTATCTTCAAGAGTCACATAATTAGTTAAATAAAGTACACCTGTGTGCAATCTAAGTGTCACCTGATCTGTCTCATGATCGTAGTATATATACACCAGTTCTGAAAGGCCCCAGAGTCTGCAACACCACTAAGCAAGGTGCACCACCAAGCAAGTGACACACTGAAGACCAAGGAACTCTCCAAACAGGTCAGGGACAAAGTTGTGGACAAGTACAGATCAGGGTAGGGTTATAAAAAAATATCAGAAACTTTGAACATCCCGCGGAGCACAATTAAATCCATTATAAAAAAATGGAAAGAATATGGCACCACAACAAACCTGCCAAGAGAGGGCCGCCCACCAAAATTCACGGACCAGGCAAGGAGGGCATTAGTCAGAGAGGCAACAAAGAGACCAAAGATAACCCTGAAGGAGCTGCAAAGCTCCACAGCGGAGTTTGGAGTATCTGTCCGTAGGACCACTATGAGCCGTACACTCCACAGAGCTGGGCTTTACCGAAGTGTGGCCAAAAAAAAGCCATTGCTTAACAAAAAATTTGCAAACGCGTTTGGTGTTCGCCAAAAGGCATGTGGGAGACTCCCCAAACATATGGAAGAAGGTACTCAATCAGATGAGACTAAAATGTTGCTTTTTGGCAATCAACCCAACACCGCTCATCACCTCGAGAATACCATCCCCACAGTGAAGCATGGTGGTGTCAGCATCATGTTGTGAGGATGCTTTTAATCGGCAGGGACTGGGAAACTGGTCAATGTTAAAGGAATGATGGATGGTGTTAAATACAGGGAAATTCTTGAGGGAAACCTATTTCAGTCTTCCAGAGATTCGAGACTGGGACGGAGGTTCACCTTCCAGCAGGACAATGACCCTAAGGATACAGCTAAAGCAACACTCAAGTGGTTTAAGGGGAAACATGTAAATGTCTTGGAATGGCTTAGTCAAAGCCAAGACCTCAATCCAATTGAGAATATGTGGTATGACTTAAAGATTGCTGTACACCAGCAATCTTGAAGGAGCTGGAGCAGTTTTGCCTTGAAGAATGGGCAAAAATCCCAGTGGCTAGATTTGCCAATCTTACAGAGACATACCCCAAGAGACTCGCAGCTGTAATTGCTGCAAAAGGTGGCTCTACAAAGTATTAACTTTGGGGGGGTGAATAGTTATGCACGCTCAAGGTGTCTTTTTTCCTCATGTTTCTTTTTTTGTTTCACACCCAAAAATATTTTGCATCTTCAAAGTGGTAGGCATGTTGTGTAAATCAAATGATACATACTCCCCCAAAAATCTATTTTAATTCCAGGTTGTAAGGCAACAGAATAGGAAAAATGCCAAGGGGGATGAATACTTTCGCAAGCCACTGTATTGATTTTGGCATGGTCGAAAATGGTTTCAAATTCCATCAAATATTCTGGTGTGTTATGGTGGTAGAGCTTTGATATGTCATGATAATGACTCAGTCCAATCTAGATTCACCACAGTAATGCTTCAGGCCAATCTAGATTCACCATGATAATGCTTCGGTCCAGTCTAGATTCACCATGATAATGCGTCAGTTCAATCTAGATTCACCATGATAATGACTCAGTCCAATCTAGATTCACCATGATAATGCTTCGGTCCAATCTAGATTCACCATGATAATGCTTCGGTCCAATCTAGATTCACCATGATAATGCTGCAGTCCAATCTAGATTCATCATAAATATGACTCAGTCCAATCTAGATTGACACATTTCATGATAATTCATAATATGGTGGGACAGATTTCAAATTCATAATCTCACAATTTGAAATGTCTCCTCCCTCGCTATTCAACTGCTAGGTTTTTTGGTAGAGTAGATGATTGGATGATTTATTGCACTGAGTACAGCCCAGGGGATAACAGTTTAATGTGAAATTCCCTTGTTTCCAAATGAACCCCAAAAACACACACAATACAGACAAGACCTAAAGTCTAAATTGCTCTGTAGATGTTGTAGAGGGCGACCCACGTGTGTTTTGAAGACAGAGGACGCAAGATCGAGTCTGAATACCAGCTTGTGATCAAGGAAGCTAAACCCTTGTTTACAGTGGCATAAATCCTGGAAGTTAATACATCTTAGTTTTATCTGAACAATGCACCACTAATCTATCATAAATATGTGTCTTAAATGGCACCCTATTCCCTATGTAGTGCACTACTTTTCACCAGAAACATATAGGACCTGGTCAAATGTAGTGCACTAAATAGGGCATATGGTGCCATTTGGTACACATTTTTATACAGGCCCACAGACGTAGAGATACTTAAAGAACAGAACGTGTTTATATATCAACTCCAGTGGATACTCTGTGAGGATAAGTACCTTCACTTGTTCATGATCTGAGATTAATTTGAAAGTCAATTACTTTAATGAACTCGATTATCATCGAGTAAAAAGGAGAAAAAATGTCTCAAGAGGAAGATGAAGTTAAATAAAATAAAAAATGTTAAATGACTAATTTCTGCAGAGACATGCCACTTCAATTACATACTTTTTTTTACATGAACTTCAACCTGTCTAACTTCAACATGTTAAATGGAAGATAAAGTACAGCCCCTTTAAAATAACTAGGCTGACAAGTTGGCAGACTGCCACTCATCGCCCCCAAAGTGTCCATATGACCTCTGACACATGAGATGTGATCTGTTCCCTCTCACTGTTAATAAACTTTATTTTTCATTGCGCTGACAGATACGGACACATCATCCTACATCACGGACGTGATGTCTCCAATCCCCTTCATACAAAAGGGAAACGTCCCAAATGACACCCTATTCTCAACATGGTGAACTACTTTTTGACCAGAGCCTTATCGTAGTGCACTCTACGTAGGGCATAGGGTTCCATTTGGCGACAGCAAATATGGACAGGCGCATCACCATTGAAGTGAGACTGGAGAGAAAATAGAAGGTGAAGGGGGCGTCCATGTTTATAAAATGACTTGTACATAATCTCTCTTCATCATTCAGAATGCCTCTACCTTTAAAATGTGCTGGGTTATTAATCGCAGAAGGGTATTTATTAAAAGAGTCTCCAGTGTGGACGCCTCTGTGAAGATGTTTGGCAGGATGGCAGGCCCCCCCTTGTCGGCCTCTCTGATGTGAGCCAGGCGAACCAGGCAGTAGGGATGTGGTAAAGATTTGTCATGTGGCCACAACAAAACTCGCACAAGCGAGGCGTTACGATGATTTATAGGGCTTATTTCTGAAAATGGTGAAGTGAAATGAATCGTGTTCCCACCTGACGCCGTTGATAAACGACAAGCTGTCGGTGAGAGACAGTGAGCCATCCATGAAGTGCCCGGCGATGCGCACCCGCCTCAGATAGCATGGCCTGGGGTGCATCGCAGCCAGATGCCCCCTCTGGATGGTCCTCCGTGTCAGGGAACCAGGGGAGCAGGGCCGACCTCGTCCACGCAGCCAGGGAACCCAGACGGGGGACTAATTGAGGGAAGGGTCAGCCTGGAGGAGATGGGAGCCTAGAGAGGGGATGGAAAATCAGCAGCCTGCCTGCACTGAGCCGGAGGAGGGCTGAGGAGAGGAGGGGAGATGCTCCTAGACCTGTCAGACAACACTGTGGGATCAATTGATTGGACATGTCAACCTCTTTCTGTGGGGTTAATTTAAAAATAAAATGGTGTGTTATGGGTGTCGTTGCATATATATTAAGTTTTAGTAAAACTGTATCTTTAGATCAGCTTCACAGTTCGTATAGCCTTGTTATTTAGCTCCTTAAACTTTAATGAGCTCCAACAGCACATCTTGATACCCCCAACCCCTAGATCTGCCCCCTAACCCCTAGATCTGATGCCTAACCCCTAGATCTGCCCCCTAACCCCTAGATCTGATGCCTAACCCCTAGATCTGACCCCTAACCCCTAGATCTGACCCCTAACCCCTAGATCTGACCCCTAACCCCTAGATCTGACCTCAGGATCCATCTGATGTCATCAGAGGTCGAACCACTTTGAGTTTGTTCCATGTAGCTCCGTTTATAGTACAGGAAATAAATCCCTTGGCGGTGTTGTAATATCTGTTGCTGGTCACTATGTGTTCTTTCTTGCACAGTCATTTTTTTGTCCTTGCAGTATTGTAGACATTAGCATCCTTTGGTTGAATGTCCATGTTTTAGATGGTGTGCACTTGAAAGATTACCCTGGAAACAACCAAAGTAATCACCAGACATTATTTCAATCTCTCAGTATCAGTCTGCCTTCACGTAAATAAATAAGATTTGTCCTTGATAATGAATAGTAGATAATGAATGGTTAGCAGGTCCATTTCAACACACCCTCTAAATCTAATTTTGTTTCCACTAAATTACTGCAAAATGATGCCTCATTTACCACTGGCTCTCAGCACGACTGTGGTCATTTAATTATCTCTCTCTCTCTGTCTTTGTCTGTCTTTGTCTGTCTGTCTGTCTGTCTGTCTGTCTGTCTCTCTGTCTTTGTCTGTCTGTCTGTCTGTCTGTCTCTCTGTCTTTGTCTGTCTGTCTGTCTGTCTGTCTGTCTGTCTGTCTGTCTGTCTGTCTGTCTGTCTGTCTGTCTGTCTGTCTGTCTGTCTGTCTGTCTGTCTGTCTGTCTGTCTGTCTGTCTGTCTGTCTGTCAATTCAATTTGCTTATTGGCATGACGTAACAATGTACATATTGCCAAAGCTTACTTCGGATATTTACAATATTAAGATAATAAGAATCAGAATTGTCAACAGGACAACAGTAACAACAATAAACCAAGGGTCAAAATAACCATACATTAAATAATAACAATAATTATACAGTAAAGGACATGTGCAGGTTGGTTGGTCTGTCAGACACTGTCCCTCATATTCTGGCAGGCAGCAATGTAGTGCGCTGCCAACCCAGAGCTCTCTGTGTCCTCCCCCAACAGGACGGGTAGCTTATCCTCATCAGAGAGGTCTTTGAAACCTGGAAAAAGAGTTTCAAATTTAGGGAAATGACACTCTCTAATGGTTTTATGTTTTTGACATTTTGTCAGAAATTTTGTGTCTCTCTCTATCTCTCTCTTTCTCTCTCTCTCTCTCTCTGTCTGTCTCTCTCTGCATCTATCTGTATGTCTGTCTGTCTCTCTCTCTATATATATGTCTGTCTCTCTCTCTCTCTATCTCTCTCTCTATCTCTCTCTCTGCATCTCTCTGTATGTATGTATGTCTGTCTCTCTCTCTCTATATCTCTCTATCTCTCTCTCTGCATCTCTCTGTATGTATGTCTGTCTGTCTCTCTCTCTGCATCTCTTTATTTCTGTCTGAGAGTACACAGTGGCAGAATAACTGACCACTGTGACTGACGCAAACTTAAGGAATGCTTTGACTATGTACAGACTCAGTGAGCATAGCCTTGCTATTGAGAAAGGCTGCCGTAGGCAGACATGGCTCTCAAGAGAAGACAGGCTATGTGCACACTGCCCACAAAATGAGGTGGAAACTGAGCTGCACTTCCTAACCTCCTGCCCAATGTATGACCATATTAGAGACACATATTTCCCTCAGATTACACAGATCCACAAAGAATTCGAAAACCAACCCGATTTTGATAAACTCCCATATCTACTGGGTGAAATACCACAATGTGCAATCACAGCAGAAAGATTTGTGACCTGTTGCCCCAACAAAAGGTCAACCAGTGAAGAACAAACACCATTGTAAATACAACCCATATTTATGTTTATTTATTTTCCCTTTTGTACTTTAACTATTTGTACATCGTTACAACATTGTATATATACATAATATGACATTTGTAATGTCTTTATTCTTTTGAAACTTCTGTATGTGTAATGTTTACTGTTAATTTTGATTGTTTATTTCACTTTTGTATATTATCTACCTCACTTGCTTTGGTAATGTTAACACATGTTTCCCATGCCAATAAAGCCCCTTGAATTGAATTGAATGAATAATAATCACAGTGGTTGTAGAGGGTGCAACAGGTCAGCACCTCATCGGTAAATGTCAGTTTGCTTTTCATAGCCGATCATTCAGAGTATCTCTAGGGCACCTGCTGTCTCTAGAGAGCTGAAAACAGCAGGTCTGGGATAAGGTAGCACGTCCGGTGAACAGTGCAGGGTTCCATAGCCGGAAGGCAGAGCAGTTGAAACTGGAGCAGCAGCACGACCAGGTGGACTGGGGACAGCAAGGAGTCATCATGCCAGGTAGTCCTGAGGCATGGTCCTAGGGCTCAGGTCCTCCGAGAGAAAGAGAGAGAAAGAGAGAAAAAGAGAGAATTAGAGTGAGCATACTTAAAATCCCACAGGACACTGGATAAGACATGAGAAATACTCCAGATATAACAGAATGACCCTAGCCTCCCGACACAAACTATTGCAGCATATATACTGAAGGCTGAGACAGGAGGGGTCGGGAGACACTGTGGCCCTGTCCGACGATACCCCCGGACAGGTCAAAAAGGCAGGATATAAACCCACCCACTTGGCCAATGTACAGCCCCCACACAACTAGAGGGATATCTTCAACCACCAACCTACTACCCTGAGACAAGACCGAGTTTAGCCCACAAAGATCTCCCCCACTGCACGAACCCGAGGGGGGCGCCAACCCGAATAGGAAGATCACATCAGTGACTCAACCCACTCAAGTGACGCACCTCTCCTAGGGACGGCATGGAAGAGCACCAGTAAGTCTCTCTCTCTCTCTCTGCATATCTCTGTATGTCTGTCTGTCTGTCTGTCTGTGTCTCTCTCTCTCTATCTGTATGTCTCTCTCTGTCTCTCTCTCTCCCATCTATCTCTCTCACTGTCTCTCTCTCTCCCCCATCTCTCTGCCTCTGTCTCGCTCTCTCTCAATTCAATTAAATTCAAGGGGCTTTATTGGCATGGGAAACACATGTTAACATTGCCAAAGCAAGTGAAGTAGATAGTATACAAAAGTGAAATAAACCATAAAAATGAACAGTTAACATTACACTCACAGAAGTTCCAAAAGAAAAAATACATTACAAATGTCATACTATGTACAGTTGAAGTCGGAAGAATACATACACCTTAGCCAAATACATTTAAACTCGGTTGTAACGCTCGTCTGATGAAGAAGGAGTGGACCAAAGCGCAGCGTGGTACGTGTTCATGATGTTTTATTAAACTGAACACTGAAACGAAAATAACAAAGAGCAAAACGAACAGTTCTGTAAGGTAACTACAACTATACAGAAAACAAATACCCACAAACACAGGTGGGAAACAGGCTACCTAAGTCTGATTCCCAATCAGAGACAACGATAGACAGCTGCCTCTGATTGAGAACCACACCCGGCCAAACACAAAGAAATAGAAAACATAGGAATAAAGAAACTAGAATGCCCACCCTAGTCACACCCTGGCCTAACCAAAATAGAGAATAAAAGCCTCTCTATGGCCAGGGCGTGACATCAGTTTTCACAATTCCTGACATTTAATCCTAGTAAACATTCCCTGTCTTAGGTCAGTTAGGATCACCACTTTATTTTTAGAATTTGAAATCTCAGAATAATAGTAGAGAGAATGAGTTATTTCAGCTTTTATTTCTTTCATCACATTCCCAGTGGGCCAGCAGTTTACATACACTCAATTAGTATTTGGTAGCATTGCCTTTAAATTGTTGAACTTTGGTCAAACGTTTCAGGTAGCCTTCCACAAGCTTCCCACAATAAATTGGGTGAATTTTGGCCCATTCCTCCTAACAGAGCTGGTGTAACTGTGTCAGGTTTGTAGGCCTCGCTCGCAAATGCTTTTTCAGTTCTGCCCACACATTTTCTATGGGATTGAGGTCAGGGCTTTGTGATGGCCACTCCAATACCTAGACTTTGTTGTCCTTAAGCCATTTTGCCACAACTTTGGAAGTATGCTTGGGGTCATTGTCCATTTGGAAGACCCATTTGCGAACAAGCTTTAACTTCCTGACTGATGTCTTGAAATGTTGCTTAAATTTTTCCACATCATTTTCCATTCTCATGAAGCCATCTATTTTGTGAAGTGCACCAGTCCCTCCTGCAGCAATGCACCCCCACAACATGATGCTGCCACCCCCGTGCTTCACGGTTGGGATGGTGTTCTTCGGCTTGCAAGACTCCCCCTTTTTCCTCCAAACATAACGATGATCATTATGGCCAAACAGTTCTATTTTTGTTTCATCAGACCAGAGGACATTTCTCCAAAAAGTATGATCTTTGTCCCCATGTGCAGTTGCAAACCGTAGTCTGTCTTTTTTGTGGCGGTTTTGGAGCTTTTGGAGCAGTGGCTTCTTCCTTGCTGAGCGGCCTTTCAGGTTATGTTGATGTAGGACTCTTTTCGCTGTGGATACAAATACTTTTGTACCTGTTTCCTTCAGCATCTTCACAAGGTCATTTGCTGTTGTTATGGGATTGATTTACACTTTTCGCACCAAAGTACGTTCATCTCTAGGATACAGAGGATGAACCAGACTTTTGGAGGTCTACAATTTTCTTTCTGTTGTCTTGGCTGATTTCTTTAGATTCTCGCATGATGTCAAGCAAAGAGGCACTGAGTTTGAAGTTAGGCCTTGAAATACATCCACAGATGCACCTCCAATTGACTCACATGATGTCAATTACCGTATCAGAAGCTTCTAAAGCCATAACATAATTTTCTGGAATTTTCCAAGCGGTTTAGAGGCACAGTCAACTTAGTGTATGTAAAATTCTGACCCACTGGAATTGTGATACAGTGAATTATAGGTGAAATAATTTGTCTGTAAACAATTGTTGGAAAAATTACTTGTGACATGCACAAAGTAAATGTATATACAGTTGAATTCGGAAGTTTACATTCACTTAGGTTGGAGTCATTAAAACTCGTTTTTCAACCACTCCATAAATGTCTTGTTAACGAACTATAGTTTCGGCAAGTCGGTTAGGACATCTACTTTTTTTATCTACAATGGTGTGTAGATGGAATTTGTATTCGTGGTCCTGGCAAATGGACCTTATTTGGAACACCATTATTTTTGTCTTACTAAGATTTACTGTCAGGGCCCAGGTCTGATAGAACCTGTGCAGAAGATCTAGGTTCTTCTGTAGGCCCTTCTTGGTCGGGGACAGAAGCACCAGATCATCAGCAAACAGTAGACATTTGACTTCAGATTCTAGTAGGGTGAGGCCGGGTGCTGCAAACTGTTCTAGTGCCATTGGCAAAATGTTGATACTGTATATAAGGTGAAGAGGGTGGGGTTTAAGCTGCATCTCTGTCTCACCTCCAAGGCCCTGTGGAAAGAAATGTGTGTGTTTTTGACTTTTTTAACCGCACAATTTCTGTTTGTTTACATGGATTTTATGATGCTGTTTGTTTTTCCCCCAAACACCACTTTCCATCAACTAGTATAGCAGACCCTCATGCCAAATTGAGTCGAAGGCTTTTTTGAAATCAACAAAGCATGAGAAGACTTTGCCTTTGTTTTGTTTTGCTTGTTTGTCAATTAGGGTGTGCAGGGTGAATACGTGGTCTGTTATATGATAATTTGGTGAAAAGACAATTTGACATTTGCTCAGTACATTGTTTTCACTGAGGAAATGTATGAGTCTGCTGTTAATGATAATGCAGAGGATTTTCCCAAGGTTGCTGTTGACGTATATCCCACGGTAGTTATTGGGGTCAAATTTGTCTCCACTTTTTGTGGATTGGGATGATCAGTCCTCGCTTCCAAATATTGGGAAAGATGCCAGAGCTAAGGATGATGTCAAAGAGTTTTAGTATAGCCAATTGGAATTTGTTGTCTATATATTCGATAATTTCATTGAGGATACCATCAACACCACAGGTTGGTGGAGGGTTTTTATTTTGTCCTGTAGCTCATTCAAGGTAATTGGAGAATCCAGTGGGTTCTGGAAGTCTTTAAAAGTTGATTCTAAGATTTGTATTTGATCATGTATATGCTTTTGCTGTTTGTTCTCTGCTATAGAGCCAAGACGTGTGAGAAGGGGTTTATCCATACATCTCCATTTTGGACAGATAACTCTTCGTGTTGTTGGTTTAGTGTTTTCCAATAAGTGGCTTTAGAGTCTTGGGATACTTCAATTACATAGAGCTGATTTCTGACCGGTTGTTCCTTCTTTTTTTCCAGTAGTGTATTTCTGTTTTGTTTTAGTGATTCACCATAGTGAAGGCGTAGACTCAGGTTTTCCGGGTCTCTATGTTTTTGGTTGGACAAGTTTCCAAATGTCTTTCTTAGATTTTTGCATTCTTCATCAAACCATTTGTCATGGTTGTTCATTTTCTTCCTTTTTCTATTTGAGATTTTTAGATTTGATAGGGAAGCTGAGAGGTCAAATATACTGTTAAGATTTTCTACTTCAAGTTTACACCTTCACTATTACAGTGGAAAGTTTTGTCCAGGAAGTTGTCTAAAAGAGATTGAATTTGTTGTTGCCTAATTGCTTTTTGGTAGGTTTGCAAACTATATTTCCTCCATCTATAGCATTTCTTAATATTAATCAGTTCCTTTGGCTTTGATCCCTCATAAATGACTATTGCTCTTTCCAAGTAGACTGATTTTGCTGTGGTCTGACAGGGGTGTCAGTGGGCTGACTGTGAACGCTCTGAGAGACGCCGGGTTGAGGTCAGTGATAAAGTAGTCTACAGTACTACTGGCAAGAGATGAGCTATAGGTGTACCTAACATAGGAGTCCCCTCGAAGCCTACCATTGACTATGTACATACCCAGCATGCGACAGAGCTGCAGGAGTTGTGACCCGTTTTTGTTGGTTATGTTGTCATAGTTGTGCCTAGACAAGAGGTCTCTTCACAGTCCCCAAGTCTAGAACAGACTTTGGGAGGCACACAGTACTACATAGAGCCATGACTACATGGAACTCTATTCCACATCAAGTAACTGATGCAAGCAGTAGAATTAGATTTAAAAAACAGGTAAAAAAACACCTTATGGAACAGCGGGGACTGTGAAGCAACACAAACATTGGCACAGACACACGCATACACACACACACACACACACACACACACACACACACACACACACACACACACACACACACACACACACACACACACACACACACACACACACACACACACACACACACACACACACACACACACACACACACACACACACACACACACACACACACACACACACACGATAACATGGATTTAGTACTATAGATATGTGGTAGTGGTGGAGTAGGGGCCTGAGGGCACACAGTGTGTTGTGAAATCTGTGAATGTATTGTAATGTTTAAAAATTGTATAAACTGCCTTAATCTTGCTGGACCCCAGGAAGAGTAGCTGCTGCTTTGGCTAATTGGGATCCATAATAAGTACAAATACAAAAACAGGGTTACTATTGAGACTCCCACACATTTCTAATTAATCAGAATTCAATATGTTATGCATCTCTTATCTTCTCTGAGTCTTCTTATTCCATCTCTTATCTTCTCTGAGTCTTCTTATTCCATCTCTTATCTTCTCTGAGTCTTCGTATTGCGTCTCTCATCTTCTCTGAGTCTTCGTGTTGCTCTAATCTAGTTTGTTCCTAAAGCATCAAAACCAACATTTCGAGTTTATTTTAGGAATAAATTCTAGAGAAAAACAGACCCGTCCAAGAGAAGAGAAGACAAGCAGAAGCACAAGCATCGATCACGATACAGAATAAAACCCAAAACACAGTTCATTATCAAATCTATTATGCACTGGTGTTGGAATGAAGAGCTTCCCTCCCTAGAAGACACATCCTATTCATTAACTCTAGGTGAGACGCTGAAATTGACTGTTCTAATTAAAACATCTAGAGACATATAATAATAACGAACCATCAGCCTGGGATACTGAGACACTGAGACCAGGACACGACTGAACGATCAGCCTGGGATACTGAGACACTGAGACCAGGACATGACTGAACCGTCAGCCTGGGATACTGAGACACTGAGACCAGGACATGACTGAACGATCAGCCTGGGATACTGAGACCAGGACACAACTGAACGATCAGCCTGGGATACAGAGACACTGAGAACAGGACATGACTGAACCATCAGCCTGGGATACTGAGACACTGAGACCAGGACACAACTGAACCATCAGCCTGGGATACTGAGACACTGAGACCAGGACATGACTGAACCATCAGCCTGGGATACTGAGACACTGAGACCAGGACATGACTGAACCATCAGCCTGGGATACTGAGACACTGAGACCAGGACGCTGCCTGTCCATTCCCTGTGTGACTTTCTCTTTTTGTGAAGAGTGACATTGATGAGGTGTATTGTTATTCTGAATATTGCTATGGTTACATTTTTCAGAGGAACTTCAATTATTCAAATTGTAAATAATGTCATTGCATGCTGTGAATAAATTAGATGAATGCACACATTAAATAATATGTTGCTATCATAATCATCCACTTAACCACTCTTCTCTATGTGATTATTAACACAGCTGTGTTAGTAGAAATGCTGCTTCTCCCAGTGATTATTGTGACTGCTGTGTTAGTAGAAATGCTGCTTCTCCCAGTGATTATTGTGACTGCTGTGTTAGTAGAAATGCTGCTTCTCCCAGTGATTATTGTGACTGCTGTGTTAGTAGAATTGCTGCTTCTCCCAGTGATTATTGTGACTGCTGTGTTAGTAGAATTGATAACAGTTATCACAAACATTATTAGTACACCAATATCTCCAATATTAGAATTGATCTGGGACAGAAAAATTAACACTAACATCTCATCCCCAGACACTGTTGTCCATCCTGTCCTCTAACATCTCATCCCCAGACACTGTTGTCCATCCTCTCCTCTCCTCTATCATCTCATCCCCAGACACTGTTGTCCATCCTGTCCTCTAACATCTCATCCCCAGACACTGTTGTCCATCCTCTCCTCTCCTCTATCATCTCATCCCCAGACACTGTTGTCCATCTTCTCCTCTATCATCTCATCCCCAGACACTGCTGTCCATCCTCTCCTCTAACATCTCATCCCCAGACACTGTTGTCCATCCTCTCCTCTATCATCTCATCCCCAGACACTGTTGTCCATCCTCTCCTCTCCTCTATCATCTCATCCCCAGACACTGTTGTCCATCCTCTCCTCTCCTCTATCATCTCATCCCCAGACACTGTTGTACATCCTCTCCTCTCCTTCATCTCATCCCCAGACACTGTTGTCCATCCTCTCCTCTCCTCTATCATCTCATCCCCAGACACTGTTGTCCATCCTCTCCTCTCCTCTATCATCTCCTCCCCAGACACTGTTGTCCATCCTCTCCTCTCCTCTATCATCTCATCCCCAGACACTGTTGTCCATCCTCTCCTCTCCTCTATCATCTCATCCCCAGACACTGTTGTCCATCCTCTCCTATCCTCTAACATCTCATCCCCAGACACTGTTGTCCATCCTCTCCTCTATCATCTCATCCCCAGACACTGTTGTCCATCTTCTCCTATCCTCTATCATCTCATCCCCAGACACTGTTGTCCATCCTCTCCTCTCCTCTATCATCTCATCCCCAGACACTGCTGTCCATCCTCTCCTCTATCATCTCATCCCCAGACACTGTTGTCCATCTTCTCCTATCCTCTATCATCTCATCCCCAGACACTGTTGTCCATCCTCTCCTCTCCTCTATCATCTCATCCCCAGACACTGTTGTCCATCCTCTCCTCTCCTCTATCATCTCATCCCCAGACACTGTTGTCCATCTTCTCCTATCCTCTATCATCTCATCCCCAGACACTGTTGTCCATCCTCTCCTCTATCATCTCATCCCCAGACACTGTTGTCCATCCTCTCCTCTCCTCTAACATCTCATCCCCAGACACTGTTGTCCATCCTCTCCTCTATCATCTCATCCCCAGACACTGTTGTCCATCCTCTCCTCTAACATCTCATCCCCAGACACTGTTGTCCATCTTCTCCTATCCTCTATCATCTCATCCCCAGACACTGTTGTCCATCCTCTCCTCTCCTCTAACATCTCATCCCCAGACACTGTTGTCCATCCTCTCCTCTATCATCTCATCCCCGGACACTGTTGTCCATCTTCTCCTCTCCTCTAACATCTCATCCCCAGACACTGTTGTCCATCTTCTCCTCTCCTCTAACATCTCATCCCCAGACACTGTTGTCCATCTTCTCCTATCCTCTATCATCTCATCCCCAGACACTGTTGTCCATCCTCTCCTCTATCATCTCATCCCCAGACACTGTTGTCCATCCTCTCCTCTAACATCTCATCCCCAGACACTGTTGTCCATCCTCTCCTCTAACATCTCATCCCCAGACACTGCTGTCCATCCTCTCCTCTCCTCTATCATCTCATCCCCAGACACTGGTGTCCATCCTCTCCTCTATCATCTCATCCCCAGACACTGTTGTCCATCCTCTCCTATCCTCTATCATCTCATCCCTAGACACTGTTGTCCATCTTCTCCTCTCCTCTATCATCTCATCCCCAGACACTGTTGTCCATCCTCTCCTATCCTCTAACATCTCATCCCCAGACACTGTTGTCCATCCTCTCCTCTCCTCTAACATCTCATCCCTAGACACTGTTGTCCATCTTCTCATCTCCTCTTTCATCTCATCCCCAGACACTGTTGTCCATCCTCTCCTCTCCTCTAACATCTCATCCCTAGACACTGTTGTCCATCCTCTCCTATCCTCTATCATCTCATCCCCAGACACTGTTGTCCATCCTCTCCTCTATCATCTCATCCCCAGACACTGTTGTCCATCTTCTCATCTCCTCTTTCATCTCATCCCCAGACACTGTTGTCCATCCTCTCTTCTCCTCTAACATCTCATCCCCAGACACTGTTGTCCATCTTCTCCTCTCCTCTATCATCTCATCCCCAGACACTGCTGTCCATCCTCTCCTCTCCTGTATCATCTCATCCCCAGACACTGTTGTCCATCCTGTCCTCTATCATCTCATCCCCAGACACTGTTGTCCATCCTCTCCTCTAACATCCCATCCCCAGACACTGCTGTCCATCCTGTCCTCTATCATCTCATCCCCAGACACTGCTGTCCATCTTCTCCTCTCCTCTATCATCTCATCCCCAGACACTGTTGTCCATCCTCTCCTCTAACATCCCATCCCCAGACACTGTTGTCCATCCTCTCCTCTAACATCCCATCCCCAGACACTGCTGTCCATCCTGTCCTCTATCATCTCATCCCCAGACACTGCTGTCCATCCTCTCCTATCCTCTAACAGTCTTTTCTCTACCATATCCATCCTCCTATCACTCTTTTTTCCACTGGATCCTGTCAGTACTTGACACATCGTCAGAAAGCACCAACATGTCTCCATATTTCTCTCTCTGGTCAGTGGATAATCTCTCTCCAAAGGACACAGGGAGGCCAGATGCTTGTTTAATCATTCTCTCTCTCTTTGTGTGTGTCAAACTAACAGAAGCTGTGTCTAGGATCGAGCGATGAGGGGAAAGAGGGATGAAGGGATGGAGGGATGGAGGAATGGAGGGATGAGGGATGGAGGGATGTAGGAATGGAGGGATGAAGGGATGGAGGGATGTAGGAATGGAGGGATGACGGGATGGAGGGATGGAGGAATGGAGGGATGAAGGGATGAAAGGATGGAGGCACTGTAGTTGTTTCTCCATGATCATAACCAGTAATTAGTCCTCTCCCTGGACAGCAGTAGGGAACATCATTACCAGACACACACACACACGCACACACACACACACACACACACACACACACACACACACACACACACACACACACACACACACACACACACACACACACACACACACACACACACACACACACACACACACACACACACACACACACACACACACACACACACACACACACACACACACACACAGTGAATCCCCAGGACTTGTGAAATGTTGGTGTGTAACAAGTGCAGAGTGGCAGTGATTCAGTCCCTTGTCTGTGTCCCAAATGGCTCTTCATTCACTATGTAGTGCAGTACTGTTGCCCAGGGCCCATAGGGGACTGGATAGGGCATATGGTGCTATTTGGGAAACAGTTCCTTGAGTCAGATATCTCTTCCTGTAATGGCAACCAAAGTTAAGTCAAACTTCACAGACAGGCTAAAAAAATATACTTTTCGCATCTCCTCCTCGTCCTCCTCCTCCTCGGTCACCTCCTTCCTCGTCCACCTCCCTCACTCCGAAGATGAAGATGAAGATGTATAAATCAATAGGAAGGATGGAAGTACGGAACACAGAAACGGTTCAAAGCAGTCATATCTCAGCAGAGGACAAGGGGTTCTCAAATCAACATTCTCATGACTCCTTATGACAGTTGATCTGACCAAGAGAGGGCAGTATGGTGTTGTTTTGTTTTTGAATGGTGAGTGGATGGTGATGCTACAAATCCACGGGCATGCAGGCTAGGCAGAGAGCGGTCCGCTGCAGTGAGTGAATGAAAGGATGTGGAGAGATAACTGCCCAGTGAGTGACAGGGGGAAGCTACACTGATCAATATTGATTCTTCAGCTCAGACCCCGAGCCTCCTTCTGCTCTTTCTGCCTCCACCGTGGCTATCATTGTATTATCAGCCTGCACGATTGCATCATGGCACATATGGTTTTCCTTATAGATACAATACACAGGGTGAGAGTGACAAACGGCACCCTATTCACTAGTTAGGACCTGGTCAAAAATAGTGCACTGTCTGTGTCATTCTATTTACTAGGGTACCAGTGAGGATTTCCTACACTGGACAACTTGTTACAGCTGTTGATAAGGGGCTCCCGAGTGGTGCAGCGGTCTATGGCACTGCATCTCAGTGCAAGAGGCAGTCCTTGGTTCAAATCCAGGCTGCATCACATCCGGCCGTGATTGGGATTCCCATAGGGTGGTGCATAATTGGCCAGGTTTCTTGGTTTGGCCATGGTATGCCCTCATTGTAAATAAGAATTTGTAATTAATTTAACTGACTTATTAAATAAAAAATAATAATACGCCATTGATAATAATCAATAGTCATTGCATTAAGATGTAGCAATATGGACAGTTTTTTTGTAAAGAAACGTTGTAAAAGCAATGTAACTACATGACATTTCATGTCTCCTTATGTTACATGGTGGAAACAGTTTTCATTCTCACACAAATCCAAAATATTGTATGCATTGCAAACCCAAAATGCTTCTAACTGAAAGAGTCACATTACCTGGATACTTAAAACCTAAATTGATAACGTCATAAATGTGGTTCTCCAATAAGTACGGACAATTACTTGGTGGATGTGCATTTGGTGTCCAGCTGATTAGTTACGCCGTGATATTTTCCCACATCATCATCTGATCCAGGAAGGAATTTATGTAAGGACAGTCAAGTGATGAACAGTCGAAGTGCTGGAAAGAACGTGTTTGAGAGGAATGTACAGAATACAACTGTCTTCACCTACGTTATGCAGGTGAAGACAGTTGTGCATTAGTTTATGTGTCGGGGGGCTAGGGACAGTTTGTTATATCTGGAGTACTTCTCCTGTCTTATCCGGTGTCCTGTGTGAATTTAATTATGCTCTCTCTAATTCTCTCTTTCTCTCTTTATTTCTCTCTCTCGAAGGACCTGAGCCCTAGGACCATGCTTCAGGACTACCTGGCATGATGACTCCTTTTTGTCCCCAGTCCACCTGGCTGTGCTGCTGCTCCAGTTTCAACTGTTCTGCCTGCGGCTATGGAACCCTGACCTGTTCACCAGACGTGCTAACTGTCCCAGATCTGCCTTTTTCAACTCTCTAGAGACCGCAGGAGCGGTAGAGATACTCTGAATGATCGGCTATGAAAAGCCAACTGACATTTACTCCTGAGGTGCTGACTTGCTGCACCCTCGACAACTACTGTGATTATTATTATTTGACCATGCTGGTCATTTAGGAACATTTGAACATCTTGGCCATGTTCTGTTATAATCTCCACCCGGCACAGCCAGAAGAGGACTGGCCACCCCTCATAGCCTGGTTCCTCTCTAGGTTTCTTCCTAGGTTTTGGCCTTTCTAGGGAGTTTTTCCTAGCCACCGTGCTTCTACACCTGCATTGCTTGCTGTTTGGGGTTTTAGGCTGGGTTTCTGTACAGCACTTTGAGATATCAGCTGATGTAAGAAGGGCTATATAAATAAATTTGATTTGATTTGATCCATGTTGGATCTAACATCCCTTGTGACTTGATGTTGATCATCTGTTGTAGTCTGCTTGATTTACAGCAGGGTCTCTCTAGATTTATTAACAGAGAAAGCATCAGGGTAATGACTTCATGTTTTCACATGATTCTTTTGGCACATATGTTTTTTTTGAACACAGAGTCTACTGCGTGTAATTGTGTGAGATAGACTGTTGCGCAGCACCCAACGCTCTTCTTGTTAAATATTGTAGATATAATGACCAGGTATTACATAGTCTACTGGGCTTATTTATATACAATATCATCTGGTACATTTTTGGGGGGGGGGGGGAAATATACAACAACAAAAAAACAATACAAGGGTCTTTAAGTAGCTTACTTGAGCTTGGAGCTCGGTACTAGCAGAGTTCTACCTTAAAAAAAAGTATCCTCAACTTGGTTATTAAATAGTTATTGCAATTATTGAAGCCAATTTATAAGTTCTCTTGCTCCCTTATAAATTATAATTTTTTATCAGTTTTTGTGAAACATGTGGCCATTTTCATTTGTTTTCCCGCTGCTTCAATTGAAGGGTGTTGAGATACTCCGTTGCGGTACAACCACCCATGGTTCTAATGAGGAGGACATCACATAATGTTGGCTTCAACTTGGCGTTCATACATACAAAATCCTTCCATTAAAAAAGGAACCAATTTTTTTGGTCACTTTCACATTCTAAAAAGTCAATGGTGAGATTAATGCTATTGCTATTTATGGTTTGATTGCATGTGCCTGCATCAGTCATATTTTTATTTATTTATTTAACCTTTATTTAACCTCTATGGGATTGGTGTCCCCCGCCGCGGGACGGGTGAGCTAACATAGGCTAATGTGATTAGCATGAGGTGGTAAGTAAAAAAAATAAATCCGGGACATAGACATATCTGATATGGGCAGAAAGCTTACATTTTTGTTAATCTAACAGTGAAATAATACCATGCTATTGTTTGAAGAGAGTGCACAGTTATGAACTTGAAAATGTATTAATAAACCAATTAGGCACATTTGGGCAGTCTTGATACAACATTTTGAACAGATATGCAATGGTTCATTGGATCAGTGTAAACATTTGCACATACACTTCTGCCATCTAGTGGCCAAACTCTAAATTGCGCCTGGGCTGGAATAATACATTATGTCCTTTCTCTTGCATTTCAAAGATGACGGTACAGATCTAATGTGTTATATTCTCCAACAATAATTTCACATTTACACAAACTTCAAAGTGTTTCCTTTTCAAATGGTATCAAGAATATGCATATCCTTGCTTTCAGGTCCTGAGCTATAGACAGTCAGATGTGATTTTAGGCAAAAATTGAAAAAAGGGTCAGATCCATATTAACTAGGCAAGTCAGTTAAGAACAAAATCTTATTTTACAATGACGGCCTAGCCCCGCCAAACCTTCCCCTAACCTGGACGACACTGGGACAATTGTGCGCCGCCCTGTGTGACTCCCGATCACAGCCGGTTGTGATACAGCCTGCATTAATCTTAAAGTGGTAATGGTTGAATTTTTTGGACACTTTTTGCATGCTTTTTGGGGGGAGGTGTTCTATATTAGGCCCTATAATTATATCAATTATACAATTATACAATTGCATAACATTAATAAGGTCAGTGAAAATTACAATGAAGTGCTTGAAAAAGTCCTTGAAAGACCTTGAACGTGACTTGACAATGTCTTTATGAACCCTGATGAGGTGGAGTTATGGGACTATTTGCATATATTCACTTTTATTTCTCTAAGCACACATGTGTAACTAATATTAAAATCATTTTTTATTTTTGGTTTCAAACTATTTTGAAACGTTATCCCAAATTTTACACATTGGACACTTTTTGTTTATAAGCAATAGGAATTCCATTTGGGATATTTCCACATAAATAGTAACTAATCTATTCTGACGTGGACGAGGGGATAAGTCTTCAGGAACCATCAGGAGACTGTACATTCATATCTACATTTGAACTGATCACATCTCAGTATTTATAGAGCACATCATACAGAGCATCATGTGGGCTAGTTCTATGATCTTGATGTCCCTATAGCTAAGAGACAATGGTATACTATGCTGACACACAGTAGAAATGCAATGTTGATTTATACACTCTTACAAGAAATAACCAAAAATGTGTTTTCCTCGTCTTTCCCCATAGGAGAACCCTTTGAAGAACCCTTGTTGGTTCGAGGTAGAACCTTTTGTATCCAAGCAGACCGTTTCGGGTTCCATGTAGAACCCTACATTTGGACATTTTAGTCATTTAGTTATCCAGAGCGACTTACAGGAGCAATTTGGGTTAATTGCCTTGCTCAAGGCTTTTTCACCTAGTCAGCTGAGGGATTTCAACCAGCAACCTTTCAGTTACTGAACCAATACTCTTAGCATCTAGGCTACCTGTCGCTATGGTACCCGCAATGGTTCTACCTGGAACCAAAAAGGGTTCTACCTGGAACCAAAAAGGGTTCTACCTGGAACCAAAAAAGGTTCTACCTGGAACCAAAAAGGGTTTTACCTGGAACCAAAAATGGTTCTTCAATGGGGACAGCAGAAGAACCCTTTTGGAACACTTGTTTCTAAGAGTGTAGGGCATATTTCTTACATTTCATAGTTCCATTTTATTTCTCTGTGAAAAAGGAATTAAAACATAACGTAAAATTATATATGTCTGTGTACAGTTAGCCGAACTGAATATATGGAGGAAAGGAGAAAACAGTCACTCTACTCCTTGTTCAACTCTTCTCTACCTCCATGTACTGAATCCCTTCAGTTGGGAGGTCAATCATATTGTAAAAGCATTTCAGTCTCCTCTCCCCAAGCCTATACTCACTGTGTTTGAGAATCATTGGAATTACTGAAACATCTGCAAACATCACTACTTACCTTCCCCATCTATTTAGGATCAGCTAAATTCCCATATGATGACAACTCTGTTTGCCTACAATAGTAAAAACCACTTTCCTTCCAATCCTCCAATCCTCCAACCTTCTAACCCCTCCAGCCTTCCAACCCCTCCAACCCCTCCAACCACTCCAACCGTCCAAACCCTCCAACCTTCTAACCCCTCCAACCTTCCAACCCTCCAACCTTCTAACCCCTCCAACCTTCTAACCCTCCAACCTTCCAACCTTCTAACCCCTCCAACCTTCTAACCCCTCCAACCTTCCAAACTCTCCAACCTTCTAACCACTCCAACCATCTAACCCCTCCAACCTTCTAACCCCTCCAACCTTCCAAACCCTCCAACCTTCTAACCCCTCCAACCTTCTAACCCCTCCAACCTTCTAACCCCTCCAACCTTCCAAACCCTCCAACCTTCTAACCCCTCCAACCTTCTAACCCCTCCAACCTTCCAAACCCTCCAACCTTCTAACCCCTCCAACCTTCTAACCCCTCCAACCTTCTAACCCCTCCAACCTTCCAACCCCTCCAACCTTCCAACCACTCCAACCTTCCAACCACTCCAACCTTCTAACCCCTCCAACCTTCTAACCCCTCCAACCTTCCAACCCCTCCAACCTTCCAACCACTCCAACCCCTCCAACCCCTCCAACCTTCTAACCCCTCCAACCTTCTAACCCCTCCAACCTTCCAACCCCTCCAACCTTCCAACCACTCCAACCCCTCCAACCCCTCCAACCTTCTAACCCCTCCAACCTTCTAACCCCTCCAACCCCTCCAACCCCTCCAACCCCTCCAACCTTCTAACCCCTCCAACCTTCTAACCCCTCCAACCCCTCCAACCCCTCCAACCTTCTAACACCTCCAACCTTCCAACCCCTCCAACCTTCCAACCACTCCAACCTTCTATCCACTTCCAACCTTCTAACCCCTCCAACCCCTCCAACCACTCCAACCTTCCAACCCCTCCAACCTTCTAACCCCTCCAACCTTCTAACCCCTCCAACCCTCTAACCCCTCCAACCTTCCAACCCCTCCAACTTTCCAACCCTCCAATCCTCCAACCTTCCAACCCTCTAACCCCTCCAACCCTTCAACCTTCCAACCCTCCAACCTTCCAAACCTTCCAACCCCTCCAACCTTCCAACCCCTCCAACCTTCCAACCCCTCCAACCTTCTAACCCCTCCAACCTTCCAACCCCTCCAACCTTCTAACCCCTCCAACCCCTCCAACCTTCCAACCCCTCCAACCTTCCAACCCCTCCAACCTTCCAACCCCTCCAACCTTCCAACCCCTCCAACCTTCCAACCCCTCCAACCCTCCAAACCCTCCAACCCTCCAACCTTCCAACCCTCCAACCTTCCAAACCCTCCAGCCTTCCAACCCCTCCAACCTTCCAACCCTCCAACCCTCCAGTCTTCCAATACTCAAACCCTCCAAACTTCCAACCACTCCAACCTTCCAACCACTCCAACCTTCCAACCCCTCCAACCTTCCAACCCCTCCAGCCTTCCAACCCCTCCAACCTTCCAACCCTCCAACCCTCCAACCTTCCAACCCTCCAATCTTCCAATCCTCCAACCCTCCACATACTTCTGAAGAAGACAAACATAGAAAAAGAAAAAAGAAACACATTTCAGGTAAAATCTATAATCAAGATGCCCTGTCCCACCCCCTCCATAGCCGCATCAAGATGCCCTGTCCCACCCCCTCCATAGCCGCATCAAGATGCCCTGTCCCACCCCCTCCATAGCCCCATCAAGATGCCCTGTCCCACCCCCTCCATAGCCGCATCAAGATGCCCTGTCCCACCCCCTCCATAGCCCCATCAAGATGCCCTGTCCCACCCCCTCCATAGCCGCATCAAGATGCCCTGTCCCACCCCCTCCATAGCCGCATCAAGATGCCCTGTCCCACCCCCTCCATAGCCCCATCAAGATGCCCTGTCCCACCCCCTCCATAGCCGCATCAAGATGCCCTGTCCCACCCCCTCCATAGCCGCATCAAGATGCCCTGTCCCACCCCCTCCATAGCCGCATCAAGATGCCCTGTCCCACCCCCCTCCATAGCCCCATCAAGATGCCCTGTCCCACCCCCTCCATAGCCCCATCAAGATGCCCTGTCCCACCCCCTCCATAGCCGCATCAAGATGCCCTGTCCCACCCCCTCCATAGCCCCATCAAGATGCCCTGTCCCACCCCCCTCCATAGCCGCATCAAGATGCCCTGTCCCACCCCCTCCATAGCCGCATCAAGATGCCCTGTCCCACCCCCTCCATAGCCCCATCAAGATGACTCGTTCCACCCCCTCCATAGCCCCATCAAGATGACTCGTTCCACCCCCTCCAGTGCAGCCAATTGGTATTCTGAAGGATCCTCTGCCCCCTATTGTGTTACCAATTTCCTAGCAGGAAGGAGGGAGAAGAGGCCGCTAAGCCTTAGGATGGAAAATGCAGAGCTATGGATTAATGACCAGTAGAACACATAAAAACCCAGAGAGGGTTTATACTGTATATATCACTACAAAGTAGCACATTCGACTGGGAGACTGGATCTCTATCTATCTACAGTGCATTCGGAAAGTAATCCAACGCCTTGTCTTGTTCCACATTTTGTTATGTTACAGCCTTATTCCTAAATGGATTAAATTATTATTTTTCCTCATCAATCTACACACAATACCCCATTATGACATCACAATACCCCATAATGACATCACTATACCCCATAATGACATCACTATACCCTATAGTGACATCACTACACCCCATAATGACATCGCAATGCCCCATAATGACATCACAATACCCCATAATGACATCACAATACCCCATAGTGACATCACTACACCCCATAATGACATCACAATACCACATAATGACAAAGCGACATTTGGGTTTTTAGAATTTTCCAAAAAGTATTGAAAATAAAAAACAGAAATACCTGATTCACATAAGTATTCAGACCCTTTGCCATGATACTCAAAATTGAGCTCAGGTGCATCCTGTTCCCATTGATCATCCTTGAGATGTTTCTACAACTTGATTGGAGTCCCTCTGTGGTAAATTCAATTGATTGGACATGATTTGGAAAGGCACACACCTGTCTATATAAGGTCCCACAGTTGAAAGTGCATGTCAGAGCAAAAACCAAGCCATGAGATCGAAGGAATTGTCCGTAGAGCTCTGAGATAGGATTGTTGTTGAGGTGCAGATCTGGGGAAGGGTACCAAAATATTTCTGCAACATTGAAGATCCCCCAAGAACACAGTGGCCTCCATCATTCTTAAATGGAAGATAAGGCTGTAACGTACACAAATATGGAAGAAGTCAAAGGGTCTGAATACTTTCCCAACGCACTATAGATGGGTATGTTTTGGCAGCCAGGCAGACAGACAGGCAGGCATGCACTTAGGTACATAGGCAGACAGACAGGCAGGCATGCACTTAGGCAGACAGACAGACAGACAGACAGACAGACAGACAGACAGACAGACAGACAGACAGACAGACAGACAGACAGACAGACAGACAGACAGACAGACAGACAGACAGACTAACATGCAGTCAGTCAGACAGACAGGCAGACAGGCAGACATACTAACATGCAGTCAGTCAGACAGACAAGCAGACAGGCAGACAGGCAGACAGGCAGACAGACAGACAGGCAGACAGGCAGACAGACAGACAGACAGACAGACAGACAGACAGACAGACAGACAGACAGACAGACAGACAGACAGACAGACAGACAGACAGACAGACAGACATACTAACATGCAGTCAGTCAGACAGACAAGCAGACAGGCAGACATACTAACATGCAGACAGGCAGACAGACAGACAGACAGACAGACAGACAGACAGACAGACAGACAGACAGACAGACAGACAGACAGACAGACAGACAGACAGACAGACAGACAGACAGACAGACAGACAGACAGACAGACAGACAGACAGACAGACAGACAGACAGACAGACAGACAGACATGCAGAAGGTCAATGCCCTGATGTATGGATACTATTCACTACTGGATAGATCCTTCTTGGTTTCGAAGGCTTTGTTTCTTTCCCATACATGACCACACAGTACCGTCTGTACAGCCTTTCTGTCAGTGGCTTGCTGCCGGTTGCTATTGATTTGCCAGGTTATTGCTGCTAGCTAATTCATTATGACATAGTAAAAGTGGGAACCTTAAGAGGGAAGATTTAGAGAGAGAAAAAGTTTCAAGGTTTTTAAAGTCGTGAGTAAAATACCCTCTACAACCTTGAGTGCATTTTTTTATATATTGCATTGCATTGTACGTATGTACTGTACATATGAAGTGGGTAAGATAGTATGTAAATATTATTAAAGTGACCAGTGTCCAATGACTATGACTATGGTAGTCTCTAAGGTGCAGGGTAGAATACTGGGTGGTAGCCAGCTAGTAACAGTGACTAGGTTCAGGGCATGGTGATGGGCGGAGGCCAGTTAGAGGTGACAACATAACAGTCTGATGGCCTCGAGATAGAAGCTGTTTTACAGTCTCCCGGTTCCAGATTTGATGCACATGTACTGTCTCCGCCATCTAGATGGTAGCGGGGCGAACGGGCCGTGGCTCGGGTGGCTGAGGTCCTTGATGATCTTCTTTGCCTTCCTGTGACACCGAGTGTTGTAGATGTCCTGTATTGCAGGCAATGTGCCCCCAGGGAGGCATTGAGCTGACAGTACCATTCTCTGGAGAGCCCTGTGGTTGCGGGCTGCGCAACTGCCATACTAGGCGGTGATACAGCTTAAGGGTGCATCTGTAGCCTCCCAAGTGGCGCAGCCGTCTAAGGCACTGTCAATACATATCCGGGTTTGATACCGGTGACACGAGGCGACAATTTCCCCAGCGTCGTGCGGGTTAGGGAGGGTTTGGCCGGCCGGGAGGTCCTTGTCCCATCGCGCTCTAGCGACTCCTGTGGCGGGCCTGGCGCAGTGCACGCTGACACGGTCGCCAGGAGCACGGTGTTTCCTCCGACACATTGGTGTGACTGGCTTCCGGGTTAAGCGAGCAGTGTGTCAAGAAGCAGTGCGGCTTGGCGGGTCGTGATGCGGAGGACGCATGGTTCAAGAACCTCACCTCTCCCATGTCCGTACGGGAGTTACAGTGATGGGACAAGACTGTAACTAAGAATTGGGGAGAAAAAGGGGTAAAAAGTACAAAAATATATAGCAAGCAATAAAATAGCAAGTACTTACAGTGAGGGAAAAAAGTATTTGATCCCCTGCTGATTTTGTATGTTTTCCCACTGACAAAGAAATTATCAGTCTGTAATTTTAATGGTAGGTTTATTTGAACAGTGAGAGACAGAATAACAACAAAAAAAATCCAGAAAAACGCATGTCAAAAATGTTATAATTTGATTTGCATTTTAATGAGGGAAATAAGTATTTGACCCCTCTGCAAAACATTACTTAGTACTTGGTGCCAAAACCCTTGTTGGCAATCACAGAGGTCAGACACAGGCATGATTCCCAATCAGAGACAACGATAGACAGCTGTCCCTGATTGAGAACCATACATAGAAAAACATAGAAACAGAAAAAATAGAAATAAAAATAGAAAAATAGAAATAAAGAATCTAGAATGCCCACCCTAGTCACACCCTGGCCTAACCAAAATAGAGAATAAAAGCCTCTCTATGGCCAGGGCGTGACACCTGCTGCACAATCTCCTTGTGGAATGCAATGTAATCGGTCATAATCAGCGTCCAAAAATGCTGATTACCGATTGTTATGAAAACTTGAAATCGTCCCCAATTAATCACCTATGCTGATTAATCAGTCGACCTCTCGTAAAATGAATACAAAATAAAAAGAAAACAGTAACATTACAGTGAAAATAACAATATCGAGGCTATATACAGGTGGTACCGGGGACACCAGTTAGTCAGGCTAATTGGGGAAATATGTACATGTAGGTATAGTTAAAGTGAATATGCATAAATGATAAACAGAGAGTAGCAGCAGCGTAAAAGAGGGGGTTGGTGGGTGGGGGATGGCGGGACACAATGCAAATAGTCCAGGTAGCCAATGAGCGGGGGCACCGGTTAGTCGAGCTAAATGAGATAATATGTTCTTGAATGTGTAGTTAAGGTGACTCTGTTGGGGCAGTATTCAGATTGTAGTGGGTTAAGGTTGTCTGGTAAGGTGGAGGTGATATGATCCTTAACACACTTAAATGTCTTACACACGTATGTGATAGCGAACGAAACCACGCAGTCCTCGTGAGCGGCCGTGACGGCGGCACTGTGTTCTTCTCTAAGTGGGTGTTTCGGGAGCATGGCTTCAGTGTCCATGACGTGGCTGGTTGTCCCTTTATGATCCGTGATTGTCTGCACTTTATCCCTGCACTGTCGTGGCTTCAGTGTCCATGACGTGGCTGGTTGTCCCTTTATGATCCGTGATTGTCTGCACTTTATCCCTGCACTGTCGTGGCTTCAGTGTCCATGACGTGGCTGGTTTTCCCTTTATGATCCGTGATTGTCTGCACTTTATCCCTGCACTGTCGTGGCTTCAGTGTCCATGACGTGGCTGGTTGTCCCTTTATGATCCGTGATTGTCTGCACTTTATCCCTGCACTGTCGTTTTGCCTGTTTGATTGCATTATGGAGGGCATTGATGGACTGTTTGTACTCGTCCATGTTCCCATGTCACCTTGCTGTGGATAAATGTGGTGGTTCACACTTTCAGTTCTGAGCAAAAGCAAAAATATTGTTGGGTTTGGATAAGTTCTAATCGTCATAGAAACTTAAACAGGAAGTACCTGTGGTTAGGACTGTTCAATGTTGGTCAATCTATGCTTCATGATTGTTTTGATCATGCAGACTGGTATATGTTCCGGGATGCCTATGAGAATATCATGGGGGGAGGGAAAGACTCAGTGACTGACACCATTGTCTATGCACTTCCTGATGAACTCAGACACTGAGTCTTTCCCTGCCCCCATGATATTCTCATAGGCATCCCGGAACATATACCAGTCTGCATGATCAAAACAATCATGAAGCATAGATTGACCAACATTGAACAGTCCTAACCACAGGTACTTCCTGTTTAAGTTTCTGCCTATAGGAGGGGAGGAGTAGAATAGAGGCATGATCTGATTAGCCAAAGGGAGGGCGGGGGAGGGCCTTGTATTCCAAACTACGGTAAAGGCTAGCCATATTTCACTGTCAGTCAGAACACAACTCAAACTGTAGCTAAGAATACAGTGCAGTGTGCAAATACATGCTTGCTAGCATCAGAAAAACTCACCAGTTTCGATCATCGAGAATATATTCCAGTGAATTGTCTTCATTTTTCAGCTTCAGACCAATGCCTACTTCTCACCTAAAACATAGTTGTTGGTTTTTAATATGAGAGATAGATATACAGTTAATTTGGAAAGTATTCAGACCCCTTGACTTGTTCCACATTTTGTTACATTACAGCCTTATTCTAAAATGGATTAAATCGTTTTTTTCCCTTATCAATCTACACATTTTACTTATTAATCACTGACAAGTTATTGCTCTATACAGTGGCAATAAAAAATATTGTAATACCTAGTTTTCTGCATGAATTGGTCATCACATTTGATCTGATCTTCATCTAAGTCACAATAGACACACATAGTGTGCTTAAACTAATAACACACAAATTATTGTATTTTTCTTGTCTATATTGAATACATCATTTAAACATGCACAGTGTAGGTTGGCAAAATTATTTGAACGCCTAGGCTAATGACTTCTCCAAAAGCTAATTGGAGTCAGGGGTCAGCTAACCTGGAGTCCAAACAATGAGACAAGATTGGAGATGTTGGTTAGAACTGCCTTGCTCTATAAAAAACACTCACAAAATTTGAGTTCGCTATTCACAAAAAGCATTGCCTGATGTGAACCATACCTTGAACAAAAGAGATCTCAGAAGACCTAAGAATAAGAATTGTTGACTTGAAACCTTGATGTTCATCAGTCCACGATAAGACAATTTGTCTATAAATGGAGAAAGTTTCACATACTTTTTCTTGCCGCTATACATATATTAAAGGTTCAAAAGCATCCTCCTTAATTTTAGCAGTTGCTATTGACAACCTACAACCTACCAATAGAAGTTATGAGTAACCTAGAAACGGAGGAAGACACAAGCATGGAGGAAGATGAGAGCATGTTTCAATCACCAGTTAGACACAAGACAACCTTGGGTGGTATTTTCCTACTACAGATCCTGTCCATGCTGCTTCCATGTAAATATATGTCATTTTCACCACAGGGGACAATAGAGGTCTCCAATGACCCATATGTACTATAACCACCCTGGAGTATAAACCTTCCTACACAATTGTTCATGAGCTAGAGCTCTGTGTGTATTTTGACAATGGTTTAATAACAATCAATAAACCTCTCCACCACTACTACAAGGTAATTTCCATAGTATGAAAACTATGTCTTTAAAAGCAACATCAAAGAAGGTTTGTATGTCTTCATGTTTTCTGACGTTTGAAAGCCTCCGTGCATCCAGCCAAGGGAGGCGACCCTGAACAAGAAGTTATTCTAATAATGGCTATTTCATTCAGATCACAATTGGACTGCTTTAGTTTAAGTTGCATGCTTTTAGTTTTTACAGTTTATTTAAGGGGAAATAAGACACCGTTTATTTTGTTCTCGGGACACTGACGAAGAATTGAAATCCCGAGTCCCACTGTTAATTTGTGTGTGTCGAGGCACCCGGCGAAGTACATTTCAATTCCTGATCCTTTAAGGTCAACACGCTCACTTCCTTCCTTGTTTTATTCTGAGGGGAAATTACTCTCAGTAAGGGCAAACTGAAGGAAAACAGAGAGGGGGAATTTAATCCCTGTTAGAAGTTTAAGCTCACGGAGACCATTGCTATTAGTTTGGCGGTGGTGGCAGAGCCAGAGGACTGACTACTCACTCTCATCTTGTCTTGTCTGGCAGGCAGACCTGGGTTCAAATAGTATTTTCATTTTTTCAAATCCTTTAACTGTCTGCTTTAGCCTGCCTGGAGTGACAAATGGACTAGATCACTGTTTCCATTTGGCTCAATCAAGCCCAGGCTAAAGTGTTTGAAATAATTTCAAATAGTATTTGAACCCAGGACTAAGAGAGAAGTAGACAACAGCAGATGGCTTGGACGACTCACGTCCTGAAGGACGCATGCGTGTCTCGTCCCCTAGCCCTCCTTCCCCTCCCAGCCAGAAGGTCACAGAGGTGGGCTGTAGAGTAATTGGTGACTGGCTGGGAGACCAGACACTGCAGGTTTAGCTCTTAATTGGCAATTGTAAATAACAAATGAAACTGATGGCTCAAATTACCCGTACCACAAAGCTTCTGCTTCAACTCATTAATTGCCTCCTGAAACGTGACACACAATAACAAATGGTTGTGGTGGGATGCTGGCTGCTGCCAGGTTGCCATTGTATGCTGGGTTGATATGAGACAGAGTGTCCGAACCAAACGGCACCCTATTCCCTATATAGTGCACTACTTTTGACCAGAGTCCATAGGGCCCATAGGGCTCTGGTCAAATGTAGTGAACTATATAGGGAATAGGATGCCATTTGGGACGTACCCAGAGAGAGGGATACATCAAGGAGGTAGGGTAGCAGATTGTTAATATCAGCCGTTTCATCTGGCCGGTTGTGAAATAAACGGCAATGGGGCTTGCAGGTAGCACGGCACAACGCGGCGCGTATGCATAATGGGACGGAGCAGGGCCTAATGAACTGAGACATCGTTTTTCACTGCGAACCACGACAATGTCAAGGTGTTGCAACATGCCGTTTTGCGCGGAGGAAGTGAAGGATGTGGTGGACGTCGAGGACGTCGAAGGACGTGGCCGGCCGCATGCGGTGACTGGCACCATCTTAATCAAAGCAACAACATCTGTGTCTGGACAATGTCCGGGTATGGTTGCCCATCCACCATTCATGATAACCAATATGAAACGGTTGGCTCGAGAAATCCCCAATCAAGTCGTTCCCAAATCCAACTAAGAGTTGTCCATTAGAGGTGGTTTCCTCTGCTAATCTGTGTCAGTCGGCCACACACCTACAGCATTAGGCAGGCTGGCCCTGTTCATAAGCTTGGCGGGGACAGACATAGTACCTTTTTAGTAGAAGTCTAGCAAGCAGTCATGTAGGACAAGTATGTGTTAAGGGATTTTGACTGATGATGGGGGAACGTTGCGGCTGCAGTGGCATTTGATTTACTGGCTCTCTCACCCCTGTAATGAGGAGTAATTCTGCCTTGACACCCTCCGTCCCCCCCTCTATCCCTCTTCTTCATCCGTCCGTCCCCCCCGCCATCCCTCTCCTTCATCCTTGCATCCCCCCGTCCTCATCCCCCTCTACCAGCTAGCAGCAGCTCCCACCCACCCCTTTGTGGAGGACTGTCACAGCGGCAGCTCGGTCAGATCCTCCCTACTCCCTAGATCCTCCCTACTCCCTAGATCCTCCCTACTCCCTAGATCCTCCCTACTCCCTAGATCCTCCCTATCCTCCCTACTACATCTTCCACAGGAAATAATCGTTTGACAATCATCTTCTTAACCAAATGATGTTGCATGTATCTTCATTACGGACCAATAGAGAAAGACTGACCTCGCCATAGTAAATATCCGACAAGGAGATAAAAGATAACTTTGGATGATTTATGTTTCTGCCTGGAACATAACGTTATTTAGTGTAAAAGTTCAAAGGTTAAATAAATCATCATTAGAACCTGAATAGGAATTGATTGATTCAGGCAGTTGCATGTTGTAAAGAATTGACATTCAGAAAGGAAATGCAAAGCAAGCCATATTTCTGATATTTGTTTTCAGTCAACTTACCTTGGAGGAGAGGGGTGAAAACTAAACACTACCCCTTGGAGAGAGGATTGAAAACTAAACACTACCCCTTGGAGGAGAGGGGTGAAAACTAAACACTACCCCTTGGAGGAGAGGGGTGAAAACTAAACACTACCCCTTGGAGGAGAGGGGTGAAAACTAAACACTACCCTTGGAGGAGAGGGGTGAAAACTAAACACTAACCCTTGGAGGAGAGGGGTGAAAACTAAACACTACCCCTTGGAGGAGAGGGGTGAAAACTAAACACTAACCCTGGAGGAGAGGGGTGAAAACTAAACACTACCCCTTGGAGGAGAGGGGTGAAAACTAAACACTACCCCTGGAGGAGAGGGGTGAAAACTAAACACTAACCCCTGGAGGAGAGGGGTGAAAACTAAACACTACCCCTTGGAGGAGAGGGGTGAAAACTAAACACTAACCCTGGAGGAGAGGGGTGAAAACTAAACACTAACCCTTGGAGGAGAGGGGTGAAAACTAAACACTAACCCTTGGAGGAGAGGGGTGAAAACTAAACACTAACCCTGGAGGAGAGGGGTGAAAACTAAACACTACCCCTTGGAGGAGAGGGGTGAAAACTAAACACTACCCCTTGGAGGAGAGGGGTGAAAACTAAACACTACCCCTGGAGGAGAGGGGTGAAAACTAAATACTAACCCCTGGAGGAGAGGGGTGAAAACTAAACACTACCCCTTGGAGGAGAGGGGTGAAAACTAAACACTAACCCTGGAGGAGAGGGGTGAAAACTAAACACTAACCCTTGGAGGAGAGAGGTGAAAACTAAACACTAACCCTTGGAGGAGAGGGGTGAAAACTAAACACTACCCCTTGGAGGAGAGGGTTGAAAACTAAACACTACCCCTGGAGGAGAGGGGTGAAAACTAAACACTAACCCCTGGAGGAGAGGGGTGAAAACTAAACACTACCCCTTGGAGGAGAGGGGTGAAAACTAAACACTAACCCTGGAGGAGAGGGGTGAAAACTAAACACTAACCCTTGGAGGAGAGGGGTGAAAACTAAACACTACCCCTTGGAGGAGAGGGGTGAAAACTAAACACTAACCCTGGAGGAGAGGGGTGAAAACTAAACACTACCCCTTGGAGGAGAGGGGTGAAAACTAAACACTAACCCTGAAGGAGAGGGGTGAAAACTAAACACTACCCCTTGGAGGAGAGGGGTGAAAACTAAACACTAACCCTGGAGGAGAGGGGTGAAAACTAAACACTAACCCTGGAGGAGAGGGGTGAAAACTAAACACTACCCCTTGGAGGAGAGGGGTGAAAACTAAACACTAACCCTGGAGGAGAGGGGTGAAAACTAAACACTAACCCTGGAGGAGAGGGGTGAAAACTAAACACTAACCCTTGGAGGAGAGGGGTGAAAACTAAACACTACCCCTTGGAGGAGAGGGGTGAAAACTAAACACTACCCCTTGGAGAGAGGATTGAAAACTAAACACTAACCCTTGGAGGAGAGGGGTGAAAACTAAACACTACCCCTTGGAGGAGAGGGGTGAAAACTAAACACTAACCCTTGGAGGAGAGGGGTGAAAACTAAACACTACCCCTTGGAGGAGAGGGGTGAAAACTAAACACTACCCCTTGGAGGAGAGGGGTGAAAACTAAACACTACCCCTTGGAGGAGAGGGGTGAAAACTAAACACTACCCCTTGGAGGAGAGGGGTGAAAACTAAACCATAACCCTTGGAGGAGAGGGGTGAAAACTAAACCATAACCCTTGGAGGAGAGGGGTGAAAACTAAACACTAACCCTTGGAGGAGAGGGGTGAAAACTAAACACTAACCCTTGGAGGAGAGGGGTGAAAACTAAACACTACCCCTTGGAGGAGAGGGGTGAAAACTAAACACTACCCCTTGGAGGAGAGGGGTGAAAACTAAACACTACCCCTTGGAGGAGAGGGGTGAAAACTAAACACTACCCCTTGGAGGAGAGGGGTGAAAACTAAACACTAACCCTTGGAGGAGAGGGGTGAAAACTAAACACTACCCCTTGGAGGAGAGGGGTGAAAACTAAACACTACCCCTGGAGGAGAGGGGTAAAAACTAAACACTACCCATGGAGGAGAGGGGTGAAAACTAAACACTACCCCTGGAGGAGAGGGGTGAAAACTAAACACTAACCCCTGGAGGAGAGGGGTGAAAACTAAACACTAACCCTTGGAGAGAGGATTGAAAACTAAATTTTAAAGAGTTGATGTGAGTCATGCTGTGAAAATGTATGAGTCCCAAATGGCACCATATTCCATATGTAGTACAGTACTTTTTTTCCATAGTGCCCTGGTCAAAACGAGTGGACTATGTTGGGAATAGGGTGCCATTTGGGACTAACCCAGTCAAAGGAAGTCCAAGGTCAATATAGAAACCTGAGCCAGTGAGAAGGCAACATCCTGGAATTTCAATCTGTACATCCTGTAAAGAACTCAGCAGGAAGAAGGGAAAGGCGAGGAACCTTGCTATACATCACACAAACACCTTTTGGACAGAAAATTCATCCCCATATTGTTTTTGTTTTTCTGCTCTTTTGCACACCAGTATTTCTACTTGCACATCCTCATCTGCACATATATCACTCCAACGTAAATTGCTAAATTGAAATTACCTCGCCACTATTGGCCTATTTATTGCCTTACCTCCTTACTTCATTTGCACACACTGTATACAGATTTTTCAATTGTGTTATTGACTGTATGTTTGTTTATTCCATGTGTAACTGTTGTTTTTGTCGCACTGCTTTGCTTTATCTTGGCCAGGTCGCAGCTGTAAATGAGAACTTGTTCCCAACTGGCCTACTTGGTTAAATAAAGGTGAAATAAAATAATTAAAAAATAAATAAAAAAGTGAATCAAAATTATATATACAAGAGAAATACTCTCATCACTATCCATTTGGTAACCCTTTATGTTAACGGTCCTTATAAACCATGTTAACAGTCCTTATAAACCACGTCAACGGTCTATTATAAACCATTTACTAACTATAGGTAAAATATTTTGCAGTCGCTAATCTAAAGGGAGTGCTATTTAAACCTAAAACTAACCCACTAACCCCTAACCCCCTACCCCTTAACCCAATAACCCTCTAACACTAACCCCCTAACCCTTAACCCAATAACCCTCTAACACTTACCCTAACACTAACCCCCTACACCTTAAGGGGTAGGGGGTTAGGGTTAGGGGGTTATTGGGTTAAGGGGTAGGGGGTTAGGGTTAGGGGGTTATTGGGTTGAGGGGTAGGGGGTTAGGGTTAGGGGGTTATTGGGTTAAGGGGTAGGGGGTTAGGGTTAGGGGGTTATTGGGTTAACCCTCTAACACTTACCCCCTACCCCTTAACCCAATAACCCTCTAACACTTACCCTAACCTTAACCATAATAGCTGTCAGCTGTAACATGTCATCTGTCTAATACACAAAGCTACAAAAGGAGGAAACGCAAAGGTTTTGAAGTCTCAAACAAACGCAGAATGTCAAACACATGCCCGTATAGAAAGAGAGAGAACGATGCTGTTTTTTCAAGCCATATCCATTATGTATCCTTCCCACGAGAGCAGGAGTCAAATGTAATCTCTTTCGTACAGATAAATACAGAATGGAAAGAGACTTCACTCTTTCTTGTAAGAAGACTTAATTAGCCGAAGCAGAGGCAATCACCGCTTTACTTTCCTCATTTTGAATGCATCTAGTCTAGAAGGGCCCAAGCATCAAAAGGCGTTGTTTCACAGCAACAGGAGGAACATGAAACAGAGGTAGCTTTTCTCCAGGATATGTTTCATTTTAATATGCACGCAAACCCCAGCTATTGTCTTTACCACATGACTGGCGCTAATCCTGAACCTCACTGATCTAGAGCTCATTAAAACGTTATTCACTGATTAAATAGCACGGGCCTTGTCACTGGCACATAATAAAGAGTCTTCCATTTCACTCATCCAGCACTAACATGTTCCTCACTGCCAGTCTGTCTTGTATGCTGGCCTGTGAAGGGGTATATTTCTACCCGGTAAATATGAACGTCAAGGTCAAAGTTGGAAGGCTAGTGGTGGAATGCTGCTGAGTGAAACACGGTGTGTGCTGTGTTTTTGTATTAAAGAGAAAGTAGCAGCATTGGAATAAATATATATTGATTCTATAATATGCAGATATAAGATAGTTGGTGAATTGGTGACCTGTGACCTCCTGCAAACAACTGTTTTCCAAACACTCTAACCTGTAGTGTTTCTTCTAAAACCTCTTAACTTTAGTATTTGTATTTATTATGGATCCCCATTAGTTCCTGCCAAGGAAGAAGCTAATCTTCCTGGGGTTTGTTATGGATCCTCATTAGTTCCTGCCAAAGCAGCTCCTCTTCCTGGATTCCAGCAAAATTAAGGCAGTTTATAAATGTTTTTAACAATACATTCACAAATTTCACAACACACTGTGTTCCCTCAGGCCCCTACTCCACCACTACCACATATCTACAGTACTAAATCCATGTGTACTTGTGTGTATAATGTACATGTCATCGTGTGTGTGTATGCTTGTGTCTGTGCCAATGTTTGTGTTGCTTATCAGTCCCTGCTGTTCCATAACATTTATTTGTATTTGTTTTTTAACTCTAATTTTACCGCTTGTATCAGTTACTTGATATGGAATATTGTTCCCATGTAGTCATGGCTCTATGTAGTGCTGTGTGCCTCCCATAGTCTGTTCTGGACTTGGGGACTGTGAAGAGCTGTGTGGCAGTCATTCAAACAGACAGCTCAGTGCATTTAAACATATCAATGCCTCTCATAAATACAAGTAATGATGAAGTCATCCTCTCCTCCACATTGAGCCAGGAGAGATTGACGTGCATATTATTAATATTAGCTCTCTGTGTACATCAAAGGGTCAGTCGTGATGCCATGTTCTGATACAATTGTAATTTTCCTAAGTCCCTTTTTGTGGCACCTGACCACATGACTCAACAGTAGTCCAGGTTCGACAAAACAAGGGCTTGTAGGACCTGCTTTATTATGGACATAACTCTCCCCATCTCCACATTATGCATTACAATATTTAGTTGATGTTTAGTGAATGATTTGTCCCAAATATAATGCTTTTAGTTTAATAAATATTTAGAACAAATGTATTCCTTGCCACCCATTCTGAAACTAACTGCAGCTCTTTGTTAAGTGTTGCAGTCATTTCAGTCGCTGTAGTAGCTGACAGGTACAGTGTCGAGTTATCTGCATACATAGACACATAGACTTTAATCAAAGCCAGTGGCATGTCATTAGTAAAAATTGGGGGGAAAATGATGGGCCTAGACAGCTGCCCTGGAGAATTCCTGATTCTACCTGGATTATGTTAGAGAGGCTTCCATTAAAGAACATCCTCTGTGTTCTGTTAGACAGGTAACTCTCTATCCACAATATATTAGGGGTTGTAAAGCAATAACGCGTAAGGTTTTCCAGCAGCAGACTATGATCGATAATGTCAAAAGCTGCACTGAAGTCTAACAAAACAGCATTCAGAATATTTTCATTATACATTTCTCTCTGCCAATCATCAGTCATTTGCGTAAGTGCTGTGCTTGTTGAACGTCCTTCCCTCTAAGCATGCTGAACATTTGTTGTTCATTTGTTAACTGTAAAACAGCATTGTATCTGGTCAAACACAATTTTTTCCAAAAGTTTACTAAGGGTTGGTAACAGGCTGATTTGTCGCTTATTTGAGACAGTAAAGGGGGCTTTACTATTCTTAGGTAGCAGAATGACTTTTGCTTCCCTCCAAGCCTGGGGGAACACACTTTCCTGTAGGCTTAAATTGAAGAGAATACAAATAGGAGTGGCAATACAGTCCGCTATTATCCTCTGTAATTTTCCATCCAAGTTGTCAGACCCAGGAGGCTTGTCATTGTTGCTAGACAACAATAATGTTTGCACCTCTTCCACACTCACTTTACGGAATTCAAAATTATAATGCTTGTCTTTCATAATTTGGTCAGATATAGTTGGATGTGTACTGTCAGCGTTTGTTTCTGGCATGTAATTCCTAAGTTTGTTAATCTTGCCAATGAAACAATCATTAAAGTAGTTGGCAATATCAATGGGCTTTGTGATGAATGAGCCCTCTGTTTCAGTGAATGATGGAGCTGAGTTTGCCTTTTTTCCCAAAATTGTACTTAAGGAGCTCCAAATCTTTTTACTATCATTCTTTATGTCATTTATATTTTTTTCATAGTGTAGTTTCTTCTTATTTTTATTCAGTTTAGTCACATGATTTCTCAAATTGCAATACATTTGCCAATCGGTTGTGCAGCCAGACTTATTTGCCATTTCTTTTGCCCCTTCCCTCTCAATCATAACATTCTTCAATTCCTCATCAATCAACAGGGATTTCAGTTTGTCATTTTCTTAATAAGTACATGCTTATTAGTCACTGGAATAAGTAGTTTCATAAATGTGTCAAGTGCAGCATCTGGTTGCTCCTCATTACACACCACAGACCAGCAAATACTCTTTACATCAACAACATAGGAATCACTAAAAAACGTATTGTATGACGTCTTATACACTATATTAGGCCCAGCCTTTGGAACTTTGGTTTTCCTCGATATGGCTATTATATTGTGATCACTACATCCTATGGATTTAGATACTGCTTTCAAGCAAATCTCTGCAGCGTCAGTAAAGATGTGGTCAATACATGTTGATGATTCCATTCCTGTGCTGTTTGTAACTACCCTGGTAGGTTAACTGATAACCTGAACCAGGTTGCAGGCATTGGTTACAGTTTGAAGTTTTTTCCTGAGTGGGAAGCTTGATGAAAGCCAGTCAATATTTAAATCACCCAGAAAATATACTCATCTGTTAATATGACATACATTATCAAGCATTTCACAAATGTTATCCATCACTTGGTGACCTATAGAAGCTTCTCACCAGAATGGGCTTAAGGTGAGGCTGATGAACCTGTAGCCATATTACTTCAACAGTATTTAACATGAGATCCTCTCTAAGCTTTACAGGAATGTGGTTCTGAATATAAACATCAACACCTCCACCATTGGCATTTCTATATTTTCTGTAAGTGTTTGACTTTGTATTACTACCACTGTATCACCAACGGTATTATCTAAGTTAGTTTCAGAGATATATCATAACATGAATGTCATCTGTTGCTTGCAAATTATTGTTTTCATGAACCTTGTTTCTTAAGCTACATATGTTAATTAACGTGGGCTTTTCAAAGCACTTTTCTTCCGGGATGCTAACTTGTTTTCATTGCTTTACTGGAAAGCTTAGCATAAGTAGACATGCTCATGTTCTTTATGTTAGTGCAGAGTGGGCTGCACACAGTGGACTTCCTACTAGGGAACCCTGGCTGAATGCTAACCGTATAAATCTGGTTCATAAGCGTATGATTACTGCATGCAATAGCTGTAGGATCAGCAGAGGCCTTCAGGGCAGTTAGAGGGACATACATTAGGTTACTTACATTGTATCTTCCAACGCCCCCTGGTGTAATGTACATTTGCTGAAGCATTATGACAACTCTGAGTCACAATGGTAGGGATTAACTGAGCTGGGCTTGGATCATTGATAAGTCATGGTCTCAACGCAGCCTTATAATGCAGTGAAAGGATCCAGGAACCCAAATGATTTGGGTGGATCCCATCCTCCTTATAAAATGTGTTTTGTTTCCAAAAGGTATCGAAATTGTCAACAAAAGTTACACCTATTGAGCTGCTATAATCTTGTAGCCAGTTGTGAAGAGAAAGAATCCTGCTAAAGCGTTCAATGCCGTGATTCAGAGACGGCACAAGGCCAGATATGATGGGTATTTTATTAGTGTCTTGCAGAGAGTCAATCAGCTCTTTAAAATCCAGTTTCAACAGTTCAGAACTGGCCTTCATAATGTCATTAAAACCCACATGGACTACGATAGAATCGATGTCCATGTCCTGATGCTTGAACGCTGTCCAGCCACCGGCTTAGACAATGTAAACATTCCACTCCGCGTTTTCCCAGTTTCTTACATAGGCTGGCGACCTGCGTGATCAAGGAAACCACCTCAAGCCTATAATCCTCGGAAAGTAAACAATCGCTGCATTGGAACTCTGAGTGATCCGGTTTGTCCCGAAACAAAGAATAGTAGATACATCTCCTACATAGCTGCAACTGGTCATATATTTCTACAGACAAAGAGGGCTCCATTGCAAAACTCATCTGTCACCAACATCGTTAGCTTGATGGCTAGCAGCTTAGCGTATCTGTCAAGATAACAGACAGTAGTTGGTGCTTTTATCAAAAAAGCATCTGTCTCCTAACAGCCCCACTATATAACATTTCCTTCAGGATCTAAGAATCTGTGTTGCTTCACCCCTCTCAATGTACCGTATGTCAGACTACTAGACCAGACAGTGGTGATACTGTATGTTAGACTACTAGACCAGACAGTGGTGATACTGTATGTTAGACTACTAGACCAGACAGTGGTGATACTGTATGTTAGACTACTAGACCAGACAGTGGTGATACTGTATGTTAGACTACTAGACCAGACAGTGGTGATACTGTATGTTAGACTACTAGACCAGACAGTGGTGATACTGTATGTTAGACTACTAGACCAGACAGTGGTGATACTGTATGTTAGACTACTAGACCAGACAGTGGTGATACTGTATGTTAGACTACTAGACCAGACAGTGGTGATACTGTATGTTAGACTACTAGACCAGACAGTGGTGATACTGTATGTTAGACTACTAGACCAGACAGTTGTGATACTGTATGTTAGACTACTAGACCAGACAGTGGTGATACTGTATGTTAGACTACTAGACCAGACAGTGGTGATACTGTATGTTAGACTACTAGACCAGACAGTGGTGATACTGTATGTTAGACTACTAGACCAGACAGTGGTGATACTGTATGTTAGACTACTAGACCAGATAGTGGTGATACTGTATGTTAGACTACTAGACCAGACAGTGGTGATACTGTATGTTAGACTACTAGACCAGACAGTGGTGATACTGTATGTTAGACTACTAGACCAGACAGTGGTGATACTGTATGTTAGACTACTAGACCAGACAGTGGTGATACTGTATGTTAGACTACTAGACCAGACAGTGGTGATACTGTATGTTAGACTACTAGACCAGACAGTGGTGATACTGTATGTTAGACTACTAGACCAGACAGTGGTGATACTGTATGTTAGACTACTAGACCAGACAGTGGTGATACTGTATGTCAGACTACTAGACCAGACAGTGGTGATACTGTATGTTAGACTATTAAACCAGACAGTGGTGATACTGTATGTTAGACTATTAAACCAGACAGTGGTGATGCTGTATGTTAGACTACTAGACCAGACAGTGGTGATATTGTATGTTAGACTACTAGACCAGACAGTGGTGATGCTGTATGTTAGACTACTAGCCCAGCCAGTGGTGATACTGTATGTTAGACTACTAGACCAGACAGTGGTGATACTGTATGTTAGACTACTAGCCCAGACAGTGGTGATACTGTATGTTAGACTACTAGACCAGACAGTGGTGATACTGTATGTTAGACTACTAGACCAGACAGTGGTGATACTGTATGTTAGACTACTAGACCAGACAGTGGTGATACTGTATGTTAGACTACTAGACCAGACAGTGGTGATACTGTATGTTAGAATACTAGACCAGACAGTGGTGATACTGTATGTTAGACTACTAGACCAGACAGTGGTGATACTGTATGTTAGACTACTAGACCAGACAGTGGTGATACTGTATGTTAGACTACTAGACCAGACAGTGGTGATACTGTATGTTAGACTACCAGACCAGACAGTGGTGATACTGTATGTTAGACTACTAGACCAGACAGTGGTGATACTGTATGTTAGACTATTAAACCAGACAGTGGTGATACTGTATGTTAGACTACTAGACCAGACAGTGGTAATACTGTATGTTAGACTACTAGACCAGACAGTGGTGATACTGTATGTTAGACTACTAGACCAGACAGTGGTGATACTGTATGTTAGACTACTAGACCAGACAGTGGTGATACTGTATGTTAGACTACTAGACCAGACAGTGGTGATACTGTATGTTAGACTACTAGACCAGACAGTGGGTAACTTGTGTAACATTATACTTGAGATGCCATCTAGATAAAGGAGCTATACATCCTGGATATTGTTTCCTCAGAGAACATTTCCTTCTGCTTGATCTGATCTCACCAGAAGGCAGACTCCTAACAGTCCTGCCTGAACATTAAATATTTCAAGAGAAATCATTGGCTATGGTGTTCTGTAGTGTGTAGTGCAAGCTGAGAAGCAACTCCACTGGGTCTAAGGAGACTTAGCTAGCTTCACTTTGACAACCATAAAACAAGCTTCCTTAATGATTTTCTTTCTGAGACTTTCTTATACAGGTACTATAAAGGCTCATACTTTTCCTCTACCATCCAACAAGTCCAAACAGGGACTATTGTATAAAGAAAAGTTAAATACTAAAAAAACTGGCATTTTTTTTACCAGGTAAGTTGACTGAGAACACATTCTCATTTACAGCAACGACCTGGGTAATTGTTACAGGAGAGAGGAGGGGGGATGAATGAGCCAATTGGAAGCTGGGGATGATTGGGTGGCCATGATGGTATGAGGGTCAGATTGGGAATTTAGTCAGGACACCAGGGTTAACACCCCTACTCTTATGAGTAGTGCCTCTTATAAGTGCCAAGGAATATTTTTGGGCCACCAGTTTAAAGTCCCATCCGAAAGACGGCAGCCTATAAAGGGCAATGTCCCCAATCACTTTGTTTAGACAGAGAAAAGAATGCCTCATACTGGCCCTCAAACACCACTTCTAGCAACATCTGGTCTCCCATCCAGAGACAAACCCTGCTTAGCTTCAGAGGCACACCAACAGAGGGATGCAGGGTGGTATGGTGAGGTGTTAGTGTGTTTTTGAGGGGTTGGCTGTTCATTTGTGTGTGTATGTGTGTGTGTGTGTGTGTGTGTGTGTGTGTGTGTGTGTGTGTGTGTGTGTGTGTGTGTGTGTGTGTGTGTGTGTGTGTGTGTGTGTGTGTGTGTGTGTGTGTGTGTGTGTGTGTGTGTGTATGTGTGTGTGTGTGTGTGTGTGCGTATGTATGTATGCGTGTGTGTGTTTTACCGTGCTGAGGGGACGACAAAGCCCTCGATTGATCTCCTCTGTTACTTCTCCCTGTGTCCCCTGTCCACCTGCCCAATGTCTCTCACTGAACAGAAGTCCTGTGTCTTCCTCCCTAATGTCTCTCACTGAACAGAAGCCCTGTGTCCTCTGTCCTCCTGCCCAATGTCTCTCACTGAACAGAAGTCCTGTGTCTTCCTCCCCAATGTCTCTCACTGAACAGAAGCCCTCTGTCCTCCTGCCCAATGTCTCTCACTGAACAGAAACCCTGTGTCCTCTGTCCTCCTGCCCAATGTCTCTCACTGAACAGAAACCCTGTGTCCTCTGTCCTCCTGCCCAATGTCTCTCACTGAACAGAAACCCTATGTCCTCTGTCCTCCTGCCCAATGTCTCTCACTGAACAGAAACCCTGTGTCCTCTGTCCTCCTGCCCAATGTCTCTCACTGAACAGAAACCCTGTGTCCTCTGTCCTCCTGCCCAATGTCTCTCACTGAACAGAAACCCTATGTCCTCTGTCCTCCTGCCCAATGTCTCTCACTGAACAGAAACCCTATGTCCTCTGTCCTCCTGCCCAATGTCTCTCACTGAACAGAAACCCTGTGTCCTCTGTCCTCCTGCCCAATGTCTCTCACTGAACAGAAACCCTATGTCCTCTGTCCTCCTGCCCAATGTCTCTCACTGAACAGAAACCCTGTGTCCTCTGTCCTCCTGCCCAATGTCTCTCACTGAACAGAAACCCTGTGTCCTCTGTCCTCCTGCCCAATGTCTCTCACTGAACAGAAGCCCTGTGTCCTCAGTCCTCCTGCCCAATGTCTCTCACTGAACAGAAACCCTGTGTCCTCTGTCCTCCTGCCCAATGTCTCTCACTGAACAGAAACCCTGTGTCCTCTGTCCTCCTGCCCAATGTCTCTCACTGAACAGAAACCCTGTGTCCTCTGTTCTCCTGCCCAATGTCTCTCACTAAACAGAAACCCTGTGTCCTCTGTCCTCCTGCCCAATGTCTCTCACTGAACAGAAACCCTGTGTCCTCTGTCCTCCTGCCCAATGTCTCTCACTGAACAGAAACCCTGTGTCCTCTGTCCTCCTGCCCAATGTCTCTCACTGAACAGAAACCCTGTGTCCTCTGTCCTCCTGCCCAATGTCTCTCACTGAACAGAAGCCCTGTGTCTTCCTCCCCAATGTCTCTCACTGAACAGAAACCCTGTGTCATCTGTCCTCCTGCCCAATGTCTCTCACTGAACAGAAACCCTGTGTCCTCTGTCCTCCTGCCCATGTCTCTCACTGAACAGAAGCCCTGTGTCCTCTGTCCTCCTGCCCAATGTCTCTCACTGAACAGAAACCATGTGTCCTTTGTCCTCCTGCCCAATGTCTCTCACTGAACAGAAGCCCTGTGTCTTCCTCCCCAATGTCTCTCACTGAACAGAAACCCTGTGTCCTCTGTCCTCCTCCCCAATGTCTCTCACTGAACAGAAACCCTGTGTCATCTGTCCTCCTGCCCAATGTCTCTCACTGAACAGAAACCCTGTGTCCTCTGTCCTCCTCCCCAATGTCTCTCACTGAACAGAAACCCTGTGTCCTCTGTCCTCCTGCCCAATGTCTCTCACTGAACAGAAGCCCTGTGTCTTCCTCCCCAATGTCTCTCACTGAACAGAAACCCTGTGTCCTCTGTCCTCCTCCCCAATGTCTCTCACTGAACAGAAACCCTGTGTCATCTGTCCTCCTGCCCAATGTCTCTCACTGAACAGAAACCCTGTGTCCTCTGTCCTCCTCCCCAATGTCTCTCACTGAACAGAAACCCTGTGTCCTCTGTCCTCCTGCCCAATGTCTCTCACTGAACAGAAGCCCTGTGTCGTCCTCCCCAATGTCTCTCACTGAACAGAAACCCTGTGTCCTCTGTCCTCCTCCCCAATGTCTCTCACTGAACAGAAACCCTGTGTCATCTGTCCTCCTGCCCAATGTCTCTCACTGAACAGAAACCCTGTGTCCTCTGTCCTCCTCCCCAATGTCTCTCACTGAACAGAAACCCTGTGTCCTCTGTCCTCCTGCCCAATGTCTCTCACTGAACAGAAACCCTGTGTCCTCTGTCCTCCTGCCCAATGTCTCTCACTGAACAGAAACCCTTTGTCCTCTGTCCTCCTGCCCAATGTCTCTCACTGAACAGAAACCCTGTGTCCTCTGCCCTCCTGCCCAATGTCTCTCACTGAACAGAAACCCTGTTTCCTCTGTCCTCCTGCCCAATGTTTCTCACTGAACAGAAACCCTGTGTCCTCTGTCCTCCTGCCCAATGTCTCTCACTGAACAGAAACCCTGTGTCCTCTCTCCTCCTGCCCAATGTCTCTCACTGAACAGAAACCCTGTGTCCTCTGTCCTCCTGCCCAATGTCTCTCACTGAACAGAAACCCTGTGTCCTCTGTCCTCCTGCCCAATGTCTCTCACTGAACAGAAACCCTGTGTCCTCTGTCCTCCTGCCCAATGTCTCTCACTGAACAGAAACCCTGTGTCCTCTGTCCTCCTGCCCAATGTCTCTCACTGAACAGAAACCCTGTGTCCTCTGTCCTCCTGCCCAATGTCTCTCACTGAACAGAAACCCTGTGTCCTCTGTCCTCCTGCCCAATGTCTCTCACTGAACATAAACCCTGTGTCCTCTGTCCTCCTGCCCAATGTCTCTCACTGAACAGAAACCCTGTGTCCTCTGTCCTCCTGCCCAATGTCTCTCACTGAACAGAAACCCTGTGTCCTCTGTCCTCCTGCCCAATGTCTCTCACTGAACAGAAATCACTCACTCTAAACTCTCTGTCTTCCCTTGTGGTCCAGTCAAGGTGCTGCTTACTGCAGTTTCTACATTCAAAGGGCATCCAGCCTACAAATAAAATACAGGGGCACAATGGCCTTGAAATACAGGGGACAATGCTTTTACACAACAAAATTCCACTCCCAGGGAGAAAATTATAATTCAGCAGGGACGATCATCAAAGGGAAATAGCATCACGTGTTGTTCGATGTCCATAATGGTCTCTTTAAATCAGACAGTGTTACAGTAGAATCATGAGGCCACAGGACGAGAGGAGAGAAATACAGCAAAAAGAGAAACATTCAAAATAATTCACAGCATCGAAATGATTGCATTATCACTTGACAGAACAGGGTGCCAAAGACTGTACATCGTAACGTTGGGTATCCATAACGGTGAAATTATAGCAGAAACATGTTGCAATTTTAAAACGAGCTTATTTTCCCATTCCAATTCCGTTGGAATTGATTGCTTGCTGTTATTAGGTATTCTCAGTGCTATTACCCACTGCTGAATGAACTGAGGCATGTATTCCCTTGACTGCTACACTGAAAATAAACCTTGGGATAATTGCAATAGAAGTGTATGGGGGTGGCAAATTGAGGTTGTGCAGTGCCCTACAGCCTATTTATAGATGTTCAGCGAACTGCTTTATAAAATGACTTGAGAGTGGCCTGTGTGTGCCTGTGTGGGGGGGGCTAGTAGTTTTTGTTGTTGTTGTACTTTTACCCCTTTTCTCTCCCCAATTTTGTGGTATCCAATTGGTAGTTACAGTCTTGTCCTATCTCTGCAACTCCCGTACGGACTCTGGAGAGGCGAAGGTCGAGAGCCATGCGTCCTCCGAAACATGACCCTGCCAAGCCGCACTGCTCTTGACACAATTAACCCGGAAGCACCAATGTGTCGGAGGAAACACAGTACAACTGGCGACCGAGGTCAGCTTGCACGCGCCCGGCCCGCCACAAGGAGTCGCTAGAGCGCGAATGGACAAGGACATCCTAGCCGGCCAAACCCTCCCCTAACACCGGACAAACACTGGGCCAATTGTACACCGTGCCATGGGTCTCCCGGTCACGGGCCGGCTGTGACACAGCCTGGGATCGAACTCGTGTCTGTAGTGATGCCTTAGAACACTGCGCCACTCGGGAAGCCGTAATAATCTAGTAAACACATAGATGGAGTGCCCTGGTCAAATAGTACACTATATAGGGATTAGGGTGCTATAGTGCCCTGGTCAAATAGTACACTATATAGGGATTAGGGTGCTATAGTGCCCTGGTCAAATAGTACACTATACAGGTATTAGGGTGCTATAGTGCCCTGGTCAAATAGTACACTATAAAGGGATTAGGGTGCTATAGTGCCCTGGTCAAATAGTACACTATACAGGTATTAGGGTGCTATAGTGCCCTGGTCAAATAGTACACTATACAGGTATTAGGGTGCTATAGTGCCCTGGTCAAATAGTACACTATATAGGGATTAGGGTGCTATAGTGCCCTGGTCAAATAGTACACTATATAGGGAATAGGGTGCCATTTGGGATACAAAGGGTTTATTTGTTATATGTTCAACATATTTCACTCCGTAGAAGAGTATCTTTACGTATCTAATTTTTAAGTATCTTTAGAGTCTTTAGCATATTTCTTTATGCTAAATGTTTCGAATCGATCTTAAACTCATATGTATTCTATGTCCTCAAACACAATGCGCTGTATTGTATTTCCTCTTCCTCTTCCTCTGCATATTTAGCTTCATCGAATAACACTATGTCACAAAATGAGCATCTCTTTCACTGAAAATCTTCATTAACTGAATGAATGAGAAGTTGCAAGGGCCCGTGCCTGGGTGTCGATGAATAGTCAACGCCAAGCCCCTGAGATCACCTGACGACAAGAAAAGCAGCTTTCTGACACTGATGCAGCGACTTCAAGAAATAGTCAGACAGGCTTGTGCTCGAGACAGTTTGATATCATGTTTGAACTACAGTCTGGAGATTGTAGTGTTGATGTATTATATTTGGCATTGGTACATGCAGGGCAAAACCAATTTGTTGACAGATGAGACTTTTGTGGACGGAAACTGTTGTGTAACATTATGTCAGAATCACAAATAGCACCCTATACCTTACATTAACATCCTTGCTATTCCCTTTTAGTGCACTATTTTTGACCAGGGCTCTGGTTAAAAGTAGTGCGCTATATAGGGAATAGGGTGCCATAGGGCTCTGGTTAAAACTAGTACACTATTTAGGGAATAGGGTGCCATTTGGGACGTAGCCTCATAAGAATTGGTATATATATGTTGTAGTGAATGCGGCTTATAAAGAAAATTGTTCAGACTCTGTTCAAGGTTCCTCGTTGACCTCCTTTAAGATCTGTGACAGTAGCCACCCACTCTTTCTCTCGCTTTCTCTACCACATCTCGCAGCCCAGCCAACACTGAGGCTGCCTGGTTAATAACATAGTTGCCAAATGGCACCCTATTCCCTATTATATAGTGCACTACTTTTGACCAGTGATCTATGGACCCTGACGCAGCTACACACAGCTTTAGAAAACGCATGGCGACTCAGTAAGAACGTAATGCGATCAAGCTTCAAATGGAGACTGTTCCTATTCTAAATCTGACAGAATGTTGTTGTCCCCTTTAAGGTACACTATATATATATATATACATAAGTACGTGGATATCCTTTCAAATTAGTGGATTCGGCCTATTTCAGCCACACCTTTTGCTGACAGGTGTATAGAATGGTGCACACAGACTCTGGAGCAGTGAAAACACGTTCTCTAGAGTGATGAATCACGCTTCACCATCTGGCAGTCCCACGGAAGAACCTGGGTTTGGCGGATGCCAGGTGAACGCTACCTGCCTGAATGCTTAGTGCCAACTGTAAAGTTTGGTGGAGGAAGAATAATGGTCTGGGGCTGTGTTTCATGGTTCGGGCCTTTTAGTTCCAGTGAAGAGAAATCTTACCTCTACAGCATACAATGACATTCTAGATGATTCTGTGGTTTGAACTTTGTGGCAACAGTTTGGGGAAGTTCCTTTCCTGTTTCAGCATGCCAATGCCCCCTTACACAAAGCGAGGTCCGTACAGAAATGGGTTGTGGAGATCGGTGTGGAATAATTTGACTGGCCTGCACAGAGCCATGACCTCAACACCATCAAACACCTTTGTGATGAATTGGAACGGTGACTGCGAGCCAGGCCTAATCGCCCAACATCAGTGTCCGACCACACTAATGCTCTTGTGGCTGAATGGAAGTTCCAACATCTAGTGGAAAGCCTTCCCAGAAGAGTGGAGGCTGTTATAGCAGCAAAAGGGAGACTAACACCATTTTAATGCCCACGATATTGGAATGAGATGTTAAGACGAGTAGGTGTCCACATACTTTTGATCATGTAGTGTATCTTACATAGGGTTAACCTTTTTCCTGTAACACATTTTTCCCCATTTAAACCTAAACAGTGTGGGGTTTCTCTTTTTGCTAGTGGGAATTAGGATTTACAGACTACTACACGAAAAGAAGTTTGGATACAGACTCAACAAGGCCGTTTCCACACAAACCCTGCACTCCCTGCCTGCTAAACTCTAGCTGATTATGCATGGCTGTCAAATCTATTTATCCCGCAGTTTGAAACCCCCAAACTGTACACGACGTCTTATCGGGTTTGTGCTTGGCCTCGGTTCCAACCCAAATGGCAACCTTTTCCCTATAGACAGTGCACTACTTTTGACCAGATGTTTTGACCAGTGTTCTGGTAGTAGAAGTGAATAGGGTGCTTTTTGGGATGCCCAATCTGTGTGTGTGTGTGTGAATGCACTGTGTTTGTTTACCCAGTACAGAACCCCAGTGTGTGTCTTGGGAGTGATAAGAGGTAATCTGTACAATACACATTCTGCTAGAAATCATTAATTCGCCAGAGATGGTAAGGCCACATTCATATTTCATTATGCCCGATTCCATGAGTGGCATCTTCAAGTTACAGGGATTTGAAAGATTCCCCACAGAGTGACATATCATCCTTGGTTAGTTCCACTTCCACATTGTTAATGTTCTACTCCCCCCCCCCACCCCCCAAAAAAATACTCCCTGAAATCATTGTTTTAAGGCTCTAATTTCAGTGACAGGCCTTGCAAATCTTATCTGGGCAGTGCTGTTATTTCACAAGGCCCTGGGCCACTGCATATTTAAGCAAATAATTGTCAGCTTTTTTTTTCAGACAGGCAATGTGAATTATATAAAAGCATGAATTGCTCCAACCAAATTAATGTTATCAGCAGCTGGGTGTTGAATGATAGCTGTCACCGGGTAGATTAAACAAAACAAAACAAAATTGAGGTTCCAACTGATTATATTAATTTTGTCATTTGCAGTGACACTAGTCCCATCGTGCCAATTAGATGAGTTTCTACAAGTCCCATAATTTGTGAGAAGTGCCAGGCAGATGCCAGATAACAAATGTCCTCAGTGATTAAAATTCTGACTTCTCCATACGTGAACAGAAAATCCAAGTGACCACCCAGAGACACTGCTGTAATGCATGTAAGAGAAAAGTCATTGAGATTTGACAGAGTATCTTGGAAAGCAGTACTAGTGGTACAACAATTCCATTAAGTTATTGAAAATAGACAACAAATATTTATTTTGTCTCAAGTCTATGAACGAGACAGTTGAATCAATCACTATGAACCACTATTAATTGTACCTACTGGTCACACTAATGGATACCTGATGTTGACATGTTTACCTATCATGGATTGGCACTAGTATCGCTGTACTACCTAGACTCTACCTTCATGCTTAGAACCGCATCCATAAAGTCACCTATGTTTAAATGTAGAACTTGAACCAACAAGTAACACATGTTTATATGACATAGGAACTTCACTGTGGAATGAACAGAGGTCAAACAGTGGCCTATTATTTTCTGTCAATGTCACCTGGGTCATATTCACTAGACATGTTTCCTGGGTCACATTCAAACCCAGGATAATGAACCAGGAGACACTTCCCCTGACACTTCCCCTGACACTTACCCAGACACTTCCCCGGACACTTCCCCAGACACTTCCCCTGACACTTCCCCAGACACTTCCCCTGAAACTTCCCCTGAAACTTACCCTGACACTTCCCCAGACACTTCCCCTGACACTTACCCAGACACTTCCCCTGACACTTCCCCTGACACTTCCCCTGACACTTCCCCTGACACTTCCCCTGAAACTTACCCTGACACTTCCCCAGACACTTCCCCTGACACTTACCCCACTTCCCCTGACACTTCCCCTGACACTTCCCCTGACACTTCCCCTGACACTTCCCCAGACACTTCCCCAGACACTTACCCTGACACTTACCCAGACAATTACCCTGACACTTACCCTGACACTTACCCTGACACTTCCCCAGACACTTCCCCAGACACTTACCCAGACACTTACCCAGACACTTACCCTGACACTTACCCAGACACTTACCCTGACACTTACCCTGACACTTCCCCTAACACTTACCCTGACACTTACCCTGAAACTTCCCCTGACACTTCCCCAGACACTTCCCCAGACACTTACCCTGACACTTACCCAGACACTTACCCTGACACTTACCCAGACACTTCCCCAGACACTTCCCCTGACACTTACCCAGACACTTACCCTGACACTTACCCAGACACTTACCCAGACACTTACCCAGACACTTACCCAGACACTTACCCTGAGACTTCCCCTGACACTTACCCTGACACTTACCCTGACACCTACCCAGACACTTACCCTGACACTTACCCTGACACCTACCCAGACACTTACCCTGACACTTACCCTGACACTTACCCTGACACTAACCCTGACACTTACCCAGGCACTTACCCTGACACTTACCCAGGCTTTTACCCTGACACTGAGAGCAGATGCGGAAACAGTGAGAACAGATGCAGAATATTCTAGAAAAGGATGCTCAGATTGCCTGACCAGCCCAGTCCACCGTGAGGCGAGGCAAGGCTGAGTCTGTCACCTTGTGCAAGGTGCAGAGAGTAGAATTCGGGCAGTAAAAATAAGAAGTGACAGAATATTGATTTGCTTATCTCTGCTGTGCAGACACATAGAAGTGAAGGGCGAGTTTGTGGGGGGGGGGGTTGGTTATCAGGCTTCCGCGTCTGATAGAGGAGACAGTGAAGAAGAAAAAAGATTCCTCAGCCGATTGGTTCGCTTCAATTTTTGTTCCACTTTCTTCTGGTGCATTACAGTAAGAGCCGAGGCACTTTTACAGTAAATGAAAAGGTAGTGGAGCTTTTTTGATGCTGATAGGATTATTCAAGGCCAACTACATAGCTAAATGAATGTTGGTTATTATCTGTAATGGTTATTGGTGGATGATTCATCAATATCCTGGCTGTGTAATTGGGTAAATTAATAATGTGGAACCGTCAGCTGATGTACTTAATTTAATTTGTGTTTCGGAATCAACCAATCAACACAGCCCATTATCAGCCTGAAAACGTCATATTGACACCTTCTTTGCAAAAAAGGTAAAATGTCTCAGTAACTGACGTTTTTCTCATAACATTGCAGTCAATGGGAAAAGATGGGTGTCACAGGCTTGATGTTTTTGTCAATACATTGCATTCAATAGGGGAAGGTCAGGATCACAATTTGGACGCACAGAGTAAGTAATCACAGACATGACAGCCTTCTCTCTTTCTCCCTCCCTAACTCTCTCTCTCCTCTTCCCCCCTCTCTTCTATCTCTCTTTCCTTCCCTCTCTCTCTACTCTCTCTACTCTCTCTCCCTCCCTCGCTCCCTTCTCTCCTTCCCTCTCTCTCTACTCTCTCTCCCTCCCTCGCTCCCTTCTCTCCCTCCCTCTCTCTCTACTCTCTCTCCCTCCCTCGCTCCCTTCTCTCCCTCCCTCTCTCTCTACTCTCTCTCCATCCCTCGCTCCCTTCTCTCCCTCCCTCCCCCTTCTCTGTCTCCTATCTCTTTCTCCCTCCTGTCTCTCTATGACCCCGTCCCACCTTCACACTTTCCCTCTTTCTCTACATCGCATTCAAGGCAAAAAAGTTGGTGATAGAGCTTCAATGGGTAAATTGGTGAAAGACTCAGACAGACAGACATATCAACGCACCGACAGACAGACAGACAGCAAGACAGACAGCCAGACAGCCAGACAGCCAGCCAGCCAGCCAGACAGACAGAGACAGACAGACAGACAGACAGACAGACAGACAGACAGACAGACAGACAGACAGACAGACAGACAGACAGACAGACAGACAGACAGACAGACAGACAGACAGACAGACAAGCAGGCAGGCAGACAGACAGGCAGGCAGGCAGGCAGGCCGGCAGCAGCAATATAAACTCACAGACAGACAGACAGACAGACAGACAGACAGACAGACAGACAGACAGACAGACAGACAGACAGACAGACAGACAGGCCGGCAGTAATATAAAAACACAGACAGACAGACAGAGAGAGACAGGCAGGCAGCAATAAACTCACAGACAGACAGACAGAGAGAGAGACAGGCAGGCAGGCCGGCCGTAATATAAACTCACAGACAGACAGACAGACAGACAGACAGACAGACAGACAGACAGACAGACAGACAGACAGACAGACAGACAGACAGACAGACAGACAGACAGACAGACAGGCAGGCAGGCCGGCCGTAATATAAACTCACAGACAGACAGACAGACAGACAGACAGACAGACAGACAGACAGACAGACAGACAGACAGACAGACAGACAGACAGGCAGGCAGGCAGGCAGGCAGGCCGGCAACAATATTACCTCACAAACAGACAGACAGACAGACAGACAGACAGACAGACAGACAGACAGACAGACAGACAGACAGACAGACAGACAGACAAACTCACAGACAGACAGACAGACAGACAGACAGACAGACAGACAGACAGACAGACAGACAGACAGACAGACAGACAGACAGACAGACAGACAGACAGGCAGGCAGACAGGCAGGCAGGCCGGCAACAATATTACCTCACAAACAGACAGACAGACAGACAGACAGACAGACAGACAGACAGACAGACAGACAGACAGACAGGCCGGCCGTAATATAAACTCACAGACAGACAGACAGACAGACAGACAGACAGACAGACAGGCAGGCAGGCAGGCAGGCAGGCAGGCAGGCCGGCAACAATATTACCTCACAGACAGACAGACAGACAGACAGACAGACAGACAGACAGACAGACAGACAGACAGACAGACAGACAGACAGACAGACAGACAGACAGGCAGACAGACAGACAGGCCAGCAGTAATATAAAAACACAGACAGACAGGTATGCAGACAAACTCAAAAATTGACCTAAATCTAACCCAAGCTTCATGTCCACATCCTGGCTCAACCATAACGTTACCCATAAGGGTTGAACCAGGAGTTAATATGACGATAGGGTTAGGGTTGAACCAGGAGTTAATATGACGATAGGGTTAGGGTTGAACCAGGAGTTAATATGAAGATAGGGTTAGGGTTGAACCAGGAGTTAATATGACGATAGGGTTAGGGTTGAACCAGGAGTTAATATGAAGATAGGGTTAGGGTTGAACCAGGAGTTGATATGACGATAGGGTTAGGGTTGAACCAGGAGTTAATATGTAGATAGGGTTAGGGTTGAACCAGGAGTTGATATGTAGATAGGGTTAGGGTTGAACCAGGAGTTAATATGTAGATAGGGTTAGGGTTGAACCAAGAGTTAATATGAAGATAGGGTTAGGGTTGAACCAGGAGTTAATATGAAGATAGGGTTAGGGTTACTTCTAGGGTGGAGCTGAGATTGGACCTAAAGCTAGTTTAACCCTAGACATAACCCTATCCTTAATCCAACTAACAATTCATTCATTTTCCCCTCCCCCCACTACATGGCAGCAAAGTAGGCCTCACTTGAAGCCTGACCTAGAGTTAATGTGCTTTTGAACGACATCGGCAGAACTGTTGAAGAAAGAAATTAAATGTATGCATGGGATCGTTCAACAGACGCTCCCGATAAACACAAGCCTACATCTGACCATGTGAAATGAACTAATCTCACATAGCCACGAAGCCCCCCGTTGACTGCGATTGAGCTAGCTAACCGTCTCGCACACAACAAACCTTATAGGGATGCCTTGTGTTGAGGTTCAGCTTCCTGTGGCATCAGGAACTGTCTTAATTCATCCTCAACATGGTGCTTCATTCTCTCCCTGCAGTTACACAAAATCTCTTTCTTCCATTCTCTGTAGAGGTATGTCAAATCTTAACATAAAGACTTGAAACTCAGTGCAGTGTTAGTGTCCCCAGGAGTCTGTATATTGAATTTAATCTTCCTGCAATTACAGGAAGTGACTTAATTTGGGGCAATCTAGGGTGGTTTTGAAGGGTTAAAAATATTACACATTTGTGACCAGAAGGAGCAGGCAAATGAAATTTGAAGTCAGTCGACCCAAAATCATTTTAGACCTCCATTGGGCATAATGGTCTGCAGTTCTATAAACGAAGAGCCTTGTTATGAATTCTTGAAGAGGATATTGGCCCATTTTTTTTTATTTACTTAAAACTGTCTGGGCCTGTCTGTCTGTGTGCCTGCCTAACTGCTTGCCTGCCTGTCGGTCTGTCTGTCTGTCAGCCTGGCTGTGGAAGAGAGGAGGGAGAGAGAGGAGGGAGAGGGAGAAAGATATGAGAGGAGGGGGGGGCAGTGAAAGAAGGAGGGATAGAGAATGCAGAGAAAAAGGGAGAGTGAGGGGGGGGGGAGGGTGAAGGAGGCATGGGGAGAGAGAGGAGGGAGAGGGTAAAGGAGAAATGGAAGAGAGAGGAGTGAGAGATGAGAGGAAGGGGAGGGAGGGAAAGAAGGAGGGAGAGAAAATGGAGGGGGAGAAGGGAGAGAGAGAGGGTGAGGGTGAAGGAGGGAGGGGTAGAGAGAGAGTCAACAGGCAGACAAGTGTGAGAGAAAATGAAGAGAGAGGAGGGAGAGAGAGAAGGGAAGGAGTGAAGGAAGGGGAGAGAGAGGGATAGGGTGAAGAAGGGGCGGGGAAAGAGAGGAGGGAGAGAGAGAAGGGAGAGAGGAGGGAGGGAGAGAGAGAAGGGGGGAGGGAAGGAAGGAGAGAGTGTGAAGAAGGGGTGAGAGAGACGAAGGAGAGAGAGAGAATGGGGGAGTGAAGGAAGGAGAGAGAGAGGGAGAGGGTGAAGAAGGGGCGGGAGCGACAGAAAGAGGGAGAGAGGAGAGAAGGAGAGTGGGACAAAGAGGAGGTAGAGAGTGAGAGAGAGAGCGACAGACATGAGAAAAAACGAGAAAAACGTCAATCCTGTGAAACTCATCTTTTCCCATTGACTGAAATGCATTGAGAAAAACATCAAGTACTGTAACATTTGACCTTTTTACAAAAACACGGATGACGTTTTTCTATGTTAAACAACTTAATGACAGATTACGTACTGTTGACTTGAGTCATTGGAAATTATAATTTACAATTTATAACATCCTTTTAATAAAGAAGAAAATCCATCTATGAAATCAGACAACAAAAAAATGGAACTGGTGAATATGTCTTTCACAGGATTATTTCCTCAACTCATTGCGTCCCTCCTTCCTTGATGTTGTTTTAAAACCGTCAAACGGAAAGCGAGGATATCACCTTGGATTCACCCCAGGTTAGACAGACATTATGATGTCAGATGGACATCCTTGGCACTCACTTGTCATAATAAAGTTATTATTTTCGGAGATGTTTGGAATAACAGATCCTGTCTCTGTCGACATGTCAGGTTATTAACTGACAGAAGTTGCCTTTCCTTTTACAATCATAATGATGAAAGTGCATGTATTACAGCAACGTGCTATTTGCTGGGGAAGACACAGTGATGGGGGAAAGACATGATAAAGATATATAATCAGACAATCTATCCTAGTAATTTCCTCTAGAAAAATAATGACCAAATTGAAGAAAAGCCTATGAATCTAATGAAAAATATACTTCAAGCATTGTTGTTTTCTATGAACCTAACCCACTACTGTAATTTACACTGCCAATTCTTACATGCATAACAATTATGTTTTAGAATCTTTATTTTTTTTTAAAGGAACATGATAAAAGCAAATCCTGTACGACTTCTAACATACAGTCTAACATACAGTCTAACATACAGTCTAACATACCGTTAACAGACATTCTAACATACAGTTAACATACAGTCTAACCTACAGTTAACATACAGTTAACATACAGTTAACATAGTTTAACATACAGTCTAACATACAGTTAACATACAGTCGAACATACAGTCTAACATACAGTCTAACATACAGTTAACATACAGTCTAACATACAGTTAACATACAGTCTAACATACAGTTTAACATACAGTCTAACATACAGTTAACATACAGTCTAACATACAGTTAACATACAGTCTAACATACAGTGTCGTGTCTTTGGCTTTGCCGGATTAATTGCTATGACATGCTATTCTATAAAATAATTTTCTCCGTAATTAATATTACCTGATTGAACTAATCATGTAAATGTAATTAACTAGAGAGGGACACCACGAAATAATATTTATAGAGCTGTTATCTTCCGAATAAACTCTTAAAGATTTAGTAATATTTTACATCCATAACAGTCAACATTATTCGTCATCTTATTCAGTCTCATCTGAAAGTTGTAAATCCTTGGTTATCTGCAAGAATCCTGGCTAACAAGTTGAATCAGCAATAAAAAATTGGGTTTAATTATTTATTTACTAAATACCTAACTAATCACACAGAATCAGACATACACAATTAAATCATAACTTAATTACAAATTGCCGTCAAAAAGGAAAACGTCCCTAGCGGGCGGAATAGATATGACAGCTTGTTACACAAAGGAAAGGGGGCTGGGTTTTGGTGAAAGAGCGGGAGACTGGAACAGAGGCGAAGCTGTGCTATCGTAAATACAGTATCTTATGCATTCTAAATTACCGCCCATTTGGAAAAGGAAAATGCAATAAATATTTACTCTGAGCTGCGCTTCAGTAGGTTGGTGGTAGATGGAAGACCGTGTTGCCAAACCGAGTCCTCTGTCCTTTAAAGAATGTCTCTGGTGGTCACTGGATACGTTGTAGTAACGTCATTGTGTAGTAGACGGGATACTCTGACTGTCCTTCCTAACCTGCATTTGTAGCAGCTGTTGCTAACTCAACGGCAAGGAGGTATCACTTCTGTAGTGAATACGAGTTCAAAGTTCATACCATTCACAACCAAAGTTCATGCTGATGTTGGCTTAATTCTGTAGTTATTATCTGAACCATTCTGACATGGGATCGTCATCCTCATATCCTCGGAACAGGAAGTTATATTTTTGTCAATGGCTTTATATAGTGGAGGGAGAAGGGTGTGTCTGAAAAGTTTATTACCCATGTCTCTTCACAGGTGTGGGCCACTGGTTGAGCAGAGGCCCAAACTTATGAAAACCCAAATCTCTCATTTGGAAGCTAAAATTACATTTAATCTCTTCACAAATAATTTCATATTCAAACATTTGAATTAAACAACAATTCCATGTGAATCCGATACCTCTGATGTTTAGACTTTCCACAGTAGAGTTTATGTCATTCTATCATTGATAAGAATGTGTCAGAGGGCAACCGAACTGACATAATATACCTTAAGTACCAACGCATATGTTCAGTTGGTCGGATTACCAGAATATAGTTCATTTCCCCCCAACTTCTGATGTTCCCAGAATCTCTATGTTAACCAAGTGGTTTTCTTATGTGACATCAGTATGGTAGGGAGAGGGAAAAGGGGGAAGGAGGTATTTATGACTGTCATAAACCTACTCCCAGGCCAACGTCATGACAACAGTTAACATACAGTCTAACATACAGTCTAACATACAGTTAACATACAGTCTAACATACAGTTAACATACAGTTAACATACAGTCTAACATACAGTCTAACATACAGTTAACATACAGTTAACATACAGTCTAACATACAGTTTAACATACAGTTAACATACAGTCTAACATACAGTTAACATGCAGTTAACATACAGTTTAACATACAGTTAACATGCAGTCTAACATACAGTCTACCATACAGTTAACATACAGTCTAACATACAGTCTACCATACAGTTAACATACAGTCTAACATACAGTCTACCATACAGTTAACACAGTCTAACATACAGTCTAACATACAGTTAACATACAGTCTAACATACAGTTAACATACAGTTAACATACAGTCTAACATACAGTTAACATACAGTTAACATACAGTTAACATACAGTCTAACATACAGTCTAACATACAGTTAACATACAGTCTAACATACAGTCTAACATACAGTCTACCATACAGTTAACATACCGTCTAACATACAGTCTAACATACAGTTAACATACAGTTAACATACAGTCTAACATACAGTTAACATACAGTCTAACATACAGTTAACATACAGTCTAACATAAAGTTAACATACATTTAACATACAGTTAACATACAGTCTAACATACAGTTAACATGCAGTTAACATACAGTCTAACATACAGTCTAACATACAGTCTAACATACAGTTAACATACAGTCTAACATACAGTCTAACATACAGTCTAACATACAGTCTAACATACAGTTAACATACATTCTAACATACAGTTAACATACAGTCTACCATACAGTTAACATACAGTCTAACATACAGTCTACCATACAGTTAACACAGTCTAACATACAGTTAACATACAGTTAACATACAGTCTAACATACAGTTAACATACCGTCTAACATACAGTCTAACATACAGTTAACATACAGTTAACATACAGTTAACATACAGTCTAACATACAGTTAACATACAGTCTAACATACAGTCTAACATACAGTCTACCATACAGTTAACATACCGTCTAACATACAGTCTAACATACAGTTAACATACAGTTAACATACAGTCTAACATACAGTTAACATACAGTCTAACATACAGTTAACATACAGTCTAACATAAAGTTAACATACATTTAACATACAGTTAACATACAGTCTAACATACAGTTAACATGCAGTTAACATACAGTCTAACATACAGTCTAACATACAGTCTAACATACAGTTAACATACAGTCTAACATACAGTCTAACATACAGTCTAACATACAGTCTAACATACAGTCTAACATACAGTTAACATACATTCTAACATACAGTTAACATACAGTCTAACATACAGTTAACATACAGTCTAACATACAGTCTAACATACAGTCTAACATACAGTCTAACATACAGTCTAACATACAGTCTAACATACAGTCTAACATACAGTCTAACATACAGTCTAACATACAGTTAACATACAGTCTAACATACAGTTAACATACAGTCTAACATACAGTTAACATACAGTCTAACATACAGTCTAACATACAGTCTACCATACAGTTAACATCAGTCTAACATACAGTCTAACATACCGTCTAACATACAGTCTAACATACAGTTAACATACCGTCTAACATACAGTCTAACATACAGTTAACATACAGTCTAACATACAGTCTAACATACAGTCTAACATACAGTCTAACATACAGTCTAACATACAGTCTAACATACAGTCTACCATACAGTCTAACATACCGTCTAACATACAGTCTAACATACAGTTAACATACAGTCTAACATACAGTCTAACATACAGTTAACATACAGTCTAACATACAGTTAACATACAGTCTAACATAAAGTTAACATACATTTAACATACAGTTAACATACAGTCTAACATACAGTTAACATGCAGTTAACATACAGTCTAACATACAGTCTAACATACAGTCTAACATACAGTCTAACATACAGTCTAACATACAGTCTAACATACAGTCTAACATACAGTCTACCATACAGTTAACATACCGTCTAACATACAGTCTAACATACAGTCTAACATACAGTTGAACATACAGTCTAACATACAGTCTAACATACAGTCTAACATACAGTTAACATACAGTCTAACATACAGTTAACATACAGTTTAACATACAGTTAACATACAGTCTAACATACAGTTAACATGCAGTTAACATACAGTCTAACATACAGTCTAACATACAGTCTAACATACAGTCTAACATACAGTCTAACATACAGTCTAACATACAGTCTAACATACAGTCTAACATACAGTCTAACATACATTCTAACATACAGTTAACATACAGTCTAACATACAGTTAACATACAGTCTAACATACAGTCTAACATACAGTCTAACATACTGTCTAACATACAGTCTAACATACTGTCTAACATACAGTCTAACATACAGTTAACATACAGTCGAACATACAGTCTAACATACAGTTAACATACAGTCTAACATACAGTCTAACGTACAGTCTAACATACAGTCTAACATACAGTCTAACATACTGTCTAACATACAGTCTAACATACAGTTAACATACAGTCTAACATACAGTTAACATACAGTCTAACATACAGTTAACATACAGTCTAACATACAGTTAACATACAGTCTAACATACAGTTAACATACAGTCTAACATACAGTCTAACATACAGTCTAACATACTGTCTAACATACAGTCTAACATACTGTCTAACATACAGTCTAACATACAGTTAACATACAGTCGAACATACAGTCTAACATACAGTTAACATACAGTCTAACACACAGTCTAACATACAGTCTAACATACAGTCTAACATACTGTTTAACATACAGTCTAACATACAGTCTAACATACAGTCTAACATACTGTCTAACATACAGTCTAACATACAGTTAACATACAGTCTAACATACAGTCTAACATACAGTTAACATACAGTCTAACATACTGTCTAACATACAGTCTAACATACAGTTAACATACAGTCTAACATACAGTCTAACATACAGTCTAACATACAGTTAACATACAGTCTAACATACAGTCGAACATACAGTCGAACATACAGTCTAACATACAGTCTAACATACAGTCTAACATACAGTTAACATACAGTCTAACATACAGTTAACATACAGTCTAACATACAGTCTAACATACAGTTAACATACAGTCTAACATACAGTCTAACATACAGTCTAACATACAGTTAACATACAGTCTAACATACAGTCTAACATACAGTTAACATACAGTCTAACATACAGTTAACATACAGTATAGCATACAGTTAACATACAGTATAACATACAGTTAACATACAGTCTAACATACAGTCTAACATACAGTCTAACATACAGTCTAACATACAGTCTAACATACAGTTAACATACAGTCTAACATACAGTCTAACATACAGTTAACATACAGTCTAACATACAGTCTAACATACAGTCTAACATACAGTCTAACATACAGTCTAACATACAGTCTAACATACAGTCTAACATACAGTCTAACATACAGTCTAACATACAGTCTAACATACAGTTAACATACAGTCTAACATACAGTTAACATACAGTCTAACATACAGTCTAACATACAGTCTAACATACAGTCTAACATACAGTTAACATGCAGTCTAACATACAGTCTAACATACAGTCTAACATACAGTCTAACATACAGTTTAACATACAGTCTAACATACAGTCTAACATACAGTCTAACATACAGTTAACATACAGTCTAACATACAGTCTAACATACAGTCTAACATACAGTCTAACATACAGTCTAACATACAGTCTAACATACAGTCTAACATACAGTCTAACATACAGTCTAACATACAGTTAACATACAGTCTAACATACAGTTAACATACAGTATAACATACAGTTAACATACAGTCTAACATACAGTTAACATACAGTCTAACATACAGTTAACATACAGTTTAACATACCGTCTAACATACAGTTAACATACAGTCTAACATACAGTCTAACATACAGTCTAACATACAGTCTAACATACAGTCTAACATACAGTCTAACATACAGTCTAACATACAGTCTAACATACAGTCTAACATACAGTTAACATACAGTCTAACATACAGTCTAACATACAGTCTAACATACAGTTAACATACAGTCTAACATACAGTCTAACATACAGTCTAACATACAGTTAACATACAGTCTAACATACAGTCTAACATACAGTCTAACATACAGTTAACAAACAGTCTAACATACAGTCTAACATACAGTTAACATACAGTCTAACATACAGTCTAACATACAGTCTAACATACTGTCTAACATACTGTCTAACATACTGTCTAACATACAGTCTAACATACAGTTAACATACAGTCGAACATACAGTCTAACATACAGTTAACATACAGTTTAACATACAGTCTAACATACAGTCTAACATACAGTCTAACATACAGTCTAACATACAGTCTAACATACTGTCTAACATACAGTCTAACATACAGTTAACATACAGTCTAACATACAGTCTAACATACAGTTAACATACAGTCTAACATACAGTTAACATACAGTCTAACATACAGTCTAACATACAGTCTAACATACTGTCTAACATACAGTCTAACATACTGTCTAACATACAGTCTAACATACAGTTAACATACAGTCGAACATACAGTCTAACATACAGTTAACATACAGTCTAACATACAGTCTAACATACAGTCTAACATACAGTCTAACATACAGTTTAACATACAGTCTAACATACAGTCTAACATACAGTCTAACATACTGTCTAACATACAGTCTAACATACAGTTAACATACAGTCTAACATACAGTCTAACATACAGTTAACATACAGTCTAACATACAGTCTAACATACTGTCTAACATACAGTCTAACATACAGTTAACATACAGTCTAACATACAGTCTAACATACAGTCTAACATACAGTTAACATACAGTCTAACATACAGTCTAACATACAGTCTAACATACAGTCGAACATACAGTCTAACATACAGTCTAACATACAGTCTAACATACAGTTAACATACAGTCTAACATACAGTCTAACATACAGTCTAACATACAGTTAACATACAGTCTAACATACAGTCTAACATACAGTTAACATACAGTCTAACATACAGTTAACATACAGTATAGCATACAGTTAACATACAGTATAACATACAGTTAACATACAGTCTAACATACAGTTAACATACAGTCTAACATACAGTCTAACATACAGTCTACCATACAGTTAACATACCGTCTAACATACAGTCTAACATAACATACAGTTAACATACAGTCTAACATACAGTTAACATACAGTCTAACATACAGTTAACATACAGTCTAACATAAAGTTAAGATACATTTAACATACAGTTAACATACAGTCTAACATACAGTTAACATGCAGTTAACATACAGTCTAACATACAGTCTAACATACAGTCTCACATACAGTTAACATACAGTCTAACATACAGTCTAACATACAGTCTAACATACAGTCTAACATACAGTCTAACATACAGTTAACATACAGTTAACATACATTCTAACATACAGTTAATATACATTCTAACATACAGTCTAACATACAGTCTAACATACAGTCTAACATACAGTTAACATGCAGTTAACATACAGTCTAACATACAGTCTAACATACAGTCTAACATACAGTTTAACATACAGTCGAACATACAGTCTAACATACAGTCTAACATACAGTTAACATACAGTTAACATACATTCTAACATACAGTTAACATACAGTCTAACATACAGTTAACATACAGTCTAACATACAGTTAACATACAGTATAGCATACAGTTAACATACAGTATAACATACAGTTAACATACAGTCTAACATACAGTTAACATACAGTCTAACATACAGTTAACATAGTTTAACATACCGTCTAACATACAGTTAACATACAGTCTAACATACAGTTGACATACAGTCTAACATACAGTTAACATACAGTCTAACATACAGTTAACAAACAGTCTAACATACAGTCTAACATACAGTTAACATACAGTCTAACATACAGTCTAACATACAGTCTAACATACAGTTAACATACAGTCTAACATACAGTTAACATAGTTTAACATACCGTCTAACATACAGTTAACATACAGTCTAACATACAGTTGACATACAGTCTAACATACAGTTAACAAACAGTCTAACATACAGTCTAACATACAGTTAACATACAGTCTAACATACAGTCTAACATACAGTCTAACATACAGTTAACATACAGTCTAACATACAGTTAACATACAGTCTAACATACAGTCTAACATACAGTTAACATACAGTCTAACATACAGTCTAACATACAGTTAACATACAGTCTAACATACAGTCTAACATACAGTCTAACATACAGTTAACAAACAGTCTAACATACAGTCTAACATACAGTCTAACATACAGTCTAACATACAGTCTAACATACAGTCTAACATACAGTCTAACATACAGTCTAACATACAGTCTAACATACAGTCTAACATACAGTCTAACATACAGTTAACATACAGTCTAACATACAGTTAACATACAGTCTAACATACAGTTAACATACAGTCTAACATACAGTCTAACATACAGTCTAACATACAGTTAACATACAGTCTAACATACAGTCTAACATACAGTCTAACATACAGTCTAACATACAGTCTAACATACAGTCTAACATACAGTTAACATACAGTCTAACATACAGTCTAACATACAGTCTAACATACAGTCTAACATACAGTCTAACATACAGTTAACATACATTCTAACATACAGTTAACATACAGTCTAACATACAGTTAACATACAGTCTAACATACAGTCTAACATACAGTCTAACATACAGTTAACATACAGTCTAACATACAGTCTAACATACAGTCTAACATACTTTCTAACATACAGTCTAACATACAGTTAACATACAGTCTAACATACAGTTAACATACAGTCTAACATACAGTTAACATACATTCTAACATACAGTTAACATACATTCTACCATACAGTTAACACAGTCTAACATACAGTTAACATACAGTTAACATACAGTCTAACATACAGTTAACATACCGTCTAACATACAGTCTAACATACAGTTAACATACAGTTAACATACAGTTAACATACAGTCTAACATACAGTTAACATACAGTCTAACATACAGTCTAACATACAGTCTAACATACAGTCTAACATACAGTCTAACATACAGTCTAACATACAGTCTAACATACAGTCTAACATACAGTCTAACATACAGTTAACATACAGTCTAACATACAGTCTAACATACAGTCTAACATACAGTCTAACATACATTTAACATACAGTTAACATACAGTCTAACATACAGTTAACATGCAGTTAACATACAGTCTAACATACAGTCTAACATACAGTCTAACATACAGTTAACATACAGTCTAACATACAGTCTAACATACAGTCTAACATACAGTCTAACATACAGTCTAACATACAGTCTAACATACAGTTAACATACAGTCTAACATACAGTTAACATACAGTCTAACATACAGTCTAACATACAGTCTAACATACTGTCTAACATACAGTCTAACATACTGTCTAACATACAGTCTAACATACAGTTAACATACAGTCGAACATACAGTCTAACATACAGTTAACATACAGTCTAACATACAGTCTAACATACAGTCTAACATACAGTCTAACATACAGTCTAACATACAGTCTAACATACAGTCTAACATACAGTTAACATACAGTCTAACATACAGTCTAACATACAGTCTAACATACAGTTAACATACAGTCTAACATACAGTTAACATACAGTCTAACATACAGTTAACATACAGTCTAACATAAAGTTAACATACATTTAACATACAGTTAACATACAGTCTAACATACAGTTAACATGCAGTTAACATACAGTCTAACATACAGTCTAACATACAGTCTAACATACAGTTAACATACAGTCTAACATACAGTCTAACATACAGTCTAACATACAGTCTAACATACAGTCTAACATACAGTTAACATACAGTTAACATACATTCTAACATACAGTTAATATACATTCTAACATACAGTCATAACATACAGTCTGAACATACAGTCTAACATACAGTTAACATGCAGTTAACATACAGTCTAACATACAGTCTAACATACAGTCTAACATACAGTTTAACATACAGTCGAACATACAGTCTAACATACAGTCTAACATACAGTTAACATACAGTTAACATACATTCTAACATACAGTTAACATACAGTCTAACATACAGTTAACATACAGTCTAACATACAGTTAACATACAGTATAGCATACAGTTAACATACAGTATAACATACAGTTAACATACAGTCTAACATACAGTTAACATACAGTCTAACATACAGTTAACATAGTTTAACATACCGTCTAACATACAGTTAACATACAGTCTAACATACAGTTGACATACAGTCTAACATACAGTTAACATACAGTCTAACATACAGTTAACAAACAGTCTAACATACAGTCTAACATACAGTCTGACATACAGTTAACATACAGTCTAACATACAGTCTAACATACAGTTAACATACAGTCTAACATACAGTCTAACATACAGTCTAACATACAGTTAACATACAGTCTAACATACAGTCTAACATACAGTCTAACATACAGTTAACAAACAGTCTAACATACAGTCTAACATACAGTTAACATACAGTCTAACATACAGTCTAACATACAGTCTAACATACAGTTAACATACAGTCTAACATACAGTCTAACATACAGTTAACATACAGTCTAACATACAGTTAACATACAGTCTAACATACAGTTAACATAGTTTAACATACCGTCTAACATACAGTTAACATACAGTCTAACATACAGTTGACATACAGTCTAACATACAGTTAACAAACAGTCTAACATACAGTCTAACATACAGTTAACATACAGTCTAACATACAGTCTAACATACAGTCTAACATACAGTTAACATACAGTCTAACATACAGTCTAACATACAGTCTAACATACAGTTAACATACAGTCTAACATACAGTTAACATACAGTCTAACATACAGTTAACATACAGTCTAACATAAAGTTAACATACAGTCTAACATGCAGTCTAACATATAGTTTAACATACAGTCTAACATACAGTCTAACATACAGTCTAACATACAGTCTAACATACAGTCTAACATACAGTCTAACATACAGTCTAACATACAGTCTAACATACAGTCTAACATACAGTCTAACATACAGTCTAACATACAGTCTAACATACAGTTAACATACAGTCTAACATACAGTCTAACATACAGTCTAACATACAGTCTAACATACAGTCTAACATACAGTCTAACATACAGTCTGACACAACAACATACAGTCTAACATACAGTTAACATACAGTCTCAACATACAAAGCGAACATACAGTAACATACAGTCTAACATACAGTCTAACATACAGTTAACAAACAGTTAAACATACAGTCTAACATACAGTCTAACATACAGTTAACATACAGTCTAACATACAGTCTAACATACAGTCTACCATACAGTTAACATACCGTCTAACATACAGTCTAACATACAGTTAACATACAGTTAACATACAGTCTAACATACAGTTAACATACAGTCTAACATACAGTTAACATACAGTCTAACATAAAGTTAACATACATTTAACATACAGTTAACATACAGTCTAACATACAGTTAACATGCAGTTAACATACAGTCTAACATACAGTCTAACATACAGTCTAACATACAGTTAACATACAGTCTAACATACAGTCTAACATACAGTCTAACATACAGTCTAACATACAGTTAACATACATTCTAACATACAGTTAACATACAGTCTAACATACAGTTAACATACAGTCTAACATACAGTCTAACATACAGTCTAACATACTGTCTAACATACAGTCTAACATACTGTCTAACATACAGTCTAACATACAGTTAACATACTGTCTAACATACAGTCTAACATACAGTTAACATACAGTCTAACATACAGTTAACATACAGTCGAACATACAGTCTAACATACAGTTAACATACAGTCTAACATACAGTCTAACATACAGTCTAACATACAGTCTAACATACAGTCTAACATACTGTCTAACATACAGTCTAACATACAGTTAACATACAGTCTAACATACAGTTAACATACAGTCTAACATACAGTTAACATACAGTCTAACATACAGTTAACATACAGTCTAACATACAGTCTAACATACAGTCTAACATACTGTCTAACATACAGTCTAACATACTGTCTAACATACAGTCTAACATACAGTTAACATACAGTCGAACATACAGTCTAACATACAGTTAACATACAGTCTAACATACAGTCTAACATACAGTCTAACATACAGTCTAACATACAGTTTAACATACAGTCTAACATACAGTCTAACATACAGTCTAACATACTGTCTAACATACAGTCTAACATACAGTTAACATACAGTCTAACATACAGTCTAACATACAGTTAACATACAGTCTAACATACAGTCTAACATACAGTCTAACATACAGTCTAACATACTGTCTAACATACAGTCTAACATACAGTTAACATACAGTCTAACATACAGTCTAACATACAGTCTAACATACAGTTAACATACAGTCTAACATACAGTCTAACATACAGTCTAACATACAGTCGAACATACAGTCTAACATACAGTCTAACATACAGTCTAACATACAGTTAACATACAGTCTAACATACAGTCTAACATACAGTCTAACATACAGTTAACATACAGTCTAACATACAGTCTAACATACAGTTAACATACAGTCTAACATACAGTCTAACATACAGTCTAACATACAGTTAACATACAGTCTAACATACAGTCTAACATACAGTTAACATACAGTCTAACATACAGTTAACATACAGTATAGCATACAGTTAACATACAGTATAACATACAGTTAACATACAGTCTAACATACAGTTAACATACAGTCTAACATACAGTCTAACATACAGTCTACCATACAGTTAACATACCGTCTAACATACAGTCTAACATACAGTTAACATACAGTCTAGTTAACATACAGTCTAACATACAGTCTAACATACAGTCTAACATACAGTCTAACATACAGTCTAACATACAGTCTAACATACAGTCTAACATACAGTCTAACATACAGTCTAACATACAGTCTAACATACAGTCTAACATACAGTCTAACATACAGTTAACATACAGTTAACATACATTCTAACATACAGTTAATATACAGTTCTAACATACAGTCTAACATACAGTCTAACATACAGTCTAACATACAGTTAACATACAGTTAACATACAGTCTAACATACAGTCTAACATACAGTCTAACATACAGTTTAACATACAGTCTAACATACAGTCTAACATACAGTCTAACATACAGTTAACATACAGTCTAACATACAGTTAACATACAGTCTAACATACAGTTAACATACAGTACTAGACATACAGTTAACATACAGTATAACATACAGTCTAACATACAGTCTAACATACAGTTAACATACAGTCTAACATACAGTTAACATAGTTTAACATACCATCTAACATACAGTTAACATACAGTCTAACATACAGTTGACATACAGTCTAACATACAGTTAACAAACAGTCTAACATACAGTTAACAAACAGTCTAACATACAGTCTAACATACAGTCTGACATACAGTTAACATACAGTCTAACATACAGTCTAACATACAGTCTAACATACAGTTAACATACAGTCTAACATACAGTCTAACATACAGTCTAACATACAGTTAACATACAGTCTAACATACAGTCTAACATACAGTTAACAAACAGTCTAACATACAGTCTAACATACAGTTAACATACAGTCTAACATACAGTCTAACATACAGTCTAACATACAGTCTAACATACTGTCTAACATACTGTCTAACATACAGTCTAACATACAGTTAACATACAGTCGAACATACAGTCTAACATACAGTTAACATACAGTCTAACATACAGTCTAACATACAGTCTAACATACAGTCTAACATACAGTCTAACATACTGTCTAACATACAGTCTAACATACAGTTAACATACAGTCTAACATACAGTTAACATACAGTCTAACATACAGTTAACATACAGTCTAACATACAGTTAACATACAGTCTAACATACAGTCTAACATACAGTCTAACATACTGTCTAACATACAGTCTAACATACAGTTAACATACAGTCGAACATACAGTCTAACATACAGTTAACATACAGTCTAACATACAGTCTAACATACAGTCTAACATACAGTCTAACATACAGTTTAACATACAGTCTAACATACAGTCTAACATACAGTCTAACATACAGTCTAACATACAGTCTAACATACAGTCTAACATACAGTCTAACATACAGTCTAACATACAGTTAACATACAGTCTAACATACAGTCTAACATACAGTCTAACATACAGTCTAACATACTGTCTAACATACAGTCTAACATACAGTTAACATACAGTCTAACATACAGTCTAACATACAGTCTAACATACAGTTAACATACAGTCTAACATACAGTCTAACATACCGTCTAACATACAGTCTAACATACAGTCGAACATACAGTCTAACATACAGTCTAACATACAGTCTAACATACAGTTAACATACAGTCTAACATACAGTCTAACATACAGTCTAACATACAGTTAACATACAGTCTAACATACAGTCTAACATACAGTTAACATACAGTCTAACATACAGTTAACATACAGTATAGCATACAGTTAACATACAGTATAACATACAGTTAACATACAGTCTAACATACAGTCTAACATACAGTCTAACATACAGTTAACATACAGTCTAACATACAGTCTAACATACAGTCTAACATACAGTCTAACATACAGTCTAACATACAGTTAACATACAGTTAACATACATTCTAACATACAGTTAATATAACATACAGTCTAACATACAGTCTAACATACAGTCTAACATACAGTCTAACATACAGTTAACATGCAGTTAACATACAGTCTAACATACAGTCTAACATACAGTCTAACATACAGTTTAACATACAGTCGAACATACAGTCTAACATACAGTCTAACATACAGTTAACATACAGTTAACATACATTCTAACATACAGTTAACATACAGTCTAACATACAGTTAACATACAGTCTAACATACAGTTAACATACAGTATAGCATACAGTTAACATACAGTATAACATACAGTTAACATACAGTCTAACATACAGTTAACATACAGTCTAACATACAGTTAACATAGTTTAACATACCGTCTAACATACAGTTAACATACAGTCTAACATACAGTTGACATACAGTCTAACATACAGTTAACATACAGTCTAACATACAGTTAACAAACAGTCTAACATACAGTCTAACATACAGTCTGACATACAGTTAACATACAGTCTAACATACAGTCTAACATACAGTCTAACATACAGTTAACATACAGTCTAACATACAGTCTAACATACAGTCTAACATACAGTTAACATACAGTCTAACATACAGTCTAACATACAGTTAACAAACAGTCTAACATACAGTCTAACATACAGTTAACATACAGTCTAACATACAGTCTAACATACAGTCTAACATACAGTCTAACATACTGTCTAACATACTGTCTAACATACAGTCTAACATACAGTTAACATACAGTCGAACATACAGTCTAACATACAGTTAACATACAGTCTAACATACAGTCTAACATACAGTCTAACATACAGTCTAACATACAGTCTAACATACAGTCTAACATACAGTCTAACATACAGTTAACATACAGTCTAACATACAGTTAACATACAGTCTAACATACAGTTAACATACAGTCTAACATACAGTTAACATACAGTCTAACATACAGTCTAACATACAGTCTAACATACAGTCTAACATACAGTCTAACATACAGTCTAACATACAGTCTAACATACAGTCTAACATACAGTTTAACATACAGTCTAACATACAGTCTAACATACAGTCTAACATACAGTCTAACATACAGTTAACATACAGTCTAACATACAGTCTAACATACAGTTAACATACAGTCTAACATACAGTCTAACATACAGTCTAACATACAGTCTAACATACTGTCTAACATACAGTCTAACATACAGTTAACATACAGTCTAACATACAGTCTAACATACAGTCTAACATACAGTTAACATACAGTCTAACATACAGTCTAACATACCGTCTAACATACAGTCTAACATACAGTCGAACATACAGTCTAACATACAGTCTAACATACAGTCTAACATACAGTCTAACATACAGTCTAACATACAGTCTAACATACAGTCTAACATACAGTCTAACATACAGTCTAACATACAGTCTAACATACAGTTAACATACAGTCTAACATACAGTTAACATACAGTCTAACATACAGTCTAACATACAGTCTAACATACAGTCTAACATACAGTCTAACATACAGTCTAACATACAGTCTAACATACAGTCTAACATACAGTCTAACATACAGTTAACATACAGTCTAACATACAGTCTAACATACAGTCTAACATACAGTCTAACATACAGTTAACATACAGTCTAACATACAGTTAACATACAGTCTAACATACAGTCTAACATACAGTCTAACATACAGTTTAACATACAGTCTAACATACAGTCTAACATACAGTTAACATATAGTCTAACATACAGTCTAACATACAGTCTAACATACAGTCTAACATACAGTCTAACATACAGTTAACATACAGTCTAACATACAGTCTAACATACAGTTAACATACAGTCTAACATACAGTCTAACATACAGTTAACAAACAGTCTAACATACAGTCTAACATACAGTCTAACATACAGTTAACATACAGTCTAACATACAGTCTAACATACAGTCTAACATACAGTTTAACATACAGTCTAACATACAGGCTAACATACAGTTAACATATAGTCTAACATACAGTCTAACATACAGTCTAACATACAGTCTAACATACAGTCTAACATACAGTCTAACATACAGTCTAACATACAGTTAACATACAGTCTAACATACAGTTAACATACAGTCTAACATACAGTTAACATACAGTCTAACATACAGTCTAACATACAGTCTAACATACAGTCTAACATACAGTCTAACATACAGTCTAACATACAGTCTAACATACAGTCTAACATACAGTTAACATACAGTCTAACATACAGTCTAACATACAGTCTAACATACAGTTAACATACAGTCTAACATACAGTTAACATACAGTCTAACATACAGTCTAACATACAGTCTAACATACAGTTTAACATACAGTCTAACATACAGTCTAACATACAGTTAACATACAGTCTAACATACAGTCTAACATACAGTCTAACATACAGTCTAACATACAGTCTAACATACAGTCTAACATACAGTCTAACATACAGTTAACATACAGTCTAACATACAGTTAACATACAGTCTAACATACAGTCTAACATACAGTCTAACATACAGTCTAACATACAGTCTAACATACAGTCTAACATACAGTCTAACATACAGTCTAACATACAGTCTAACATACAGTCTAACATACAGTCTAAAATACTGTCTAACATACAGTCTAACATACAGTCTAACATACAGTCTAACATACAGTTAACATACAGTCTAACATACAGTTAACATACAGTCTAACATACAGTCTAACATACAGTCTAACATACAGTCTAACATACAGTCTAACATACAGTCTAACATACAGTTAACATACAGTCTAACATACAGTTAACATACAGTCTAACATACAGTCTAACATACAGTCTAACATACAGTTAACATACAGTCTAACATACAGTTAACATACAGTCTAACATACAGTTAACATACAGTCTAACATACAGTTAACATACAGTCTAACATACAGTCTAACATACAGTTAACATACAGTCTAACATACAGTATAGCATACAGTTAACATACAGTCTAACATACAGTTAACATACAGTCTAACATACAGTCTAACATACAGTCTAACATACAGTCTAACATACAGTATAGCATACAGTTAACATACAGTCTAACATACAGTTAACATACAGTCTAACATACAGTCTAACATACAGTCTAACATACAGTCTAACATACAGTTAACATACAGTCTAACATACAGTCTAACATACAGTTAACATACAGTCTAACATACAGTCTAACATACAGTCTAACATACAGTCTAACATACAGTCTAACATACAGTCTAACATACAGTTAACATACAGTCTAACATACAGTTAACATACAGTCTAACATACAGTCTAACATACAGTCTAACATACAGTTAACATACAGTCTAACATACAGTTAACATACAGTCTAACATACAGTTAACATACAGTCTAACATACAGTTAACATACAGTCTAACATACAGTCTAACATACAGTTAACATACAGTCTAACATACAGTATAGCATACAGTTAACATACAGTCTAACATACAGTTAACATACAGTCTAACATACAGTCTAACATACAGTCTAACATACAGTCTAACATACAGTATAGCATACAGTTAACATACAGTCTAACATACAGTTAACATACAGTCTAACATACAGTCTAACATACAGTCTAACATACAGTCTAACATACAGTTAACATACAGTCTAACATACAGTTAACATACAGTCTAACATACAGTCTAACATACAGTCTAACATACAGTCTAACATACAGTATAGCATACAGTTAACATACAGTCTAACATACAGTTAACATACAGTTAACATACAGTCTAACATACAGTCTAACATACAGTCTAACATACAGTCTAACATACAGTTAACATACAGTCTAACATACAGTCTAACATACAGTCTAACATACAGTCTAACATACAGTTAACATACAGTCTAACATACAGTCTAACATACAGTCTAACATACAGTTAACATACAGTCTAACATACAGTTAACATACAGTCTAACATACTGTCTAACATACAGTTAACATACAGTCTAACATGCAGTTAACATACAGTCTAACATACAGTCTAACATACAGTCTAACATACGGTCTAACATACAGTTAACATACAGTCTAACATACAGTTAACATACAGTCTAACATACAGTCTAACATACAGTCTAACATACAGTCTAACATACAGTTAACATACAGTCTAACATACAGTCTAACATACAGTCTAACATACAGTCTAACATACAGTTAACATACAGTCTAACATACAGTCTAACATACAGTTAACATACAGTCTAACATACAGTCTAACATACAGTCTAACATACAGTTAACATACAGTCTAACATACAGTCTAACATACAGTCTAACATACAGTTAACATACAGTCTAACATACAGTTAACATACAGTCTAACATACAGTCTAACATACAGTCTAACATACAGTCTAACATACAGTATAGCATACAGTTAACATACAGTCTAACATACAGTTAACATACAGTTAACATACAGTCTAACATACAGTCTAACATACAGTCTAACATACAGTCTAACATACAGTTAACATACAGTCTAACATACAGTCTAACATACAGTCTAACATACAGTTAACATACAGTCTAACATACAGTCTAACATACAGTCTAACATACAGTTAACATACAGTCTAACATACAGTTAACATACAGTCTAACATACTGTCTAACATACAGTTAACATACAGTCTAACATACAGTTAACATACAGTCTAACATACAGTCTAACATACAGCCTAACATACAGTCTAACATACAGTTAACATACAGTCTAACATACAGTTAACATACAGTCTAACATACAGTCTAACATACAGTCTAACATACAGTCTAACATACAGTTAACATACAGTCTAACATACAGTCTAACATACAGTCTAACATACAGTCTAACATACAGTCTAACATACAGTCTAACATACAGTCTAACATACAGTTAACATACAGTCTAACATACAGTCTAACATACAGTCTAACATACAGTCTAACATACAGTCTAACATACAGTCTAACATACAGTCTAACATACAGTCTAACATACAGTCTAACATACAGTCTAACATACAGTCTAACATACAGTCTAACATACAGTCTAACATACAGTCTAACATACAGTTCATGTTCTCATCTCTTTACCTTCCATATATTTATTTTGGAAAATTAAGTGTTGTAGGTAGGATATACAAAATGGAAGATTAAAGTATCACGTTTTGTAATTCTTCTGAAATTTGCAAAAACTTCACATTCGACTTGTAGTTAGTAAGTTTATAAAACATGTTAAATGTTTATAAAACTTTAGACTTTCCTATTGGTAGAGTCAGTAGTTGTTGGATTGAACTCAGTTGAACTCAGTTGTTCGCCATAGCAGACCTCGTCCGGGCTATGACTCGCTATGATATTGCCAAGTCAGTAACAGAATGCTACTCTGATTGACAGTCACACAGTCAGACATACAAATCCTTCAGGAAGTATTCATACCCCTTGACCTCTTCCACATGTTGTTGTGTTACAGCCTGAATTCAAAATTCATGGAATATTTTTTTTTTCTCAACCATCTACGCAGCTTATGACAAAGTCCAAACATGTTTTTAGAAATGTTTGCGATTTAATTCAAAATTAAATAGAGAAATATCTAATTTACGTACAGTAACCAGTCAAAAGTTTGGACACACCTACTCATTCCAGGGTTTTTCTTTATTTTTACTATTTTCTACATTATAGAATAAAAGTGAAGACATCTAAACTATGAAATAACACATGTGGAATCATGTAGTAACCCAAAAAAGTGTTAAACAAATCAAAATATATTTTATATTTGAGATTCTTCAAAGTAGCCACCATTTACCTTGATGACAGTTTTGCACACTCTTGGCATTCTCTCAACCAGGTTCATGAGGTAGTCACCTGGATTCCATTTCAATTAACACGTATGCCTTGTAAAAAGTTATTTTGTGGAATTTCTTTCCTTCTTAATGTGTTTGAGTCAATCAATTGTTTTGTGACCAGGTAGGGGTGGAATACAGAAGATAGTCCTATTTGGTAAAATGCCAAGTCCATATTACAGCAAGAACAGCTCAAATAAGCAAAGAGAAACGACAGTCCATCATGACTTTAAGACATGATGGTCAGTCAATCCGGAACATTTCAAGAACTTTGAAAGTTTCTTCAAGTGCAGCCACAAAAACCATCAAGAGCTATGAAACTGGCTCTCATGAGGACTGCCACAGGAAAGGAAGGCCCAGAGTTACCTGCAGAGGATAAGTTCATTAGAGTTAACTGCACCTAGGATTGATTCCCGAATAAATGCTTCACTGTCACGTTCTGACCTTAGTTCCTTTGTTATGTCTTTATTTTAGTTTGGTCAGGGCGTGAGTTGGGGTGGGATTTCTATGTTGTTTTTTCTATGTTTTGTTCTATTGTTCTATTCCTATGTGTTTGGCCTAGTATGGTTCTCAATCAGAGGCAGGTGTCAGTCGTTGTCTCTGATTGGGAGCCATATTTAGGTAGCCTGTTTTTCATTGTGTTTTGTGGGTGATTATTTTCTGTTCTGTGTTTTTGTTTCACCGTACATGAGTGTTCGTTTTTTTGTTTTCTTGTTTATGTTCAGTGTTCATTATTTCGTATTAAAACAATATGGACACTTACCACGCTGCGCATTGGTCCTCCTCTTCTTCCAACCACGACAAGCGTTACATTCACAGAGTTCAATTAAAAGACACAGCTCAATATCAACTGTTTAGAGGAGACTGCGTCAATCAGGCCTTCATGATCGAATTGCTGCAAAGAACCCCCTACTAAAGGACACACATAAGAAGAAGAAGATACTTGCTTGCCAAGAAACAAGAGCAATGGACATTAGACCGGTTTCCTTTGGTCTGATGAGTCCAAATTTGAGATTTTTGGTTCCAACCACCGTGTCTTTGTGAGACGCAGAGTAGGTGAACAGATGATCTCCGCATGTGTGGTTCCCACCGTGAAGCATGGAAGGAGGAGGTGTGATGGTGTGGGGGTGCTTTGCTGGTGACACTGTCTGTGATATATTTAGAAGTCAAGGCACACTTAACTAGCATGGCTACCACAGCATTCTGTAGCGATACGCCATCCAATCTGGTTTGCACTTAGTGGGACTATCATTTGTAAAAAAAAAACAAACAAAAAAAGGTTAAAAAATTAAGAAAACCCCTTGAATGAGTAGGTGTGTCCAAATGTTTGACTGATTTTGTAAGCATTCACACACCTTTTGCTATGACACTCCAAATTGAGTTTAGGTGAATCCAATTTACTTTGATTATCCTTGAGATGTCATTCAAACTTGGAGTCCACCTGTGGCATATTAAATAGTTTGGACACGATCTAAAAAGAAACACACCTGTCTATGTAAGGTCCCACAGGGTGACACTGTACGTAAGAGGAGAAACCAAGCCATGAAGTCCAAGGACCTGTCCGTAGATCTCTGAGATAGATTTGTGATGATGTGTATATCTGGGGAAGGGTATAAAACAATTTGTGTTGTAATGTTTCCAAGAGCACAGTGGTCTCCGTCACTGGGAAATGGAAAAGATATGGAACTACAGGATCTCTGGCCGTCTGACTAAACTTAGCAACCTGGGCAAGAAGGAGTTTGGTCAGGGAGGTGACCAAGAATCAAATGACCACTCTGACAGAACTACACAGTTCCTTGGCTGAAAGGGGAGAACCTGCCAGAAAGACAACAGTCTCTAAAGCACTTCACCAATCTGTGCTTTATGCGAGAGTGGCCAGATGGAAGCCACTCCTGAGAAAAGGTTCCATGACAGCACGCCTGGAGTCTGCCAAAAGGCACCTAAAAGACTGTGAGCATAAGGCAAAATATTATGTGGTCTGATGAGACAAAGATGTAACTCTTTGGCCTGATTGCAAAGCGCTATCTCTGGAGAAATACATGCACAGCTCATCACCCATCGAACATCATCCCTACCGTGAAGCACAGTGGGGCCAGCATCATGCTATTAGGATGCTTTTCAGCGGCATGGATTAGGAGACTTGTAAGGATAGAAGGAACAATGAATGGAGCCAATTACTGGCAAATGCTTGATGAGAAAACCTACTTCAGACAGCTAACAACCTTAGACTGAGTCAGAGATTTACTACATTCCAACATGGCAGTGACCCCAAGCATTCAGCCAAAGAAACACTGGAATGGCTTCAGAACAAGAATGTGAAAGTCCTTGAGTGGCCCAGCCAAAGCCCAGACTTGAATCCCATTAAAAAGACTTGAAGATTGCTGTTCACCGCCGCTCCCCATCTAACCTAACAAAGCTTGAGAAAATCTGTAAGGAAGAATTGGAGAAAATCCACATATCCAGATGTGCAAAGCTGATTCAGACGTACCCAAGACGACTCAAAGCTGATACAGACATACCCAAGACGACTCAAAGCTGATTCAGACGTACCCAAGACGACTCAAAGCTGATTCAGACATACCCAAGACGACTCAAAGCTGATTCAGACATACCCAAGACGACTCAAAGCTGATTCAGACGTACCCAAGACAACTCAAAGCTGATACAGACATACCCAAGACGACTCAAAGCTGATACAGACATACCCAAGACGACTCAAAGCTGATACAGACATACCCAAGATGACTCAAAGCTGATACAGACATACCCAAGACGACTCAAAGCTGATACAGACATACCCAAGACGACTCAAAGCTGATACAGACATACCCAAGATGACTCAAAGCTGATACAGACATACCCAAGACGACTCAAAGCTGATACAGACATACCCACGACGACTCAAAGCTGATACAGACATACCCAAGACGACTCAAAGCTGATACAGACATACCCAAGATGACTCAAAGCTGATACAGACATACCCAAGATGACTCAAAGCTGATTCAGACATACCCACGACGACTCAAAGCTGATTCAGACATACCCAAGATGACTCAAAGCTGATACAGACATACCCAAGACGACTCAAAGCTGATACAGACATACCCAAGACGACTCAAAGCTGATTCAGACATACCCAAGATGACTCAAAGCTGATACAGACATACCCAAGACGACTCAAAGCTGATACAGACATACCCACGACGACTCAAAGCTGATACAGACATACCCAAGACGACTCAAAGCTGATTCAGACATACCCACGACGACTCAAAGCTGATACAGACATACCCAAGACGACTCAAAGCTGATACAGACATACCCACGACGACTCAAAGCTGATACAGACATACCCAAGATGACTCAAAGCTGATACAGACATACCCAAGACGACTCAAAGCTGATACAGACATACCCCCGACGACTCAAAGCTGAGACAGACATACCCAAGACGACTCAAAGCTGATACAGACATACCCAAGATGACTCAAAGCTGATACAGACATACCCAAGATGACTCAAAGCTGATTCAGACATACCCACGACGACTCAAAGCTGATTCAGACATACCCAAGATGACTCAAAGCTGATACAGACATACCCAAGACGACTCAAAGCTGATACAGACATACCCAAGACGACTCAAAGCTGATTCAGACATACCCAAGATGACTCAAAGCTGATACAGACATACCCAAGACGACTCAAAGCTGATACAGACATACCCACGACGACTCAAAGCTGATACAGACATACCCAAGACGACTCAAAGCTGATTCAGACATACCCACGACGACTCAAAGCTGATACAGACATACCCAAGACGACTCAAAGCTGATACAGACATACCCAAGACGACTCAAAGCTGATACAGACATACCCAAGACGACTCAAAGCTGATACAGACATACCCAAGATGACTCAAAGCTGATTCAGACGTACCCAAGATGACTCAAAGCTGATACAGACATACCCAAGACGACTCAAAGCTGATACAGACATACCCAAGACGACTCAAAGCTGATACAGACATACCCAAGACGACTCAAAGCTGATTCAGACATACCCAAGACGACTCAAAGCTGATTCAGACGTACCCAAGACGACTCAAAGCTGATTCAGACATACCCAAGACGACTCAAAGCTGATACAGACATACCCAAGACGACTCAAAGCTGATTCAGACATACCCAAGACGACTCAAAGCTGATACAGACATACCCAAGACGACTCAAAGCTGATTCACAGACAGTACCCCAAGACGACTCAAAGCTGATTCAGACATACCCAACGACGACTCAAAGCTGATTACAGATCATACCCAAGATGACTCAAAGCTGATTCAGACATACCCAAGACAACTCAAAGCTGATACAGACATACCCAAGATGACTCAAAGCTGATACAGACATACCCAAGACAACTCAAAGCTGATTCAGACATACCCAAGACGACTCAAAGCTGATTCAGACATACCCAAGATGACTCAAAGCTGATACAGACATACCCAAGACGACTCAAAGCTGATACAGACATACCCAAGACGACTCAAAGCTGATTCAGACATACCCAAGATGACTCAAAGCTGATACAGACATACCCAAGACGACTCAAAGCTGATACAGACATACCCACGACGACTCAAAGCTGATACAGACATACCCAAGACGACTCAAAGCTGATTCAGACATACCCACGACGACTCAAAGCTGATACAGACATACCCAAGACGACTCAAAGCTGATACAGACATACCCACGACGACTCAAAGCTGATACAGACATACCCAAGACGACTCAAAGCTGATACAGACATACCCAAGACGACTCAAAGCTGATACAGACATACCCAAGACGACTCAAAGCTGATACAGACATACCCAAGACGACTCAATGCTGATTCAGACATACCCAAGACGACTCAAAGCTGTACATTTGACTCAGGGGTGTAAATACGTATGTAAATTATATATTTCTATATTTAATTTTCAATACATTTGCAAAAAAAATCTGAAACATGGTTTCACTTTGTAATTATGGGGTAATGTATGTAGATGGGTGAGAAAAAAAATATTCAACCCTTTTTTAATTTTAGCTGTAAAATGTGGAATAAGTCAAGGCGTATGAGTACTTTCTGAAGTCACTGTACAGCTTTTCCTTACTCCCAACAGTGCTGTTACATGACTAATAATTCAAGATCTTCGCTAGTGAAAGGGAAGGTGAAGAAGTGAAAAAGATCACTGACAGATAGACCGACAACTGACACTCCAACTGCAAAGTTCACATTCGTGTACAAGGTCAATCTTGAAACCTTCGTCATTGAGGCAATAGAGTTGTCATCTTATTTAAGAAAAAAAAAACATTCTAAATTGATCCCTCAACTAACTCTGTTAATGGAAAGATCTCAAGGACATGTGGGAAAACAAACCATCCCCCCCGAAAAAAAGAAAGAAAGACAGAAAGAACGAGAACTTTCTGATTAAATTGTCTTCATATATTTAACTTGCTGCTAATATTTCAATTAGAGAGACTTGGAGGCAGCGACACTGCAGGGTTAAAATAGAACAGGGGAGAATTAGTCCCACTGATTAATAGCAGGGAAATGAAGACTTTCTTCACTTCCTCTCTTCTGCTCACACGAGACACTCTTCATCCCTGCGGCTCTGTTCATCTCTGACACTCACCCTCATTCATGTCACTCAATTAAATTCTTTTTTTTTGTTGCCTTTATCAACTTTCTATTCGCTTACATTGTACAGAACATTTGGAGTGCAGACTACACAGCTTTCCTTGTGTGAAAGTGTTGAATAGTTAGTCCTCTGTAAGGAACACGTCTACAAATTAGAACCCGCTAGCTTCTAAAGCGAGAGAGAGAGAGAGGAGAAAGAGGAGAGTTCAGCATGATTTTGACAAAAAGCACATTTGAGACTTCCTTTCCTCTCCTCTGCCCTTTCCCATTACCATAAACCCACTCACTCATGATAACCATTAATGTGGAGTCTTATTAAAAACCTATCAATACACATGCTGCCACGCCGCTAATGGCCAGGAATTCCTCTCAGTTAAATCTCGACGTTGGTCTTCCAGTCAGGACTAATGAGAGCCATCCCTCAGCATCTTTTTGGGCTAAATCACCTTTATTTGTATCTGCCTACTCCTAGCTGCTGGTCATTTATACAAGTGTGGTGCTATGGGAGATGAATTATGCCTCTGGAGCCTGGGGGGCTGTGCGGTGGATGGCTGTGGCTGGCTGCTGGCTGGTTGCTGGCTGTCTGCTGGCTGTGCTTCCCTTGCCTCCCTCTCTCTCTGGGTGATTCAGGTTTAGGGAACCATAGGGAGTCGTTAATTGTTCTTGGTCAGGGCTCGGACAATAAAAAGGTCTGCCGCCGCCACTGATGAGTCATTGCTGTCTAGAAGTTGATCTTTAATGCCAAGTCACAGAGAGGGCAGGGTGGGTTGTGAAGCAGCTGCAGCTAGCCGAGCTCCTCACGGGAGGGTGGGGGACATTACTCTCTAACTCAGGGGAGGAAAGGAATATTGCTCTATCAGTGTTTTACAGCTCCAGGTCTTCCCCCGGCGTGAGAAATGTGTGGGGTGTATTTACACTGTCATTTACTGTCCACCGAGTCAGAGGCTGAATCCTAAATTACACAATAGTCCGTATATATTGCACTTTTTTAACCAGAGCCCACTGGTACAAAGTAGTGAAGGAAGTAGCGCACCACTGGAGACGCAGACAGAGTAAAACCTCTATATAGTTTGGGAGTGGTGAGTGAGTTTAATAAACCATAAAGGGCAACAATGATCCTAATAAAACTAAGATACTTTAAGTAGTGGTACTGATGCTACCACCCTATGTATATATTGGCTGGTAGTGGTATTGATGCTACCACCCTATGCATCTGGCTAGTAGTGGTACTGATGCTACCACCCTATGTCTAGTAGTGGTACTGATGCTACCACCCTATGCATATGTGGTCCCGTGTGGCTCAGTTGGTAGAGCATGGCGCTTGCAACGCCAGGGTTGTGGGTTCATTCCCCACGGGGGGACCAGGATGAATATGTATGAACTTTCCAATTTGTAAGTCGCTCTGGATAAGAGCGTCTGCTAAATGACTTAAATGTAATGTCTAGTAGTGGTACTGATGCTACCACCCTATGTCTAGTAGTGGTACTGATGCTACCACCCTATGTATCTCTTTGGCTGGATAGTGGTAATGATGCTACCACCCTATGTATCTCTTTGGCTGGATAGTGGTAATGATGCTACCACCCTATGTATCTCTTAGGCTAGTAGTGGTACTGATGCTACCACCCTATGTATCTCTTTGGCTGGATAGTGGTAATGATGCTACCACCCTATGTATCTCTTAGGCTAGTAGTGGTACTGATGCTACCACCCTATGTATCTCTTTGACTGGATAGTGGTACTGATGCTACCACCCTATGAATCTCTTTGGCTGGATAGTGGTAATGATGCTACCACCCTATGTATCTCTTAGGCTAGTAGTGGTACTGATGCTACCACCCTATGTATCTCTTTGACTGGATAGTGGTACTGATGCTACCACCCTATGTATCTCTTTGGCTGGATAGTGGTAATGATGCTACCACCCTATGTATCTCTTAGGCTAGTAGTGGTACTGATGCTACCACCCTATGTATCTCTTTGGCTGGATAGTGGTACTGATGCTACCACCCTATGTATCTCTTTGACTGGATAGTGGTACTGATGCTACCACCCTATGTATCTCTTTGGCTAGTAGTGGTACTGATGCTACCACCCTATGTATCTCTTTGGCTGGATAGTGGTAGTGATGCTACCACCCTATGTATATCTTTGGCTACGAGCTGCATGGTGACACCATAGGGCTCGGTTCAGAAATAGTGCACTAGGTAGGGAATAGGGTGCCATTTCTTACATTGCCATTGTCTTAGATTGGACAAAAGGCTGTTAACTTAGTATTCCTTTATCATATGTCAGACAAGAATGAGATGCGATTGTAAGGTTAGGTTAGTCACTCCTAAAAACGCCCTCTACAACAGGGCTATAGATAATTGGCTGACAAGCCATCTATCATCATCATATAGCTGGAAATAGACGTCATTGGGCAGTCCACCTCAAAAGCCTCTAGTCCCAAACGGCTTTCTTTTCCCTATACAGTGCACTATTGTTGACCAGAGCCACCTCTGTTCAAAGTAGTGCCCTATGTAGGGAATATGGTACCATTTGGCTCTGGTTAAATTAATGGCCTTTGTAGGGAATATGGTGCCATTTGGCTCTGGTCAAATTAGTGCCCTATGTAGGGAATATGGTGCCATTTGGCTCTGTTCAAAGTAGTGTCCTGTGTAGGGAATATGGTGCCATTTGGCTCTGTTCAAAGTAGTGTCCTGTGTAGGGAATATGGTGCCATTTGGAACTAAGCCATTGGCTCACTACAAAGCCATGAGCTCCCTTTGAAATGCCCCCTACTGTCTCCTTGTCAACAAGTAAAAAAAAAAAAAAAAAAAGCTATGGTATATATGACAAAGGTTCTGGCTCTAGCTGGCTGGCAGCAAAGGTAACCAAGGGCAAAGCTACATTTAATATTTATGATGGGATGATGGAATCATTGCAAAGCACCTATTCGTTAGTGCAGCATACACTTCCACATCCATTCCCGTCGATGTACAGACTAGTGGGGGAGATGTACAGTTTGTACTAGGTCTTTGTACTAGGCCTAATAACTGTCATCCAAACAAGTCAATAACAGCTTTTCTGTTATAGCCAATTGCAATCATCGTCAGTTCTGGAACCGCTGTCACTGAACCACTAGAAAGCCAGAGAGGCTGCCAAGAGAGAGAGAGGGATAGAGAGAGAGAGAGAGAGAGAGAGAGAGAGAGAGAGAGAGAGAGAGAGAGAGAGAGAGAGAGAGAGAGAGAGAGAGAGAGAGAGAGAGAGAGAGAGAGGGAGAGAGAGAGAGAGAGAGAGGGAGACAGAGAGAGAGAGAGAGGGAGACAGAGAGAGAGAGAGAGGGAGACAGAGAGAGAGACAGAGAGACAGGCGGTAAAATAAATGCACTTTGAAGAATTTGGGGAAGGGAGGGATGGCATTCTTCTGGGTAGTTGCCAGATGCATATCCAGAGCTTTAAAATCACAGGCAACAAGCTTTAAGCTGACTCAGTCTCTGAACAATGACACAGTCTGAATGGAGAATGAGTTGCTCTTTTTCCTTTTGAATATAATCCAAAATCCGAGTCTTTGGTGTAATTACTGCATTTTGCATGCAATAAAACTACCTCGAAAAAGGTAATCGGAGAGGGAAGAGAAATGTAAAATCTTTTTGTGAAGACAGATTCTAGAGTAGCCTATCTAAAACTGATATGCTTAAACTTCAAAACACACTACACTAAGGCAAGGCTGGCTGCCTGCCTGGCTGGCTGGCTGGCTGGCTGGCTGGTGGGAACAGGCACTGGGGGGCAGCATTGCTATGCCAGGGGTTGGTAGTCGATGATCACAGACTTAAATTAGCCGTGTTGGATATGAGCTCTGGCCAAATTAGTGATTTATCAGTCACAATGCATTACCCTACAGATGTGCTACAGATTGTGTGTGTGTGTGTGTGTGTGTGTGTGTGTGTGTGTGTGTGTGTGTGTGTGTGTGTGTGTGTGTGTGTGTGTGTGTGTGTGTGTGTGTGTGTGTGTGTGTGTGTGTGTGTGTGGTGTGGGGGGGGCAGGTTGAGATGCAGGAAAACCAGTTTGAGTTAACATTGTCAGGTTGAACTACACTACAAAGAACAGAGAGGTATTTCTATGTAGCAGATGCCTTGGTTAGTCCTCAGATCGGTAAAGTGGAAAGACATAAGACTACCTTCTTTATTGTCGCTGCATAACAAGTGGACGGGAACATGGGGAGGAGGTATCGGACTCTCATTAATTGCAATGGGATGTGGACGCTGTACGGTCTACTTAAAGCTTAAACAGATAGGGTCAGATTTAAGACGGTCTCTCTCTGTGGTGTATAGCTAATGATCGACAGTGAGCGGTAGCAGCAGCATAATAACTATACATGTAATATTTTAACAAGCTTCCATACCTACACTCTAAACCGAAAGGCTACAGAACCCTGGAGGAATCCAACGGTCGCTGTTGTCTCTTTCCATTTAAAATATGTTTTTTTTCCCGTAAGCATGGTATCATTACGAACTGACCCACCACAGAGCAGGAATTCCCCAGACATAGCAACCCAGACTGTTGTCAACCAAACATAAGCTTTCAGGAGAGAAACTAGATTCATACAAGCTTTTGCTGATTATCTATGTGGGATAAAACAAGGTATACAAGGCTGGGACTGAGGCTGGGACTGAGGCTGAGGCTAAGACTGAGGCTGGGACTGAGACTGAGGCTGGGACTGGGACTGGGACTGAGAGCTGAGGCTGGGACTGAGGCTGGGACTGAGGCTGGGACTGGGACTGAGGCTGGGACTGAGGCTGAGACTGAGGCTGGGACTGAGGCTGGGACTGAGGCTGGGACTGAGGCTGGGACTGAGGCTGGGACTGGGATTGAGGCTGAGGCTGAGGCTGAGGCTGGGACTGGGACTGGGACTGGGACTGGGACTGGGACTGGGACTGGGACTGGGACTGGGACTGGGACTGAGGCTGGGACTGGGACTGGGACTGAGACTGAGGCTGGGACTGGGCTGGGGCTGGGGCTGAGGCTGGGGCTGAGGCTGGGACTGGGACTGGGACTGGGGCTGGGACTGGGACTGGGACTGGGACTGGGACTGCTCTGAGATGGGAAATTACTTCTGATGATTTGTATCGCCCCTAGCAACAAAAACAATTCCCAGATGGATATTTTGGGATTGCATAGGAATGAGACAGATCAGAATATGTCCTCAGAGTCTCATACAGGCTACTAAATGTCAGTTGGTCCTAGGATATACTGCCACAATTCAAACTACACATTAGGGAAACTATCACACATTTTAACTGGATAGCAGTGCCAAATGAACTGTCAAATTACCATTGTCATTTTAACCACCATTTTCTTTACATATTGCAGCAGTGAATGAATGTTAAATGTGTGTGTGTGTGTGTGTGAGTGTGTGTGTGTGTGTGTACCTGCTTGTGTGCCCTTAAAAAAAGGGCAAATGTTTTTGGTTCCAGTTGCAAGTTGTGGCACATTCATTCCAGCAACATTGAACCCTGCGTCCCACTAATGGTTTGCCTCTGAAGCTAAGCTGGTCCTGGTCTGTCCCTGGATGGTCCTGGTCGGTCCCTGGATGGTCCTGGTCTGTCCCTGGATGGTCCTGGTCGGTCCCTGGATGGTCCTGGTTGGTCCCTGGATGGTCCTGGTCAGTACCTGGATGGTCCTGGTCGGTCCCTAGCTGGTCTTGGTCGGTCCCTGGATGGTCCTGGTCGGTCCCTGAATGGTCCTGGTTGGTCCCTAGTTGGCCCTGGTCAGTCTCTGGATGGTCCCTGGATGGTCCTGGTCGGTCCCTAGATGGTCCTGGTCAGTTCCTGGATGGTCATGGTCGGTCCCTGGATGGTCCTGGTTGGTCCCTGGATGGTCCTGGTCGGTCCCTGGATGGTCCTGGTCAGTTCCTGGATGGTCATGGTCGGTCCCTGGATGGTCCTGGTCAGTCCCTGGATGGTCCAGGTCGGTCCCTGGATGGTCCTGGTTGGTCCCTGGATGGTCCTGGTCGGTCCCTGGATGGTCCTGGTTGGTCCCTAGTTGGCCCTGGTCAGTCTCTGGATGGTCCTGGTCAGTCCCTAGATGGTCCTGGTCGGTCCCTGGATGGTCCTGGTCAGTCCCTGGATGGTCCTGGTCAGTCCCTGGATGGTCCTGGTCAGTCCCTAGGTGGTCCTGGTCCGTCCCTTCATGGTCCTGGTCGGTCCCTGAATGGTCCTGGTCAGTCCCTGGATGGTCCTGGTCGGTCCCTAGTTGGTCTTGGTCGGTCCCTGGATGGTCCTGGTCGGTCCCTAGTTGGTCTTGGTCTGTCCCTGGATGGTCCTGGTAGGTCCCTAGATGGTCCTAGTTGGTCCCTGGATGGTCCTGGTTGGTCCCTGGATGGTCCTGGTCAGTCTCTGGATGGTCCCTGGATGGTCCTGGTCGGTCCCTGGATGGTCCTGGTCGGTCCCTGGATGGTCCTGGTCGGTCCCTAGGTGGTCCTGGTCGGTCCCTGGATGGTCCTGGTCAGTCCCTAGTTGGTCCTGGTCGGTCCCTGGATGGTCCTGGTTGGTCCCTGGATGGTCCTTGTCAGTCCCTTCATGGTCCTGGTCGGTCCCTGGATGGTCCTGGTCGGTCCCTGGATGGTCCTTGTCAGTCCCTTCATGGTCCTGGTCGGTCCCTGGATGGTCCTGGTCAGGTCCTAGTTGGTCCTGGTCGGTACCTAGATGGTCCTGGTCAGTCCCTAGTTGGTCCTGGTCCGTCCCTTCATGGTCCTGGTCGGTCCCTGGATGGTCCTGGTCAGTCCCTGTATGGGAGACCAAATGTAGCTGGAAGTGTTGAACATAATCATGTAAAAAAATCAACACATGAAACTTAACACGTGTCCGAAAACCACGTTTCTGACCCTTGAAAATGTCACATGTGAAAGCAAAGGCCAGGGTAAAAACCTGAGGAGTTTGTGGAATGTTTTTCAAATGTAAACACTTGCAATTCCACATGTGAAAGTGAAATTCTAATTTGCAGTTTCACATTTACTTCAATGTTTGTTAGCAAAGTACACACTGTAGCCTAAAAAGCTGTTACAACTATCATGTTGATATAACGGATGGTCAGACCTTGTATCCATCTAGAGTGGTTACAACTATCATGTTGATATAACGGATGGTCAGTCCTTGTATCCATCTAGAGTGGTTGCATTTCTCCAGCCCTAAACCTCAGCTTTTGGCCAAAACGATGGCAGGGACAACAAGTTGTTATTCTTTCAAGTAATAGTGTATATACAGGTTATATACAGGTACTATACATGTTATATACAGGTTATATACAGTACATGGAGTATAAAGGTTATATACAGGGTGGGTATACAGATTATATACAGGGTGTATACATGTTATATACAGGGTGAATACAGGTTATATACAGGGTGTATACAGGTTATATACAGGGTGTATACAGGTTATATACAGGTTATATACAGGTTATATACAGGGTGAATACAGGTTATATACAGGGTGTACACAGGTTATATACAGGGTCTCTACGGGTTATATACAGGGTCTCTACAGGTTATATACAGGGTGTATACAGGTTATATAAAGGGTGAATACAGTTTATATACAGGGTCTCTACAGGTTATATACAGGGTGTATACAGGTTATATACAGTACATGGATTATACAGGTTATATACAGGGTGTATACAGGTTAAATACAGGGTGTATACAGGTTATATACAGGGTGTATACCGGTTATATACAGGGTGAATACAGGTTATATACAGGGTGTATACAGGTTATATACAGGGTGAATACAGGTTACATACAGGGTGTATACATGTTACATAAAGGGTGTATACAGGTTATATACAGGGTGAATACAGGTTATATACAGGGTGTATACAGTTTATATACAGGGTGAATACAGGCTATATACAGGGTGTATACAGGTTATATACAGGGTGAATACAGGTTATATACAGGGTGTATACAGGTTATATACAGGGTGTATACATGTTATATACAGGGTGTATACAGGTTATATACAGGGTGAATACAGGTTATATACAGGGTGTATACAGGTTAAATACAGGGTGTATACATGTTATATACAGGGTGTATACAGGGTGTATACAGGTTATATACAGTACATGGATTATACAGGTTATATACAGGGTGTATACAGGTTAAATACAGGGTGTATACAGGTTAAATACAGGGTGTATACAGGTTATATACAGGGTGTATACAGGTTAAATACAGGGTGTATACATGTTATATACAGGGTGAATACAGGTGAAATACAGGGTGAATACAGGTTATATACAGGGTTTATACATGTTATATATAGGGTGTATACAGGTTATATACAGGGTGAATACAGGTTATACACAGGGTATATACAGATTATATACAGTACATGGATTATACAGGTTATATACAGGTTATATACATATATACAATGAGTTGTGTGCATGCACATACCTACGTCAAAACAGCTATGCTGTTCGTAGAATTCGTTCAACATTGCCCTCATCCAACATCCACCAACTGGACATAGTCAGCATGTGGCATTGTGTCTTTGTTACTCTTTTCATGGTGCCTCAGACACAAGCCCTAAACAGACTGGACCCCTACGTCCCTGAACTCCTCCAGACCCCCCAGCTGCCCTGTTAGTACCGGGGCATGCACACCCTTGGATTTGACCCCGGATCGGACCGGCTCACTGGGCTTGCCTCAGGAATTGATACTGGTGCCGATGCCCCTGTAGCATGGAGGTCTCTGTGACTCTGTATCTCTGTATCTCTGTGACTCTGTATCTCTGTGTCTCTGTGTCTCTGTATCTCTGTGTCTCTGTGTCTCTGTATCTATGTGTCTCTGTGTCTCTGTGTCTCTGTATCCTTGTGTCTCTGTGTCTCTGTGTCTCTGTGTCTCTGTGTCTCTGTATCTCTGTGTCTCTGTGTCTCTGTGTCTCTGTGTCTCTGTATCCTTGTGTCTCTGTGTCTCTGTGTCTCTGTGTCTCTGTATCTCTGTGTCTCTGTGTCTCTGTGTCTCTGTATCATTGTGTCTCTGTGTCTCTGTCTAATTAGTTTACTATTTTTGACCAGGGTCCATAGAGATCTGGTCAAAAGTAGTGCACTATATAGAACATGAGGGTGGCATTTAGGGTCGAGGGGGTGTGTTCAGGTTTCTAGTTTTATGTGTCACATGCACAAGTACAGTGAAATGCTTCGCTTACATTGTTGAGATTAAATTACAGTTGACTGAGTGATTGAGGGTTCCAATCCCATCCAATGCACTTACGGATACTACTTCACACTTAAACCTGTCAGCTAAACATGTGGAAGCCCACTGCGTTAAATATGGGTTAAAAAGCTTTAATGAATATAAGACTAATTGTATCACGTGAGGAAAAATGCACAATGATTTAATGTGAAGAAATTTAGCAAATATTGCTTTCCAGTCTATTCTTTCATTTTGAACAGATAATTGAATTTAATTATTCAGCGTATATATCTTTTAATATGCTTTCCTCATTTCCTCACAAATTGATTATATGTAAGCAATTTCGGTTCCTGTTTAATCTACATATCTCTGGGCTTCTCTAGAATTAGCAGCAGTGACTGCGCTACATCCTAAATAGCATCCTATTCCCTATATAGTGCACTACTTTTGACCGGGGCCTTTTGGAACATAGCCACAGATATAAAGTGTAGTGCAGACTAGTGGCAGTAAATTCATAACTCATAATCTGTTAGAAATCCTGAACAGTCTATTCGACGCACATAAATAATAAACAAAATCCCAATAAAAATCAATAAAGAAGATATTTTCGGGGGGGAAATGGGCTGCGTGTCTATTTACTACATCAGCTACGGTTTGCCTTCCGTATCTGCGGTGGAAGGTGGCCGAGCTAGATCGGTGTTTATCAGGACCAAGAGACATCACGAAAATCTTCTCAAGTAACATGTCTGTAGCACCCGTCCCGTTCGTCCTATAAACTGTGACCACTTTACGGAAAGGGGAGACTTTCACGATGGTGTTCTCCGTTTTTCTCTACGACTCCCTCAAGCCAGTGGTGTGAGGTACTTAAGAAGAAAAAAACTACTTTAAAGTACTACTTAAGTTGTTTTTTGTGGTATCTGTACTTTACAGATGGCGCCATCTGGTTGGCTTAATAAAAGGAATTTGAAAAGATTTATACTATTCATTGTACTTTTGATACATAAGAATATTTTAGCAATTACATTTACTTTTGATACTTAAGTTTATTTTTAAACCTAATACTTTTAGAATTGTACTCCTGTAGATGTTTACGTTTACTCCAGTGTGACACTTGGGTACTTTTTCCACAACTGCCACAAGCCCCACGGGACTCGTCTGAACGCTGATGTGCCAACTCGGTAACGCTCATGTGCCACCTCGGTAACGCTCATGTGCCAACTCGGTAACGCTCATGTGCCAACTCGGTAACGCTCATGTGCCAACTCGGTAACGCTCATGTGCCAACTCGGTAACGCTCATGTGCCAACTCGGTAACGCTCATGTGCCAACTCGGTAACGCTCATGTGCCAACTCGGTAACGCTCATGTGCCAAATCCGTAACGCTCATGTGCCAACTCGGTAACGCTGATGTGCCAACTCGGTAACGCTCATGTGCCACCTCGGTAACGCTCATGTGCCACCTCGGTAACGCGCATGTGCCAACTCGGTAACGCTGATGTGCCAACTCGGTAACGCTCATGTGCCAACTCGGTAACGCTCATGTGCCAACTCGGTAACGCTCATGTGCCAACTCGGTAACGCTCATGTGCCAACTCGGTAACGCTGATGTGCCAACTCGGTAACGCTCATGTGCCAACTCGGTAACGCTCATGTGCCAACTCGGTAACGCTCATGTGCCAACTCGGTAACGCTCATGTGCCAACTCGGTAACGCTGATGTGCCAACTCGGTAACGCTCATGTGCCAACTCGGTAACGCTCATGTGCCAACTCGGTAACGCTCATGTGCCAACTCGGTAACGCTCATGTGCCAACTCGGTAACGCTCATGTGCCAACTCGGTAACGCTCATGTGCCAACTCGGTAACGCTCATGTGCCAACTCGGTAACGCTCATGTGCCAACTCCGTAACGCTCATGTGCCAACTCGGTAACGCTGATGTGCCAACTCGGTAACGCTGATGTGCCACCTCGGTAACGCTCATGTGCCACCTCGGTAACGCTCATGTGCCAACTCGGTAACGCTGATGTGCCAACTCGGTAACGCTCATGTGCCAACTCGGTAACGCTCATGTGCCAACTCGGTAACGCTCATGTGCCAACTCGGTAACGCTGATGTGCCAACTCGGTAACGCTGATGTGCCAACTCGGTAACGCTCATGTGCCAACTCGGTAACGCTCATGTGCCAACTCGGTAACGCTCATGTGCCAACTCGGTAACGCTGATGTGCCAACTCGGTAACGCTCATGTGCCAACTCGGTAACGCTCATGTGCCAACTCGGTAACGCTCATGTGCCAACTCGGTAACGCTCATGTGCCAACTCGGTAACGCTCATGTGCCAACTCGGTAACGCTCATGTGCCAAATCCGTAACGCTCATGTGCCAAATCCGTAACGCTCATGTGCCAACTTCTGTCTGTAACGCCTGAACTGTTTGGGCTATAAAGGAATATAATTCTCACAAACATGATGGCGTTCTCCATTTTGCTCTACGACCCACACAAGTGTCTCGTCTGAAGGTAACCCATACAAATTAAAAGTATGGAAGTATGGTGGTAGTAACAGAAATAAGTATGGTTTAACTTCAAACAAGACACTTATATACTGTATATTTATATATATATATATATATATATATATATATATATATATATATATATATATATATATATATACTGTATATTTATATATATATATATATTCCCTGAGCTTTCGGACAGACACTTCTAAGCCTTTATTTTCTACGATTTTTTTGGGACTCTTTTATGAATGTCTTATTCAATGTTTTTCTATGGCTATCAAATTAAATGTTTTTTCAAATCATTTTGTAAAAACCTTTTTTAATACCTAAAAGGTTCCTAAAGTTAAACCTAAAATAGCTAATTGATAACAGGTTGTAAAACAACAGAGCTGCATGTAAACCAGCTAGAATCAACCATTACCATGGGCTATACTCGGCCGTGTCTCAGGATGGTAAGTTGGTGGATGAAGATATCCCTCTAGTGGTGTGGGGGCTGTGCTTTGGCAAAGTGGGTGAGGTTATATCCTGCCTGTTTGGCCCTGTCCGGAGGTATCATCGGATGGGGCCACAGTGTCTCCTGTCCCCTCCTGTCTCAGCCTCCAGTATTTCTGCTGCAGTAGTTTATGTGTCGGGGGGCTAGGGTCAGTCTGTTATATCTGGAGTATTTCTCTTGTCTTATCCGGTGTCCTGTGTGAATTTAAGAATGCTCTCTCTAATTCTCTCTTTCTCTCTTTCTTTCTCTCTTTCGGAGTACCAGAGCCCTAGGATCATGCCTCAGGACTACCTGGCCTGATGACTCCTTGCTGTCCCCAGTCCACCTGGCCGTGCTGCTGCTCCAGTTTCAACTGTTCTGCCTGCGGCTATGGAACCCTGACCTTTTCACCGGACGTGCTACCTTGTCCCAGATCTGTTGTTTTCAACTCTCTAGAGACAGCAGGAACTCTCAGATACCCTCAATGATCGGCTATGAAAAGCCAACTGACATTTACTCCTGAGGTGCTGACCTGTTGCACCCTCGACAACTACTGTGATTATTATTATTTGACCATATTGGTCATTTATGAACATTTGAACACTTGGCCCTGTTCTGTTATAATCACCCGGCACAGCCAGAAAAGGACTGGCCACCCCTAATAGCCTGGTTCCTCTCTAGGTTTCTTCCTAGGTTTTGGCCTTTCTAGGGAGCTTTTCCTAGCCACCGTGCTTCTACATCTGCATTGCTTGCTGTTTGGAGTTTTAGGCTGGGTTTCTGTACAGCACTTTGTGGCAGAAGCTGATGTAAGAAGGGCTATATAAATACATTTGATTTAATTTGATTTGAGTACCACCTACACTGATGCATGGCAATTAGCATGTACATTTATGAAGAAATATAGTTTGGGATAATAACCATGTCATTTTAAAACTATACCTGATGAGAATGATTCCATCCACATTCCACTTCTGTCTAGTACTGTCCCTTTAAAGTCTTTGGTTTTCAATGCCTTTAAATGCTATATTTCCATAACCTCAATTCCCTCAACAGCCCATGAGCTCACTTCAAAACTGTCCCTGGCCAATTTGAGTTGCATCATCACACCCCCAACCCATTCCAACACCATCCATGCCCCAACCTTCCATCACACCCCCAACCCATTATAACACCATCCATGCCCCATCCTTCCGTCTCACCCCCAACCCATTCCAACATCATCCATGCCCCATCCTTCCATCTCACCCCCAACCCATTCCAACATCATCCATGCCCCAACCTTCCGTCTCACCCCCAACCCATTATAACACCATCCATGCCCCAGCCTTCCGTCTCACCCCCAACCCATTCCAACATCATCCATGCCCCAGCCTTCCGTCTCACCCCCAACCCATTATAACACCATCCATGCCCCATCCTTCCGTCTCACCCCCAACCCATTCCAACACCATCCATGCCCCAGCCTTCCGTCTCACCCCCAACCCATTATAACACCATCCATGCCCCATCCTTCCTTCACACCCCCAACCCATTCCAACACCATCCATGCCCCAACCTTCCATCACACCCCCAACCCATTATAACACCATCCATGCCCCAGCCTTCCATCTCACCCCCCAACTCATTCCAACACCATCCATGACCCATCCTTCCGTCTCACCCCCATTCCAACACCATCCATGCCCCATCCTTCCGTCTCACCCCCAACCCATTATAACACCATCCATGCCCCATCCTTCCATCTCCCCCCAACTCATTCCAACACCATCCATGACCCATCCTTCCGTCTCACCCCCATTCCAACACCATCCATGCCCCATCCTTCCGTCTCACCCCCAACCCATTATAACACCATCCATGCCCCATCCTTCCGTCTCACCCCCAACCCATTCCAACACCATCCATGCCCCAGCCTTCCATCTCACCCCCAACCCATTATAACACCATCCATGCCCCATCCTTCCTTCCCCTCCACATCCTAATTGTTTCTGTCTCTTAGGTAGCATGGCTCAGCTTTGATGTTCATCCCCATCTCCCTTACAAAGGCTTGTGACTGAGGGGAGCAGGGAGGAAAGCAGATGGGTTGTGACAGGATGCTGTGAACCTGACGTCTCTCTTCCCCTTTCAAGTGCTTTGGTTCAATCATCCATCGCCACACAAGCTGTTTGTGGAGCACCTTTGAAATCACGGCGTCGTTACAATAGTCTGTTAATGTCTCTTGTTAAAGTTCGAAAGCAGAACGGGACTACACGCTCTCGCTAACATAGCATGCAACACACACACACAATTTATGTAACATGCCCAGGCACACTCTGCTCTGCCTCCATCTCTCAACGATATCCTCGATAGAGGTTAACGTTGTTATTGGTTATTCAATGTGTATTTATTCCTAGTGTCACTATATACATTTTCTGTTTAATAATATGTGTCTTTAACTCTGCATTGTTGGAAATGGACTCGTAAGAAAGCATTTCACCGTTAGTCTACATCTGTTCTTTACTAAGCATGTGACAAATACAATTTGATTTGGATACGAACGCAAGGACGCAAATATACGATGAATGTGATAATAAGGCTGATTAGTGTAGTTGTTGAACAGTACAAAGGGAGGAAGAATGTCAAAAAGAGATCCACGCTCCCCTGAAATGAATCAGCTTATGTATTGTGTGTGAACTTGAGGTCTGAGAGCATCGATGAAGGTGCATTACATTCAGTCGTCTTGATGATTTGCAACATTAATCGTTTTCTAAGAAATTGTCAAAAAACAAGGCTTTCTAAGAAATAGCCAAAACACAAGGTTTTCTAAGAAACAGCCAAAAGACAAGGTTTTTTAAGAAATAGCCAAAACACAAGTTTTTTTAAAGAAATAGCCAAAACACAAGTTTTTTTAAAGAAATAGCCAAAACACAAGGTTTTCTAAGTTATCTAATACTGGTGGCTAATTACGGTATGTAGTGAAGGACCTCATATGTTAGATTCTGTGTTAATCCAGTTAAATAACATCAAATTGCAGCAGGGAGAAAATACATTATAGCGTACGTGTACGAAAGCATGTTCTCGACTGCCTCCTGAGAGCAAAGGATATGTTGTTTTGATTCATACGTCTGGAACAGACGTGAGAAATACTTTCTCTGTGATCAAAGTTTTGAAATCTCTGATTATTTCTGTCCTTTCCTAGAGCAGCAATCGCAATTCAACCTTGGGCTGACTTAAATACAGGCAGAAGTCATTCCAATGTCAGGGTTTATGTTTACCAAACGCTGAACCTTTCCGGCCTCCACAGAAATCTAAACTGTAAGAAAAGGGGGTTCCAAAAGGGTTATTCGGCTGTTCCCTATAGGAGGAACCTTTTTGGTTCCATGTAGAACCCTTTTGGGTTCCATGTAGAACCCCCCTTTTGGGTTCCATGTAGAACCCTTTTGGGTTCCATGTAGAACCCTTTCTACATTGGGTTCTACATTGAACATCGTTTCTAGCTGCAAATATAAAGAGTTCTTCAAAGGGTTCTCCTACGGAGACAGCTGAAGAACCCTGAAAGGTTCTAGACGACACCTTTTTTTCACTAGCAGTGTAGAAATAAGTGCAATTGACTTCCCTTGAGTTAAAAAGAAAGCAGGAGCATCAGAGGACTTTGGTGCAAGCACTCTGTTCACTTCCCAATCATTCTGTTCAGCCTTGAGAAATCCACAGAGGGAACATTACTGTCATCAACGAAAGTGGTGTTCACCAAGCCAAAGTCCAAGTTTGTCTCATAGTTTATATAAATTGACAAAGGAGCTCTGAATCACATCATAAATAAATCAGCACACTACAAATAACATGTATATATAGTGTTGTAATAACAACTAACTAGTTTATATATAGTGTTGTTGTGACAACAACTAACTAGTTCATATATAGTGTTGTGACAACAACTAACTAGTTCATATATAGTGTTGTTGTGACAACAACTACCTAGTTTATATATAGTGTTGTGACAACAACTAACTAGTTCATATATAGTGTTGTTGTGACAACAACTAACTCGTTTATATATAGTGTTGTTGTGACAACAACTAACTCGTTTATATATAGTGTTGTTGTGACAACAACTAACTAGTTTATATATAGTGTTGTTGTGACAACAACTAACTCGTTTATATATAGTGTTGTTGTGACAACAACTAACTAGTTTATATATAGTGTTGTTGTGACAACAACTAACTCGTTTATATATAGTGTTGTTGTGACAACAACTAACTAGTTTATATATAGTGTTGTTGTGACAACAACTAACTCGTTTATATATAGTGTTGTTGTGACAACAACTAACTAGTTTATATATAGTGTTGTTGTGACAACAACTAACTCGTTTATATATAGTGTTGTTGTGACAACAACTAACTAGTTCATATATAGTGTTGTTGTGACAACAACTAACTAGTTTATATATAGTGTTGTTGTGACAACAACTAACTAGTTCATATATAGTGTTGTGACAACAACTAACTAGTTTATATATAGTGTTGTTGTGACAACAACTAACTAGTTTATATATAGTGTTGTTGTGACAACAACTAACTCGTTTATATATAGTGTTGTTGTGACAACAACTAACTAGTTTATATATAGTGTTGTTGTGACAACAACTAACTAGTTTATATATAGTGTTGTTGTGACAACAACTAACTTGTTTATATATAGTGTTGTTGTGACAACAACTAACTTGTTTATATATAGTGTTGTTGTGACAACAACTAACTAGTTTATATATAGTGTTGTTGTGACAACAACTAACTCGTTTATATATAGTGTTGTTGTGACAACAACTAACTAGTTCATATATAGTGTTGTGACAACAACTAACTAGTTTATATATAGTGTTGTTGTGACAACAACTAACTAGTTTATATATAGTGTTCATGTGACAACAACTACCTAGTTTATATATAGTGTTGTGACAACAACTAACTAGTTTATATATAGTGTTGTTGTGACAACAACTAACTAGTTTATATATAGTGTTGTGACAACAACTAACTAGTTTATATATAGTGTTGTTGTGACAACAACTAACTAGTTTATATATAGTGTTGTGACAACAACTAACTAGTTTATATATAGTGTTGATGTGACAACAACTAACTCGTTTATATATAGTGTTGTTGTGACAACAACTAACTCGTTTATATATAGTGTTGTTGTGACAACAACTAACTAGTTCATATATAGTGTTGTGACAACAACTAACTAGTTTATATATAGTGTTGTTGTGACAACAACTAACTAGTTTATATATAGTGTTGATGTGACAACAACTACTTAGTTTATATATAGTGTTGTGACAACAACTAACTAGTTTATATATAGTGTTGTTGTGACAACAACTAACTAGTTTATATATAGTGTTGTGACAACAACTAACTAGTTTATATATAGTGTTGTTGTGACAACAACTAACTAGTTTATATATAGTGTTGTGACAACAACTAACTAGTTTATATATAGTGTTGATGTGACAACAACTAACTAGTTTATATATAGTGTTGTTGTGACAACAACTACCTAGTTTATATATAGTGTTGTGACAACAACTAACTAGTTTATATATAGTGTTGTGACAACAACTAACTAGTTTATATATAGTGTTGATGTGACAACAACTAACTAGTTTATATATAGTGTTGTTGTGACAACAACTAACTAGTTTATATATAGTGTTGTTGTGACAACAACTAACTAGTTTATATATAGTGTTGTTGTGACAACAACTAACTAGTTTATATATAGTGTTGTTGTGACAACAACTAACTAGTTTATATATAGTGTTGTTGTGACAACAACTAACTAGTTTATATATAGTGTTGTTGTGACAACAACTAACTAGTTTATATATAGTGTTGTTGTGACAACAACTAACTAGTTTATATAGTGTTGTTGTGACAACAACTAACTAGTTTATATATAGTGTTGTTGTGACAACAACTAACTAGTTTATATATAGTGTTGTTGTGACAACAACTAACTAGTTTATATATAGTGTTGATGTGACAACAACTAACTAGTTTATATAGTGTTGATGTGATTACCTCTGACTAGTTTATATAGTGTTGATGTGACTACAACTAACTAGTTTATATATAGTGTTGTTGTGACAACAACTAACTAGTTTATATATAGTGTTGTTGTGACAACAACTAACTAGTTTATATATAGTGTTGTTGTGACAACAACTAACTAGTTTATATATAGTGTTGATGTGACAACAACTAACTAGTTTATATATAGTGTTGTTGTGACAACAACTAACTAGTTTATTTATAGTGTTGATGTGACAACAACTACCTAGTTTATATATAGTGTTGTGACAACAACTAACTAGTTTATATATAGTGTTGTTGTGACAACAACTAACTAGTTTATATATAGTGTTGTTGTGACAACAACTAACTAGTTTATATATAGTGTTGTTGTGACAACAACTAACTAGTTTATATATATGTGTTGTGACAACAACTAACTAGTTTATATATAGTGTTGATGTGACAACAACTAACTAGTTTATATATAGTGTTGTTGTGACAACAACTACCTAGTTTATATATAGTGTTGTGACAACAACTAACTAGTTTATATATAGTGTTGTGACAACAACTAACTAGTTTATATATAGTGTTGATGTGACAACAACTAACTAGTTTATATATAGTGTTGTTGTGACAACAACTAACTAGTTTATATATAGTGTTGTTGTGACAACAACTAACTAGTTTATATATAGTGTTGTTGTGACAACAACTAACTAGTTTATATATATTGTTGTTGTGACAACAACTAACTAGTTTATATATAGTGTTGTTGTGACAACAACTAACTAGTTTATATAGTGTTGTTGTGACAACAACTAACTAGTTTATATATAGTGTTGTTGTGACAACAACTAACTAGTTTATATATAGTGTTGTTGTGACAACAACTAACTAGTTTATATATAGTGTTGATGTGACAACAACTAACTAGTTTATATAGTGTTGATGTGATTACCTCTGACTAGTTTATATAGTGTTGATGTGACTACAACTAACTAGTTTATATATAATGTTGTTGTGACAACAACTAACTAGTTTATATGTAGTGTTGTTGTGACAACAACTAACTAGTTTATATATAGTGTTGTTGTGACAACAACTAACTAGTTTATATATAGTGTTGATGTGACAACAACTAACTAGTTTATATATAGTGTTGATGTGACAACAACTAACTAGTTTATATATAGTGTTGATGTGATTACCTCTGACTAGTTTATATAGTATTGATGTGATTACCTCTGACTAGTTTATATAGTGTTGATGTGACTACAACTAACTAGTTTATATATAGTGTTGATGTGATTACCTCTGACTAGTTTATATATAGTGTTGATGTGACTACAACTAACTAGTTTTACATAGTGTTGTTGTGACAACAACTAACTAGTTTATATAGTGTTGTTGTGACAACAACTAACTAGTTTATATATAGTGTTGTTGTGACAACAACTAACTAGTTTATATATAGTGTTGTTGTGACAACAACTAACTAGTTTATATATAGTGTTGATGTGACAACAACTAACTAGTTTATATAGTGTTGATGTGATTACCTCTGACTAGTTTATATAGTGTTGATGTGACAACAACTAACTAGTTTATATATAGTGTTGTTGTGACAACAACTAACTAGTTTATATATAGTGTTGTTGTGACAACAACTAACTCGTTTATATATAGTGTTGATGTGACAACAACTAACTAGTTTATATATAGTGTTGTTGTGACAACAACTAACTAGTTTATTTATAGTGTTGATGTGACAACAACTACCTAGTTTATATATAGTGTTGTGACAACAACTAACTAGTTTATATATAGTGTTGTTGTGACAACAACTAACTAGTTTATATATAGTGTTGTGACAACAACTAACTAGTTTATATATAGTGTTGTTGTGACAACAACTAACTAGTTTATATATAGTGTTGTGACAACAACTACCTAGTTTATATATAGTGTTGTGACAACAACTAACTAGTTTATATATAGTGTTGTGACAACAACTAACTAGTTTATATATAGTGTTGATGTGACAACAACTAACTAGTTTATATATAGTGTTGTTGTGACAACAACTAACTAGTTTATATATAGTGTTGTTGTGACAACAACTAACTAGTTTATATATAGTGTTGTTGTGACAACAACTAACTAGTTTATATATAGTGTTGTTGTGACAACAACTAACTAGTTTATATATAGTGTTGTTGTGACAACAACTAACTAGTTTATATATAGTGTTGATGTGACAACAACTAACTAGTTTATATATAGTGTTGTTGTGACAACAACTACCTAGTTTATATATAGTGTTGTGACAACAACTAACTAGTTTATATAGAGTGTTGTGACAACAACTAACTAGTTCATATATAGTGTTGATGTGACAACAACTAACTAGTTTATATATAGTGTTGTTGTGACAACAACTAACTAGTTTATATATAGTGTTGTTGTGACAACAACTAACTAGTTTATATATAGTGTTGTTGTGACAACAACTAACTAGTTTATATATAGTGTTGTTGTGACAACAACTAACTAGTTTATATATAGTGTTGTTGTGACAACAACTAACTAGTTTATATAGTGTTGTTGTGACAACAACTAACTAGTTTATATATAGTGTTGTTGTGACAACAACTAACTAGTTTATATATAGTGTTGTTGTGACAACAACTAACTAGTTTATATATAGTGTTGATGTGACAACAACTAACTAGTTTATATAGTGTTGATGTGATTACCTCTGACTAGTTTATATAGTGTTGATGTGACTACAACTAACTAGTTTATATATAGTGTTGTTGTGACAACAACTAACTAGTTTATATATAGTGTTGTTGTGACAACAACTAACTAGTTTATATATAGTGTTGTTGTGACAACAACTAATTAGTTTATATATAGTGTTGATGTGACAACAACTAACTAGTTTATATATAGTGTTGATGTGACAACAACTAACTAGTTTATATATAGTGTTGATGTGATTACCTCTGACTAGTTTATATAGTATTGATGTGATTACCTCTGACTAGTTTATATAGTGTTGATGTGACTACAACTAACTAGTTTATATATAGTGTTGATGTGATTACCTCTGACTAGTTTTACATAGTGTTGATGTGACTACCTCTGACTAGTTTATATAGTGTTGATGTGACTACAACTAACTAGTGTTGATGAGTCCGCTCGTCAGTCATGTGTGACCGTGCAGAACATGTACATTTTTTATTATTGAACCTTTATTTAACTCTGCAAGTCAGTTAAGAACAAATCATTATTTACTTTGACAACCTACACCGGCCAAACGTGGACGACGCTCCCAATCACGGCGGGTTGTGATACAGTCTGAATTACAAATAACTAGTTTCTACACTGAACAAAAATATAAACGCAACATGTAAAGTGTTTGTCCCATGTTTCATGAGCTGAAATAATTGATCCCAGAAATGTTCCGTATACACAAAAACCTTATTTCTCTAAAATGTGTTTACATCCCTATTAGTGAGCATTTCTTCTTTGCCAAGATAATCCAGACAAGTACTTCTGTCTGTAATAAAGCCCTTGTGTGGGGAAAAACTCCTTCTCATTGGCTAGGCCTTGCTCCTCAGTGGGTGGGCCTATGCCCTCCCAGGTCCACCCATGGCTGCACCCCTGCTCAGTCCTGTGAAATCTATAAATTAATGCCTAATGAATTTATTTAAATTGACTGATTTCCTTCTATGAACTGTAACTCAATAAAATCTTAGAAATTGTTTTAAGTTGCATTTTTGTTCAGTGTATATAGTGTTGATGTGACTACATCTAACTAGTTTATATATAGTGTTGATGTAACCTCTTCTCCTACGCCATGCCTACCTCAACTGTCAAATCCATACAATCGTGGGTGGCCGTGAGTTTACTTTGACAATAATGACATTTCAGTAGGAGGATGATTGGATGATTCTACCGTTCTCTAAGGTGATCCCTCAACGTTGTCCTGTCGATAAAATGGCCGACATCTGTCTGACCTCCGCGACTAAGCTAAAACCTTCTGTCCAAGCCTCTGTCCCAAATGTCACTCTGTTCCCTGTATAGTGCACTACTTTTGACCCCTGCCAAAAGTCTAAAGTAGTGCCATATATAGGCAGTAGGATGCCATTTGGGATGTACCCCTAATCCATATACAGCACCAGTCAAAAGTTCGGACACATCTACTCATTCCAGGGTTTTTCTTTATTTTCATTATTTTCTCAATTGTAGAACACTAGTGAACACATCAAAACTATGACTTTACACATATGGAATCATGTAATAACCCAAAAAGTATTAAACAAATCTAAATATATTTTATATTTGAGATTCTTCAAAGTAGCCACCTTTTCCCTTGATTACAGCTTTGCACACCCCTGGCATTCTCTCAACCAGCTTCACCTGGAATGCTTTTCCAACGGTCTTGAAGGAGGTCCCACGTATGCTGAGCACTTGTTGGATGCTTTTCCTTAACTCTGCGTTCCAACTCAAATGAGTAGGTAATGGTAATGTGAAGAGACTATAAATCTTGTCACCTGGATGATGGACCCAGTCTATATCTGTCTGTTGTAATGTGAAGAGACTGGATGGTGGACTATAATGCCAAACTCTACATCATTTGTTTTACTGTATTTATTTGTACACAATATAAACACGTACAACATCAAGTATAACACTGTGACTGGACAGGCAAAATCCATTAAATACAACTGTATGTATTGAGTCGTACGTATTGGTGAACATAGACGTCATTGATCCTTGAGATGGAACAAAAATACATGTGTTTATTAATACTGTAATTAACACAACTCTATCTGATTGACACTGTAATTAACACAACTCTAACTGATCTATACTGTTATTAACACAACTCTAACTGATCTATACTGTAATTAACACAACTCTAACTGATTAACACTGTAATTAACACAACTCTAACTGGTCTATAATGTTATTAACACAACTCTAACTGGTCTATACTGTAATTAACACAACTCTAACTGATTAACACTGTAATTAACACAACTCTAACTGATTAACACTGTAATTAACACAACTCTAACTGGTCTATAATGTTATTAACACAACTCTAACTGATCTATACTGTAATTAACACAACTCTAACTGATCTATACTGTAATTAACACAACTCTAACTGGTCTATACTGTAATTAACACAACTCTAACTGATTAACACTGTAATTAACACAACTCTAACTGATTAACACTGTAATTAACACAACTCTAACTGATCTATACTGTAATTAACACAACTCTATCTGATTAACACTGTAATTAACACAACTCTAACTGATTAACACTGTAATTAACACAATTCTATCTGATTAACACTGTAATTAACACAACTCTAACTGATCTATACTGTAATTAACACAACTCTATCTGATTAACACTGTAATTAACACAACTCTAACTGGTCTATACTGTTATTAACACAACTCTAACTGATCTATACTGTAATTAACACAACTCTAACTGATCTATACTGTAATTAACACAACTCTAACTGATCTATACTGTTATTAACACAACTCTAACTGATTAACACTGTAATTAACACAACTCTAACTGATCTATACTGTTATTAACACAACTCTAACTGGTCTATACTCTAATTAACACAACTCTATCTGATTAACACTGTAATTAACACAACTCTATCTGATTGACACTGTTATTAACACAACTCTATACTGTAATTAACACAACTCTAACTGATCTATACTGTAATTAACACAACTCTAACTGGTCTATAATGTTATTAACACAACTCTAACTGATTAACACTGTAATTAACACAACTCTATCTGATTGACACTGTTATTAACACAACTCTATACTGTAATTAACACAACTCTAACTGATCTATACTGTAATTAACACAACTCTAACTGATTAACACTGTAATTAACACAACTCTAACTGATTAACACTGTAATTAACACAACTCTAACTGGTCTATAATGTTATTAACACAACTCTAACTGATCTATACTGTAATTAACACAACTCTAACTGATCTATACTGTAATTAACACAACTCTAACTGGTCTATACTGTAATTAACACAACTCTAACTGATTAACACTGTAATTAACACAACTCTAACTGATTAACACTGTAATTAACACAACTCTAACTGGTCTATAATGTTATTAACACAACTCTAACTGGTCTATACTGTAATTAACACAACTCTAACTGATTAACACTGTAATTAACACAACTCTAACTGATTAACACTGTAATTAACACAACTCTAACTGGTCTATAATGTTATTAACACAACTCTAACTGATCTATACTGTAATTAACACAACTCTAACTGATCTATACTGTAATTAACACAACTCTAACTGATTAACACTGTAATTAACACAACTCTAACTGATTAACACTGTAATTAACACAACTCTAACTGATTAACACTGTAATTAACACAACTCTAACTGATCTATACTGTAATTAACACAACTCTAACTGATCTATACTGTAATTAACACAACTCTATCTGATTAACACTGTAATTAACACAACTCTAACTGATTAACACTGTAATTAACACAATTCTATCTGATTAACACTGTAATTAACACAACTCTAACTGATCTATACTGTAATTAACACAACTCTATCTGATTAACACTGTAATTAACACAACTCTAACTGGTCTATACTGTTATTAACACAACTCTAACTGATCTATACTGTAATTAACACAACTCTAACTGATCTATACTGTAATTAACACAACTCTAACTGATTAACACTGTAATTAACACAACTCTAACTGATCTATACTGTAATTAACACAACTCTATCTGATTAACACTGTAATTAACACAACTCTATCTGATTAACACTGTAATTAACACAACTCTAACTGATTAACACTGTAATTAACACAACTCTAACTGATTAACACTGTAATTAACACAACTCTAACTGATCTATACTGTAATTAACACAACTCTATCTGATTAACACTGTAATTAACACAACTCTATCTGATTAACACTGTAATTAACACAACTCTAACTGATTAACACTGTAATTAACACAACTCTATCTGATTAACACTGTAATTAACACAACTCTAACTGATTAACACTGTAATTAACACAACTCTATCTGATTAACACTGTTATTAACACAACTCTATACTGTAATTAACACAACTCTAACTGATCTATACTGTAATTAACACAACTCTAACTGATCTATACTGTTATTAACACAACTCTAACTGATTAACACTGTAATTAACACAACTCTAACTGATCTATACTGTTATTAACACAACTCTAACTGATCTATACTGTAATTAACACAACTGTAACTGATCTATACTGTTATTAACACAACTCTATACTGTAATTAACACAACTCTAACTGATCTATACTGTAATTAACACAACTCTAACTGATCTATACTGTTATTAACACAACTCTAACTGATTAACACTCTAATTAACACAACTCTAACTGATCTATACTGTTATTAACACAACTCTAACTGGTGCACCCTAACACTGCAAGGGTTTTTTTTAATGCAAAACTTAATTGTGTAAAGTGAATCTCACATTATCTTCAGGGCTGGAATCTTAAACAACATTGACAGGGAATCATGCTTAATTAAACTGGTCAGGAATATGTTTCACTTCAACAACCCGGAGATGTTGCTCATTACGCAACACGTCCTAATGTGGATTAATGACTAGATGGCCACGTTTGGCCACACTCAATTGCAGGAGTAATGTTCCTGAGTCACATCAGACCACTGGACCATTCTGCTTCCGACAACATATCTGTAAATCTCAGGCCCATAATACACTTGAGCCTGTCCACATACCACATCATCTTTCCTATGCTTTCCATATGACACCCTACTCCCTACTAATTGCACTACTTTTGACTAGAACCCTATGGGCCCTGGTCAAAAGGGGTGCACTACATAGGGAATAGGTTGCCATTTAGAAACCCCCCCTCCGGAATTAGCTAACTTAACTATTATTAGTCTTTACTGGTTGATGTCAATACTTCACTACAAATTCTCCAACTCTTAAAAATGAAAATAATTTTCCGATAATATGACTGTTTCTCAACAGGCTCAAATGAAGGCCATTTTCTTTTACTTTGAAATTACGACTCGATGTGTTGAATTAATAAAGACTTGGTTTGACGCAGTCGGTATTTCTCTGGTTTCTATTCAGTCTGGAGTGTAGCCATTAGATATAATAACATGATTCTATATTTCTAAGACCCATTCCTCTATTTAGTTTGTGAAACAGATGATGCAGTATATTTCAGTCCACTAACAGTAAAAAGCCATGGAATTGCCGTTGGTGCTTAAAGCTGCCTTCCATCCTGTTTTCTGCTGCACTTTCCTTCTTGGCTAATGTTACACCATATTTCTGATTATAAGATTTCCCCAGTTCTGTCTGGTAGAAAATGTTTCTTCTTATGACCTCTTGACACTATTAACTTCTTCTGTTACCGGCTTAAGCTTTGAGTAGCGAACCTCCTGTGTGCTGAGTGCTGCAGGTAAGTCTCTCCTTCACCTCTCCATGTCAGGCGTTCTCTATCACCACTACCTCATTAAAGGCTGGTCCTTGAATCTTGGCTCTGGAGAGAAAGGACCGCTCTCCTCCTCCTCATCTTCCTCCTCCTCCAAGGCAGCCCAACACATTAGTGCGTTTTTAAGTCACTCTATTAACTGAGCAAGACTCTGTCCTGATTTTGACAACCACCTCAAATAATATGGTATCATGAATGTTATGGTATTTAATTAAGGATCCGCCCCTTTTTATACATTTTGCCAAAAATGACATACCCATTTCTAACTGCCTGTAGCTCATATGCATATTCTTGGTACCATTTGAAAGGAAACACTTTGAAGTTTGTGGAAATGTGAAAGGAATTCAGGAGAACACAATACAATAGATCTAGTAAAAGATAATACAAAGAGAAAACCAACCGTTCTTTTGTAATTTGTTTTGTACCATCATCTTTGAAATGCAAGAGAAAGGCCATAATGTATTATTCCAGCCCAGGTGAAATTTAGATTTTTGCCATTAGATCGCATCAGTGTAGGTGCAATGTTTTAGACTGATCCAAGGAACCATTGCATTTCTGTTCAAAATGTTGTATCAAGACTGCTCAAATGTGCCTAAATTGCTTATTAATAACTTTTTATGTTCAAAATTGTGCACTCCTCAAACAATAGCATGGTATTCTTTCACTGTAATAGCTACTGTAAATTGGACAGTGCAGTTAGATGAACAAGAATTTAAGCTTTCTGCCAATATCAGATATTTCTATGTCCTGGGAAATGTTCTTGTTACTTACAACCTCATGCCTTTCGCATTAGCCTACGTTAGCTCAACCATCCCGTGGAAATGACACCGATCCCGAAGAAATGTATATCAGTTAGAGTTGCGTTACTATCCGTTTTAATCAGTTAGAGTTGTGTTAATTACAGTGTTAATTACAGTTAGAGTTGTGTTAATTACAGTGTTAATCAGTTGGAGTTGTGTTACTAGACCTGTATAAATCAGTCAGTTAATATACCACTATAGTTGACTGCAACCAGTCCATTTGCAAGTGAACTTGCAAACTTTTGCTTTTAGGAATTTTAATTGCCTTTGATCAATTTCAGCGTAGAGTTTATTAGTGTGTGGTCCACACCTTTACATCTTTTAATGGAGACACTCGTGTCCTTAGAGATAATTACTGGTAGTCAGACTAATAGGTTCAATGGTGAAATCAGATACTATGTCCAGATAGTCACTACCAAATGACTGAACTAATTACACATAACACATGTCTTCATTGGTCTTCCCTGCACCTCTTGTCTTAATAAAATAACAATAACAAGCACCTATAGTGAATGGAATCTCAATACCAACACTCTTGGGCACAATGTAACACAATACATGTATAACCTTAATGTATCTTCTCTTCTATGATATTGTAGGGAAGTCTGAGAGCACTGTTACACTTATGTGAGCTAACTAACCAGCATCCAGCAGCAAGTAGCATCCAGCAGCAAGTAGCATCCAGCAGCAGGTAGAATCCAGCAGCAAGTAGAATCCAGCAGCAAGTAGAATCCAGCAGCAGGTAGAATCTAGCAGCGAGTAGAATCCAGCAGCAAGTAGATTCCAGCAGCAGGTAGAATCTAGCAGCGAGTAGAATCCAGCAGCAAGTAGAATCCAGCAGCAGGTAGAATACAGCAACAAGTAGAATCCAGCAGCGAGTATAATCCAGCAGCGAGTAGAATCCAGCAGCAGGTAGAATCCAGCAGCAGGTAGAATCCAGCAGCAAGTAGAATCCAGCAGCAAGTAGAATCTAGCAGCAGATAGAATCCAGCAGCAAATAGAATCCAGCAGCAAGTAGAATCCAGCAGCGAGTAGAATCCAGCAGCAGGTAGAATCCAGCAGCAGGTAGAATCCAGCAGCAGGTAGAATCCAGCAGCAGGTAGAATCCAGCAGCAGGTAGAATCCAGCAGCAAGTAGAATCCAGCAGCAAGTAGATTCCAACAGAAGGTAGAATACATTAGCAAGTAGATTCCAGCAGAAGGTAGAATCCAGCAGCAAGTAGATTCCAGCAGCAAGTAGAATCCAGCAGCAGGTAGATTCCAGCAGCAGGTAGAATCCAGCAGCAAGTAGAATCCAGCAGCAAGTAGAATCCAGCAGCACGTAGAATCCAGCAGCAAGTAGAATCCAGCAGCAAGTAGAATCCAGCAGCAGGTAGATTCCAGCAGCAGGTAGAATCCAGCAGCAAGTAGATTCCAGCAGCAAGTAGATTCCAGCAGCAGGTAGAATCCAGCAGAAGGTAGAATCCAGCAGCAAGTAGATTCCAGCAGCAAGTAGATTCCAGCAGCAAGTAGATTCCAGCAGCAAGTAGATTCCAGCAGAAGGTAGAATACATTAGCAAGTAGAATCCAGCAGCAAGTAGAATCCAGCAGCAAATAGAATCCAGCAGCAGATAGAATCCAGCAGCAAGTAGATTCCAGTAGCAAGTAGTATCCAGCAGCAAGTAGAATCCAGCAGCAAGTAGATTCCAGCAGCAGGTAGAATCCAGCAGAAGGTAGAATCCAGCAGCAGGTAGAATCCAGCAGCAAGTAGATTCCAGCAGCAAGTAGCATCCAGCAGCAAGTAGAATCCAGCAGCAAGTAGAATCCAGCAACAAGTAGAATCCAGCCGCGAGTAGAATCCAGCAGCAAGTAGATTCCAGCAGCAGGTAGATTCCAGCAGCAAGTAGAATCCAGCAGCAGGTAGAATCCAGCAGCAAATAGAATCTAGCAGCAGGTAGAATCCAGCAGCAAGTAGAATCCAGCAGCAAGTAGAATCCAGCAGCAGGTAGAATCCAGCAGCAAGTAGAATCCAGCAGCAAGTAGAATCCAGCAGCAGGTAGATTCCAGCAGCAGGTAGAATCCAGCAGCAAGTAGATTCCAGCAGCAAGTAGATTCCAGCAGCAAGTAGATTCCAGCAGAAGGTAGAATACATTAGCAAGTAGATTCCAGCAGCAAGTAGAATCCAGCTGCAATTAGAATCCAGCAGCAAGTAGATTCCAGTAGCAAGTAGAATCCGGCATCAAGTAGAATCCAGCAGCAAGTAGAATCCAGCAGCAAGTAGAATCCAGCAGCAAGTAGAATACAGCAGCAAGTAGAATCCAGCAGCAGGTAAAATCCAGAAGCAGGTAGAATCCAGCAGCAGGTAGAATCCAGCAGCAGGTAGAATCCAGCAGCAAGTAGAATCCAGCAGCAAGTAGATTCCAACAGAAGGTAGAATACATTAGCAAGTAGATTCCAGCAGAAGGTAGAATCCAGCAGCAAGTAGAATCCAGCAGCAAGTAGAATAAAGCAGCAGGTAGAATCCAGCAGCAGGTAGAATCCAGCAGCAAGTAAATTCCAGCAGCAAGTAGAATCCAGCAGCACGTAGAATCCAGCAGCAAGTAGAATCCAGCAGCAAGTAGAATCCAGCAGCAGGTAGATTCCAGCAGCAGGTAGAATCCAGCAGCAAGTAGATTCCACTAGCAAGTAGATTCCAGCAGCAGGTAGAATCCAGCAGAAGGTAGAATCCAGCAGCAAGTAGATTCCAGCAGCAAGTAGATTCCAGCAGCAAGTAGCTTCCAGCAGCAAGTAGATTCCAGCAGAAGGTAGAATACATTAGCAAGTAGATTCCAGCAGCAAGTAGAATCCAGCAGCAAATAGAATCCAGCAGCAAGTAGAATCCAGCAGCAAGTAGATTCCAGTAGCAAGTAGTATCCAGCAGCAGGTAGAATCTAGCAGCGAGTAGAATCCAGCAGCAAGTAGAATCCAGCAGCAGGTAGAATCCAGCAGCAAGTAGAATACAGCAACAAGTAGAATCCAGCAGCGAGTATAATCCAGCAGCAAGTAGAATCCAGCAGCAGGTAGAATCCAGCAGCAAGTAGAATCCAGCAGCAAGTAGAATCTAGCAGCAGATAGAATCCAGCAGCAAATAGAATCCAGCAGCAAGTAGAATCCAGCAGCGAGTAGAATCCAGCAGCAGGTAGAATCCAGCAGCAGGTAGAATCCAGCAGCAGGTAGAATCCAGCAGCAGGTAGAATCCAGCAGCAGGTAGAATCCAGCAGCAAGTAGAATCCAGCAGCAAGTAGAATCCAGCAGCAAGTAGATTCCAACAGAAGGTAGAATACATTAGCAAGTAGAATCCAGCAGCAGGTAGAATCCAGCAGCAGGTAGAATCCAGCAGCAAGTAGAATCCAGCAGCACGTAGAATCCAGCAGCAAGTAGAATCCAGCAGCAAGTAGATTCCAGCAGCAGGTAGATTCCAGCAGCAGGTAGAATCCAGCAGCAAGTAGATTCCAGCAGCAAGTAGATTCCAGCAGCAGGTAGAATCCAGCAGAAGGTAGAATCCAGCAGCAAGTAGATTCCAGCAGCAAGTAGATTCCAGCAGCAAGTAGATTCCAGCAGCAAGTAGATTCCAGCAGAAGGTAGAATACATTAGCAAGTAGAATCCAGCAGCAAGTAGAATCCAGCAGCAAATAGAATCCAGCAGCAAATAGAATCCAGCAGCAGATAGAATCCAGCAGCAAGTAGATTCCAGTAGCAAGTAGTATCCAGCAGCAATTAGGATCCAGCAGCAAGTAGATTCCAGCAGCAGGTAGAATCCAGCAGAAGGTAGAATCCAGCAGCAGGTAGAATCCAGCAGCAAGTAGATTCCAGCAGCAAGTAGCATCCAGCAGCAAGTAGAATCCAGCAGCAAGTAGAATCCAGCAGCAAGTAGATTCCAGCAGCAAGTAGAATCCAGCAACAAGTAGAATCCAGCCGCGAGTAGAATCCAGCAGCAAGTAGATTCCAGCAGCAGGTAGATTCCAGCAGCAAGTAGAATCCAGCAGCAAGTAGAATCCAGCAGCAGGTAGAATCCAGCAGCAAGTAGAATCCAGCAGCAAGTAGATTCCAGCAGCAGGTAGATTCCAGCAGCAGGTAGAATCCAGCAGCAAGTAGATTCCAGCAGCAAGTAGATTCCAGCAGCAAGTAGATTCCAGCAGAAGGTAGAATACATTAGCAAGTAGATTCCAGCAGCAAGTAGAATCCAGCTGCAATTAGAATCCAGCAGCAAGTAGATTCCAGTAGCAAGTAGAATCCAGCATCAAGTAGATTCCAGCAGCAAGTAGATTCCAGCAGCAAGTAGAATCCAGCAGCAAGTAGAATCCAGCAGCAAGTAGAATCCAGCAGCAGGTAAAATCCAGCAGCAGGTAGAATCCAGCAGCAGGTAGAATCCAGCAGCAGGTAGAATCCAGCAGCAGGTAGAATCCAGCAGCAAGTAGAATCCAGCAGCAGGTAGAATCCAGCAGCAGGTAGAATCCAGCAGCAAGTAGAATCCAGCAGCAAGTAGATTCCAACAGAAGGTAGAATACATTAGCAAGTAGATTCCAGCAGAAGGTAGAATCCAGCAGCAAGTAGAATCCAGCAGCAAGTAGAATAAAGCAGCAGGTAGAATCCAGCAGCAGGTAGAATCCAGCAGCAAGTAGATTCCAGCAGCAAGTAGAATCCAGCAGCACGTAGAATCCAGCAGCAAGTAGAATCCAGCAGCAAGTAGAATCCAGCAGCAGGTAGATTCCAGCAGCAGGTAGAATCCAGCAGCAAGTAGATTCCACTAGCAAGTAGATTCCAGCAGCAGGTAGAATCCAGCAGAAGGTAGAATCCAGCAGCAAGTAGATTCCAGCAGCAAGTAGATTCCAGCAGCAAGTAGCTTCCAGCAGCAAGTAGATTCCAGCAGAAGGTAGAATACATTAGCAAGTAGATTCCAGCAGCAAGTAGAATCCAGCAGCAAATAGAATCCAGCAGCAAGTAGAATCCAGCAGCAAGTAGATTCCAGTAGCAAGTAGTATCCAGCAGCAAGTAGTATCCAGCAGCAAGTAGGATCCAGCAGCAAGTACAATCCAGCAGCAGGTAGATTCCAGCAGCAGGGAGAATCCAGCAGCAAGTAGATTCCAGCAGCAAGTAGATTCCAGCAGCAAGTAGATTCCAGCAGCAGGTAGAATCCAGCATAAGGTAGAATCCAGCAGCAAGTAGATTCCAGTAGCAAGTAGTATCCAGCAGCAAGTAGGATCCAGCAGCACGTAGAATCCAGCAGCAAGTAGATTCCAGCAGCAAGTAGAATCCAGCAGCAGGTAGATTCCAGCAGCAGGTAGAATCCAGCAGCAAGTAGATTCCAGCAGCAAGTAGATACCAGCAGCAGGTAGAATCCAGCAGAAGGTAGAATCCAGCAATAAGTAGATTCCAGCAGCAAGTAGATTCCAGCAGCAAGTAGATTCCAGCAGCAAGTAGATTCCAGCAGAAGGTAGAATACATTAGCAAGTAGAATCCAGCAGCAAGTAGAATCCAGCTGCAATTAGAATCCAGCAGCAAGTAGATTCCAGTAGCAAGTAGAATCCAGCATCAAGTAGATTCCAGCAGCAAGTAGATTCCAGCAGCAAGTAGAATCCAGCAGCAAGTAGAATCCAGCAGCAGGTAAAATCCAGCAGCAGGTAGAATCCAGCAGCAGGTAGAATCCAGCAGCAGGTAGAATCCAGCAGCAGGTAGAATCCAGCAGCAGGTAGAATCCAGCAGCAGGTAGAATCCAGCAGCAAGTAGAATCCAGCAGCAAGTAGATTCCAACAGAAGGTAGAATACATTAGCAAGTAGATTCCAGCAGAAGGTAGAATCCAGCAGCAAGTAGAATCCAGCAGCAAGTAGAATAAAGCAGCAGGTAGAATCCAGCAGCAGGTAGAATCCAGCAGCAAGTAGATTCCAGCAGCAAGTAGAATCCAGCAGCACGTAGAATCCAGCAGCAAGTAGAATCCAGCAGCAAGTAGAATCCAGCAGCAGGTAGATTCCAGCAGCAGGTAGAATCCAGCAGCAAGTAGATTCCACTAGCAAGTAGATTCCAGCAGCAGGTAGAATCCAGCAGAAGGTAGAATCCAGCAGCAAGTAGATTCCAGCAGCAAGTAGATTCCAGCAGCAAGTAGCTTCCAGCAGCAAGTAGATTCCAGCAGAAGGTAGAATACATTAGCAAGTAGATTCCAGCAGCAAGTAGAATCCAGCAGCAAATAGAATCCAGCAGCAAGTAGATTCCAGTAGCAAGTAGTATCCAGCAGCAAGTAGTATCCAGCAGCAAGTAGGATCCAGCAGCAAGTACAATCCAGCAGCAGGTAGATTCCAGCAGCAGGGAGAATCCAGCAGCAAGTAGATTCCAGCAGCAAGTAGATTCCAGCAGCAAGTAGATTCCAGCAGCAGGTAGAATCCAGCATAAGGTAGAATCCAGCAGCAAGTAGATTCCAGTAGCAAGTAGTATCCAGCAGCAAGTAGGATCCAGCAGCACGTAGAATCCAGCAGCAAGTAGATTCCAGCAGCAAGTAGAATCCAGCAGCAGGTAGATTCCAGCAGCAGGTAGAATCCAGCAGCAAGTAGATTCCAGCAGCAAGTAGATACCAGCAGCAGGTAGAATCCAGCAGAAGGTAGAATCCAGCATTAAGTAGATTCCAGCAGCAAGTAGATTCCAGCAGCAAGTAGATTCCAGCAGCAAGTAGATTCCAGCAGAAGGTAGAATACATTAGCAAGTAGAATCCAGCAGCAAGTAGAATCCAGCAACAAATAGAATCCAGCAGCAAGTAGAATCCAGCAGCAAGTAGATTCCAGTAGCAAGTAGTATCCAGCAGCAAGTAGGATCCAGCAGCAAGTAGATTCCAGCAGCAGGTAGAATCCAGCAGAAGGTAGAATCCAGCAGCAGGTAGAATCCAGCCGCGAGTAGAATCCAGCAGCAAGTAGATTCCAGCAGCAGGTAGAATCCAGCAGCAAGTAGAATCCAGCAGCAGGTAGAATCCAGCAGCAAGTAGAATCTAGCAGCAGGTAGAATCCAGCAGCAAGTAGAATCCAGCAGCAAGTAGAATCCAGCAGCAGGTAGAATCCAGCAGCAAGTAGAATCCAGCAGCAAGTAGAATCCAGCAGCAGGTAGATTCCAGCAGCAGGTAGAATCCAGCAGCAAGTAGATTCCAGCAGCAAGTAGATTCCAGCAGCAAGTAGATTCCAGCAGAAGGTAGAATACATTAGCAAGTAGATTTCCAGCAGCAATTAGAATCCAGCAGCAATTAGAATCCAGCAGCAAGTAGATTCCAGTAGCAAGTAGAATCCAGCATCAAGTAGAATCCAGCAGCAAGTAGAATCCAGCAGCAAGTGGAATCCAGCAGCAAGTAGAATCCAGCAGCAAGTAGAATCCAGCAGCAGGTAGAATCCAGCAGCAGGTAGAATCCAGCAGCAGGTAGAATCCAGCTGCAGGTAGAATCCAGTAGCAGGTAGAATCCAGCAGCAAGTAGAATCCAGCAGCAAGTAGATTCCAACAGAAGGTAGAATACATTAGCAAGTAGATTCCAGCAGAAGGTAGAATCCAGCAGCAAGTAGATTCCAGCAGCAAGTAGAATCCAGCAGCAGGTAGAATCCAGCAGCAGGTAGAATCCAGCAGCAAGTAGATTCCAGCAGCAAGTAGAATCCAGCAGCACGTAGAATCCAGCAGCAAGTAGAATCCAGCAGCAAGTAGAATCCAGCAGCAGGTAGATTCCAGCAGCAGGTAGAATCCAGCAGCAAGTAGATTCCACTAGCAAGTAGCTTCCAGCAGCAAGTAGATTCCAGCAGAAGGTAGAATACATTAGCAAGTAGATTCCAGCAGCAAGTAGAATCCAGCAGCAAATAGAATCCAGCAGCAAGTAGAATCCAGCAGCAAGTAGATTCCAGTAGCAAGTAGTATCTAGCAGCAAGTAGTATCCAGCAGCAAGTAGGATCCAGCAGCAAGTACAATCCAGCAGCAGGTAGATTCCAGCAGCAGGGAGAATCCAGCAGCAAGTAGATTCCAGCAGCAAGTAGATTCCAGCAGCAGGTAGAATCCAGCAGAAGGTAGAATCCAGCAGCAAGTAGATTCCAGTAGCAAGTAGTATCCAGCAGCAAGTAGGATCCAGCAGCACGTAGAATCCAGCAGCAAGTAGATTCCAGCAGCAAGTAGAATCCAGCAGCAGGTAGATTCCAGCAGCAGGTAGAATCCAGAAGCAATTAGATTCCAGCAGCAAGTAGATACCAGCAGCAGGTAGAATCCAGCAGAAGGTAGAATCCAGCATTAATTAGATTCCAGCAGCAAGTAGATTCCAGCAGCAAGTAGATTCCAGCAGCAAGTAGATTCCAGCAGAAGGTAGAATACATTAGCAAGTAGAATCCAGCAGCAAGTAGAATCCAGCAGCAAATAGAATCCAGCAGCAAGTAGAATCCAGCAGCAAGTAGATTCCAGTAGCAAGTAGTATCCAGCAGCAATTAGGATCCAGCAGCAAGTAGATTCCAGCAGCAGGTAGAATCCAGCAGAAGGTAGAATCCAGCAGCAGGTAGAATCCAGCAGCAAGTAGAATCCAGCAGCAAGTAGAATCCAGCAGCAAGTAGATTCCAGCAGCAAGTAGAATCCAGCAGCAAGTAGTATCCAGCAGCAAGTAGAATCCAGCAGCAAGTAGATTCCAGCAACAAGTAGAATCCAGCAGCGAGTAGAAGCCAGCAGCAAGTAGAATCCAGCAGCAGGTAGAATCCAGCAGCAAGTAGAATCCAGCAGCAAGTAGAATCCAGTAGCAGGTAGATTCCAGCAGCAGGTAGAATCCAGCAGCAAGTAGATTCCAGCAGCAAGTAAATTCCAGCAGCAAGTAGATTCCAGCAGAAGGTAGAATACATTAGCAAGTAGTTTCCAGCAGCAAGTAGAATCCAGCAGCAATTAGAATCCAGCAGCAAGTAGATTCCAGTAGCAAGTAGAATCCAGCATCAAGTAGATTCCAGCAGCAAGTAGAATCCAGCAGCAGGTAGAATACAGCAGCAAGTAGAATCCAGCAGCAGGTAGATTCCAGCAGCAGGTAGATTCCAGCAGCAGGTAGAATCCAGCAGCAGGTAGAATCCAGCAGCAGGTAGAATCCAGCAGCAGGTAGAATCCAGCAGCAAGTAGATTCCAGCAGCAAGTAGATTCCAACAGAAGGTAGAATACATTAGCAAGTAGATTCCAGCAGAAGGTAGAATCCAGCAGCAAGTAGATTCCAGCAGCAAGTAGAATCCAGCAGCAGGTAGAATCCAGCAGCAGGTAGAATCCAGCAGCAAGTAGATTCCAGCAGCAAGTAGAATCCAGCAGCACGTAGAATCCAGCAGCAAGTATAATCCAGCAGCAAGTAGAATCCAGCATCAGGTAGATTCCAGCAGCAGGTAGAATCCAGCAGCAAGTAGATTCCACTAGCAAGTAGATTCCAGCAGCAGGTAGAATCCAGCAGAAGGTAGAATCCAGCAGCAAGTAGATTCCAGCAGCAAGTAGATTCCAGCAGCAAGTAGCTTCCAGCAGCAAGTAGATTCCAGCAGAAGGTAGAATACATTAGCAAGTAGATTCCAGCAGCAAGTAGAATCCAGCAGCAAATAGAATCCAGCAGGAAGTAGAATCCAGCAGCAAGTAGATTCCAGTAGCAAGTAGTATCTAGCAGCAAGTAGTATCCAGCAGCAAGTAGGATCCAGCAGCAAGTACCATCCAGCAGCAGGTAGATTCCAGCAGCAGGGAGAATCCAGCAGCAAGTAGATTCCAGCAGCAAGTAGATTCCAGCAGCAAGTAGATTCCAGCAGCAGGTAGAATCCAGCAGAAGGTAGAATCCAGCAGCAATTAGATTCCAGTAGCAAGTAGTATCCAGCAGCAAGTAGGATCCAGCAGCACGTAGAATCCAGCAGCAAGTAGATTCCAGCAGCAAGTAGAATCCAGCAGCAGGTAGATTCCAGCAGCAGGTAGAATCCAGCAGCAAGTAGATTCCAGCAGCAAGTAGATACCAGCAGCAGGTAGAATCCAGCAGAAGGTAGAATCCAGCATTAAGTAGATTCCAGCAGCAAGTAGATTCCAGCAGCAAGTAGATTCCAGCAGCAAGTAGATTCCAGCAGAAGGTAGAATACATTAGCAAGTAGAATCCAGCAGCAAGTAGAATCCAGCAGCAAGTAGAATCCAGCAGCAAGTAGATTCCAGTAGCAAGTAGTATCCAGCAGCAAGTAGGATCCAGCAGCAAGTAGATTCCAGCAGCAGGTAGAATCCAGCAGAAGGTAGAATCCAGCAGCAGGTAGAATCCAGCAGCAAGTAGAATCCAGCAGCAAGTAGAATCCAGCAGCAAGTAGATTCCAGCAGCAAGTAGAATCCAGCAGCAAGTAGTATCCAGCAGAAAGTAGAATCCAGCAGCAAGTAGAATCCAGCAACAAGTAGAATCCAGCAGCGAGTAGAAGCCAGCAGCAAGTAGATTCCAGCAGCAGGTAGAATCGAGCAGCAAGTAGAATCCAGCAGCAGGTAGAATCCAGCAGCAAGTAGATTCTAGCAGCAGGTAGAATCCAGCAGCAAGTAGAATCCAGCAGCAAGTAGAATCCAGCAGCAAGTAGATTCCAGCAGCAAGTAGATTCCAGCAGAAGGTAGAATACATTAGCAAGTAGAATCCAGCAGCAAGTAGAATCCAGCAGCAAGTAGAATCCAGCAGCAAGTAGATTCCAGTAGCAAGTAGATTCCAGCATCAAGTAGAATCCAGCAGCAAGTAGAATCCAGCAGCAAGTAGATTCCAGCAGCAAGTAGAATACAGCAGCAAGTAGATTCCAGCAGCAGGTAAAATCCAGCAGCAGGTAGAATCCAGCAGCAGGTAGAATCCAGCAGCAGGTAGAATCCAGCAGCAGGTAGAAATCAGCAGCAGGTAGAATCCAGCAGCAGGTAGAATCCAGCAGCAGGTAGAATCCAGCAGCAAGTAGGATCCAGCAGCAAGTACAATCCAGCAGCAAGTAGATTCCAGCAGCAGGTAGAAACCAGCAGCAAGTAGAATCCAGCAGCAGGTAGAATCCAGCAGCAAGTAAAATCTAGCAGCAGGTAGAATCCAGCAGCAAGTAGAATCCAGCAGCAAGTAGATTCCAGCAGCAGGTAGAATCCAGCAGCAAGTAGAATCCAGCAGCAGGTAGAATCCAGCAGCAGGTAGATTCCAGCAGCAGGTAGAATCCAGCAGCAAGTAGATTCCAGCAGCAAGTAGATTCCGGCAGCAAGTAGATTCCAGCAGAAGGTAGAATACATTAGCAAGTAGATTCCAGCAGCAAGTAGAATCCAGCAGCAAGTAGAATCCAGCAGCAAGTAGATTCCAGTAGCAAGTAGAATCCAGCATCAAGTAGAATCCAGCAGCAAGTAGAATCCAGCAGCAAGTAGAATACAGCAGCAAGTAGATTCCAGCAGCAGGTAAAATCCAGCAGCAGGTAGAATCCAGCAGCAGGTAGAATCCAGCAGCAGGTAGAATCCAGCAGCAGGTAGAATCCAGCAGCAGGTAGAATCCAGCAGCAAGTAGAATCCAGCAGCAAGTAGATTCCAACAGAAGGTAGAATACATTAGCAAGTAGATTCCAGCAGAAGGTAGAATCCAGCAGCAAGTAGAATCCAGCAGCAAGTAAAATCCAGCAGCAGGTAGAATGCAGCAGCAGGTAGAATCCAGCAGCAAGTAGATTCCAGCAGCAAGTAGAATCCAGCAGCACGTAGAATCCAGCAGCAAGTAGATTCCAGCAGCAAGTAGAATCCATCAGCAGGTAGATTCCAGCAGCAGGTAGAATCCAGCAGCAAGTAGATTCCACTAGCAAGTAGAATCCAGCAGCAGGTAGAATCCAGCAGAAGGTAGAATCCAGCAGCAAGTAGATTCCAGCAGCAAGTAGATTCCAGCAGCAAGTAAATTCCAGCAGCAGGTAGAATCCAGCAGCAGGTAGAATCCAGCAGCAGGTAGAATCCAGCAGCAGGTAGAATCCAGCAGCAGGTAGAATCCAGCAGCAAGTAGAATCCAGCAGCAAGTAGATTCCAACAGAAGGTAGAATACATTAGCAAGTAGATTCCAGCAGAAGGTAGAATCCAGCAGCAAGTAGAATCCAGCAGCAAGTAAAATCCAGCAGCAGGTAGAATGCAGCAGCAGGTAGAATCCAGCAGCAAGTAGATTCCAGCAGCAAGTAGAATCCAGCAGCACGTAGAATCCAGCAGCAAGTAGATTCCAGCAGCAAGTAGAATCCATCAGCAGGTAGATTCCAGCAGCAGGTAGAATCCAGCAGCAAGTAGATTCCACTAGCAAGTAGAATCCAGCAGCAGGTAGAATCCAGCAGAAGGTAGAATCCAGCAGCAAGTAGATTCCAGCAGCAAGTAGATTCCAGCAGCAAGTAAATTCCAGCAGCAAGTAGATTCCAGCAGAAGGTAGAATACATTAGCAAGTAGATTCCAGCAGCAAGTAGAATCCAGCAGCAAATAGAATCCAGCAGCAAGTAGAATCCAGCAGCAAGTAGATTCCAGTAGCAAGTAGTATCCAGCAGAAAGTAGTATCCAGCAGCAAGTAGGATCCAGCAGCAAGTACAATCCAGCAGCAGGTAGATTCCAGCAGCAGGGAGAATCCAGCAGCAAGTAGATTCCAGCAGCAAGTAGATTCCAGCAGCAAGTAGATTCCAGCAGCAGGTAGAATCCAGCAGAAGGTAGAATCCAGCAGCAAGTAGATTCCAGTAGCAAGTAGTATCCAGCAGCAAGTAGGATCCAGCAGCACGTAGAATCCAGCAGCAAGTAGATTCCAGCAGCAAGTAGAATCCAGCAGCAGGTAGATTCCAGCAGCAGGTAGAATCCAGCAGCAAGTAGATTCCAGCAGCAAGTAGATACCAGCAGCAGGTAGAATCCAGCAGAAGGTAGAATCCAGCAGCAAGTAGATTCCAGCAGCAAGTAGATTCCAGTAGCAAGTAGTATCCAGCAGCAAGTAGGATCCAGCAGCAAGTAGATTCCAGCAGCAGGTAGAATTCAGCAGAAGGTAGAATCCAGCAGCAGGTAGATTCCAGCAGCAAGTAGATTCCAGCAGCAAGTAGATTCCAGCAGAAGGTAGAATACATTAGCAAGTAGATTCCAGCAGCAAGTAGAATCCAGCAGCAAATAGAATCCAGCAGCAAGTAGAATCCAGCAGCAAGTAGATTCCAGTAGCAAGTAGTATCCAGCAGCAAGTAGATTCCAGCAGCAGGTAGAATCCAGCAGAAGTTAGATTCCAGCAGCAGGTAGAATCGAGCAGCAAGTAGAATCCAGCAGCAGGTAGATTCCAGCAGCAAGTAGAATCTAGCAGCAGGTAGAATCCAGCAGCAAGTAGAATCCAGCAGCAAGTAGAATCCAGCAGCAAGTAGAATCCAGCAGCAAGTAGAATCCAGTAGCAAGTAGAATCCAGCATCAAGTAGAATCCAGCAGCAAGTAGAATCCAGCAGCAAGTAGATTCCAGCAGCAAGTAGATTCCAGCAGCAAGTAGATTCCAGCAGCAGGTAGAATCCAGCAGAAGGTAGAATCCAGCAGCAAGTAGATTCCAGCAGCAAGTAGAATCCAGCAGCACGTAGAATCCAGCAGCAAGTAGATTCCAACAGAAGGTAGAATACATTAGCAAGTAGATTCCAGCAGAAGGTAGAATCCAGCAGCAAGTAGAATCCAGCAGCAAGTAAAATCCAGCAGCAGGTAGAATCCAGCAGCAGGTAGAATCCAGCAGCAAGTAGATTCCAGCAGCAAGTAGAATCCAGCAGCACGTAGAATCCAGCAGCAAGTAGATTCCAGCAGCAAGTAGAATCCAGCAGCAGGTAGATTCCAGCAGCAGGTAGAATCCAGCAGCAAGTAGATTCCACTAGCAAGTAGAATCCAGCAGCAGGTAGAATCCAGCAGAAGGTAGAATCCAGCAGCAAGTAGATTCCAGCAGCAAGTAGATTCCAGCAGCAAGTAGATTCCAGCAGAAGGTAGAATACATTAGCAAGTAGATTCCAGCAGCAAGTAGAATCCAGCAGCAAGTAGAATCCAGCAGCAAGTAGATTCCAGTAGCAAGTAGAATCCAGCATCAAGTAGATTCCAGCAGCAAGTAGAATCCAGCAGCAAGTAGAATCCAGCAGCAAGTAGAATACAGCAGCAAGTAGATTCCAGCAGCAAGTAGATTCCAGCAGCAGGTAGAATCCAGCAGAAGGTAGAATCCAGCAGCAAGTAGATTCCAGCAGCAAGTAGAATCCAGCAGCACGTAGAATCCAGCAGCAAGTAGATTCCAACAGAAGGTAGAATACATTAGCAAGTAGATTCCAGCAGAAGGTAGAATCCAGCAGCAAGTAGAATCCAGCAGCAAGTAAAATCCAGCAGCAGGTAGAATCCAGCAGCAGGTAGAATCCAGCAGCAAGTAGATTCCAGCAGCAAGTAGAATCCAGCAGCACGTAGAATCCAGCAGCAAGTAGATTCCAGCAGCAAGTAGAATCCAGCAGCAGGTAGATTCCAGCAGCAGGTAGAATCCAGCAGCAAGTAGATTCCACTAGCAAGTAGAATCCAGCAGCAGGTAGAATCCAGCAGAAGGTAGAATCCAGCAGCAAGTAGATTCCAGCAGCAAGTAGATTCCAGCAGCAAGTAGATTCCAGCAGAAGGTAGAATACATTAGCAAGTAGATTCCAGCAGCAAGTAGAATCCAGCAGCAAATAGAATCCAGCAGCAAGTAGAATCCAGCAGCAAGTAGATTCCAGTAGCAAGTAGTATCCAGCAGAAAGTAGTATCCAGCAGCAAGTAGGATCCAGCAGCAAGTAGGATCCAGCAGCAGGTAGATTCCAGCAGCAGGGAGAATCCAGCAGCAAGTAGATTCCAGCAGCAAGTAGATTCCAGCAGCAAGTAGATTCCAGCAGCAGGTAGAATCCAGCAGAAGGTAGAATCCAGCAGCAAGTAGATTCCAGCAGCAAGTAGTATCCAGCAGCAAGTAAGATCCAGCAGCACGTAGAATCCAGCAGCAAGTAGATTCCAGCAGCAAGTAGAATCCAGCAGCAGGTAGATTCCAGCAGCAGGTAGAATCCAGCAGCAAGTAGATTCCAGCAGCAAGTAGATACCAGCAGCAGGTAGAATCCAGCAGAAGGTAGAATCCAGCAGCAAGTAGATTCCAGCAGCAAGTAGATTCCAGCAGCAAGTAGATTCCAGCAGCAAGTAGATTCCAGCAGAAGGTAGAATACATTAGCAAGTAGGATCCAGCAGCAAGTAGAATCCAGCAGCAAATAGAATCCAGCAGCAAGTAGAATCCAGCAGCAAGTAGATTCCAGTAGCAAGTAGTATCCAGCAGCAAGTAGGATCCAGCAGCAAGTAGATTCCAGCAGCAGGTAGAATCCAGCAGAAGGTAGAATCCAGCAGCAGGTAGAATCCAGCAGCAAGTAGAATCCAGCAGCAAGTAGATTCCAGCAGCAAGTAGAATCCAGCAGCAAGTAGAATCCAGCAGCAAGTAGTATCCAGCAGCAAGTAGATTCCAGCAGCAAGTAGAATCCAGCAACAAGTAGAATCCAGCAGCGAGTAGAATCCAGCAGCAAGTAGATTCCAGCAGCAGGTAGAATCGAGCAGCAAGTAGAATCCAGCAGCAGGTAGAATCCAGCAGCAAGTAGAATCTAGCAGCAGGTAGAATCCAGCAGCAAGTAGAATCCAGCAGCAAGTAGAATCCAGCAGCAGGTAGAATCCAGCAGCAAGTAGAATACAGCAGCAAGTAGAATCCAGCAGCAGGTAGATTCCAGCAGCAGGTAGAATCCAGCAGCAAGTAGATTCCAGCAGCAAGTAGATTCCAGCAGCAAGTAGATTCCAGCAGAAGGTAGAATACATTAGCAAGTAGATTCCAGCAGCAAGTAGATTCCAGCAGCAAGTAGAATCCAGCAGCAAGTAGATTCCAGTAGCAAGTAGAATCCAGCATCAAGTAGATTCCAGCAGCAAGTAGAATCCAGCAGCAAGTAGAATCCAGCAGCAAGTAGAATACAGCAGCAAGTAGATTCCAGCAGCAGGTAAAATCCAGCAGCAGGTAGAAATCAGCAGCAGGTAGAATCCAGCAGCAGGTAGAATCCAACAGCAGGTAGAATACAGCAGCAAGTAGAATCCAGCAGCAAATAGATTCCAACAGAAGGTAGAATACATTAGCAAGTAGATTCCAGCAGAAGGTAGAATCCAGCAGCAAGTAGATTCCAGCAGCAAGTAGAATCCAGCAGCACGTAGAATCCAGCAGCAAGTAGAATCCAGCAGCAAGTAGAATCCAGCAGCAGGTAGAATCCAGCAGAAGGTAGAATCCAGCAGCAAGTAGATTCCAGCAGCAGGTAGAATCCAGCAGAAGGTAGATTCCAGCAGCAGGTAGAATCGAGCAGCAAGTAGAATCCAGCAGCAGGTAGAATCCAGCAGCAAGTAGAATCTAGCAGCAGGTAGAATCCAGCAGCAAGTAGAATCCAGCAGCGAGTAGAATCCAGCAGCAGGTAGAATCCAGCAGCAAGTAGAATACAGCAGCAAGTAGAATCCAGCAGCAGGTAGATTCCAGCAGCAGGTAGAATCCAGCAACAAGTAGATTCCAGCAGCAAGTAGATTCCAGCAGCAAGTAGATTCCAGCAGAAGGTAGAATACATTAGCAAGTAGATTCCAGCAGCAAGTAGAATCCAGCAGCAAGTAGAATCCAGCAGCAAGTAGATTCCAGTAGCAAGTAGAATCCAGCATCAAGTAGAATCCAGCAGCAAGTAGAATCCAGCAGCAAGTAGAATCCAGCAGCAAGTAGAATACAGCAGCAAGTAGATTCCAGCAGCAGGTAAAATCCAGCAGCAGGTAGAAATCAGCAGCAGGTAGAATCCAGCAGCAGGTAGAATCCAGCAGCAAGTAGAATCCAGCAGCAAGTAGATTCCAGCAGCAAGTAGATTCCAGCAGAAGGTAGAATACATTAGCAAGTAGATTCCAGCAGCAAGTAGAATCCAGCAGCATAGAATAGAAGCAGGTAGATCCAGCAGCAGGTAGATTCCAGCAGCAGTAGAATCCAGCAGCAAGTAGATTCCAGCACAAGTAGATCCAGCAGTAGTAGAATCCAGCAGCAAGTAGATTCCAGCAGCAGGTAGAATCCAGCAGAAGTTAGATTCCAGCAGCAGGTAGAATCGAGCAGCAAGTAGAATCCAGCAGCAGGTAGATTCCAGCAGCAAGTAGAATCCAGCAGCAAGTAGAATCCAGCAGCAAGTAGATTCCAGTAGCAAGTAGAATCCAGCAGCAAGTAGAATCCAGCAGCAAGTAGAATCCAGCAGCAAGTAGATTCCAGCAGCAAGTAGAATACAGCAGCAAGTAGATTCCAGCAGCAGGTAAAATCCAGCAGCAGGTAGAATCCAGCAGCAAGTAGGATCCAGCAGTAAGTACAATCCAGCAGCAGGTAGATTCCAGCAGCAAGTAGAATCCAGCAGCAAGTAGAATCCAGCAGCAAGTAGAATCCAGCCGCGAGTAGAATCCAGCCGCGAGTAGAATCCAGCAGCAAGTAGATTCCAGCAGCAGGTAGAATCCAGCAGCAAGTAGAATCCAGCAGCAGGTAGAATCCAGCAGCAAGTAGAATCCAGCAGCAAGTAGAATCCAGCAGCAGGTAGATTCCAGCAGCAGGTAGAATCCAGCAGCAAGTAGATTCCAGCAGCAAGTAGATTCCGGCAGAAGGTAGAATACATTAGCAAGTAGATTCCAGCAGCAAGTAGATTCCAGCAGCAAGTAGATTCCGGCAGAAGGTAGAATACATTAGCAAGTAGATTCCAGCAGCAAGTAGAATCCAGCAGCAATTAGAATCCAGCAGCAGATAGAATCCAGCAGCAAGTAGATTCCAGTAGCAAGTAGTATCCAGCAGCAAGTAGAATCCAGCAGCAAGTAGATTCCAGCAGCAGGTAGAATCCAGCAGCAGGTAGAATCCAGCAGCAGGTAGAATCCAGCAGCAAGTAGATTCCAGCAGCAAGTAGCATCCAGCAGCAAGTAGAATCCAGCAGCAAGTAGAATCCAGCCACAAGTAGAATCCAGCCGCGAGTAGAATCCAGCAGCAAGTAGATTCCAGCAGCAGGTAGATTCCAGCAGCAAGTAGAATCCAGCAGCAGGTAGAATCCAGCAGCAAATAGAATCTAGCAGCAGGTAGAATCCAGCAGCAAGTAGAATCCAGCAGCAAGTAGAATCCAGCAGCAGGTAGAATCCAGCAGCAAGTAGAATCCAGCAGCAAGTAGAATCCAGCAGCAGGTAGATTCCAGCAGCAGGTAGAATCCAGCAGCAAGTAGATTCCAGCAGCAAGTAGATTCCGGCAGCAAGTAGATTCCAGCAGAAGGTAGAATCCAGCAGAAGGTAGAATCCAGCAGCAAGTAGATTCCAGCAGCAAGTAGAATCCAGCAGCACGTAGAATCCAGCAGCAAGTAGATTCCAACAGAAGGTAGAATACATTAGCAAGTAGATTCCAGCAGAAGGTAGAATCCAGCAGCAAGTAGAATCCAGCAGCAAGTAAAATCCAGCAGCAGGTAGAATCCAGCAGCAGGTAGAATCCAGCAGCAAGTAGATTCCAGCAGCAAGTAGAATCCAGCAGCACGTAGAATCCAGCAGCAAGTAGATTCCAGCAGCAGGTAGATTCCAGCAGCAGGTAGAATCCAGCAGCAAGTAGATTCCACTAGCAAGTAGAATCCAGCAGCAGGTAGAATCCAGCAGCAGGTAGAATCCAGCAGCAAGTAGATTCCAGCAGCAAGTAGCTTCCAGCAGCAAGTAGCTTCCAGCAGCAAGTAGATTCCAGCAGAAGGTAGAATACATTAGCAAGTAGATTCCAGCAGCAAGTAGAATCCAGCAGCAAATAGAATCCAGCAGCAAGTAGAATCCAGCAGCAAGTAGATTCCAGTAGCAAGTAGTATCCAGCAGCAGGTAGAATCTAGCAGCGAGTAGAATCCAGCAGCAAGTAGAATCCAGCAGCAGGTAGAATCCAGCAGCAAGTAGAATACAGCAACAAGTAGAATCCAGCAGCGAGTATAATCCAGCAGCAAGTAGAATCCAGCAGCAGGTAGAATCCAGCAGCAAGTAGAATCCAGCAGCAAGTAGAATCTAGCAGCAGATAGAATCCAGCAGCAAATAGAATCCAGCAGCAAGTAGAATCCAGCAGCGAGTAGAATCCAGCAGCAGGTAGAATCCAGCAGCAGGTAGAATCCAGCAGCAGGTAGACTCCAGCAGCAGGTAGAATCCAGCAGCAAGTAGAATCCAGCAGCAAGTAGAATCCAGCAGCAAGTAGAATCCAGCAGCAAGTAGATTCCAACAGAAGGTAGAATACATTAGCAAGTAGAATCCAGCAGCAGGTAGAATCCAGCAGCAGGTAGAATCCAGCAGCAAGTAGAATCCAGCAGCACGTAGAATCCAGCAGCAAGTAGAATCCAGCAGCAAGTAGATTCCAGCAGCAGGTAGATTCCAGCAGCAGGTAGAATCCAGCAGCAAGTAGATTCCAGCAGCAAGTAGATTCCAGCAGCAGGTAGAATCCAGCAGAAGGTAGAATCCAGCAGCAAGTAGATTCCAGCAGCAAGTAGATTCCAGCAGCAAGTAGCTTCCAGCAGCAAGTAGATTCCAGCAGAAGGTAGAATACATTAGCAAGTAGAATCCAGCAGCAAGTAGAATCCAGCAGCAAATAGAATCCAGCAGCAAATAGAATCCAGCAGCAGATAGAATCCAGCAGCAAGTAGATTCCAGTAGCAAGTAGTATCCAGCAGCAATTAGGATCCAGCAGCAAGTAGATTCCAGCAGCAGGTAGAATCCAGCAGAAGGTAGAATCCAGCAGCAGGTAGAATCCAGCAGCAAGTAGATTCCAGCAGCAAGTAGCATCCAGCAGCAAGTAGAATCCAGCAGCAAGTAGAATCCAGCAGCAAGTAGAATCCAGCAGCAAGTAGAATCCAGCAACAAGTAGAATCCAGCCGCGAGTAGAATCCAGCAGCAAGTAGATTCCAGCAGCAGGTAGATTCCAGCAGCAAGTAGAATCCAGCAGCAGGTAGAATCCAGCAGCAAATAGAATCTAGCAGCAGGTAGAATCCAGCAGCAAGTAGAATCCAGCAGCAAGTAGAATCCAGCAGCAGGTAGAATCCAGCAGCAAGTAGAATCCAGCAGCAAGTAGATTCCAGCAGCAGGTAGATTCCAGCAGCAGGGAGAATCCAGCAGCAAGTAGATTCCAGCAGCAAGTAGATTCCAGCAGCAAGTAGATTCCAGCAGCAGGTAGAATCCAGCAGAAGGTAGAATCCAGCAGCAAGTAGATTCCAGCAGCAAGTAGAATCCAGCAGCACGTAGAATCCAGCAGCAAGTAGATTCCAAAAGAAGGTAGAATACATTAGCAAGTAGATTCCAGCAGCAGGTAGAATCCAGCAGCAAGTAGATTCCACTAGCAAGTAGAATCCAGCAGCAGGTAGAATCCAGCAGAAGGTAGAATCCAGCAGCAAGTAGATTCCAGCAGCAAGTAGATTCCAGCAGCAAGTAGATTCCAGCAGAAGGTAGAATACATTAGCAAGTAGATTCCAGCAGCAAGTAGAATCCAGCAGCAAGTAGAATCCAGCAGCAAATAGAATCCAGCAGCAAGTAGAATCCAGCAGCAAGTAGATTCCAGTAGCAAGTAGTATCCAGCAGAAAGTAGTATCCAGCAGCAAGTAGGATCCAGCAGCAAGTAGGATCCAGCAGCAGGTAGATTCCAGCAGCAGGGAGAATCCAGCAGCAAGTAGATTCCAGCAGCAAGTAGATTCCAGCAGCAAGTAGATTCCAGCAGCAGGTAGATTCCAGCAGAAGGTAGAATCCAGCAGCAAGTAGATTCCAGTAGCAAGTAGTATCCAGCAGCAAGTAAGATCCAGCAGCACGTAGAATCCAGCAGCAAGTAGATTCCAGCAGCAAGTAGAATCCAGCAACAGGTAGATTCCAGCAGCAGGTAGAATCCAGCAGCAAGTAGATTCCAGCAGCAAGTAGATACCAGCAGCAGGTAGAATCCAGCAGAAGGTAGAATCCAGCAGCAAGTAGATTCCAGCAGCAAGTAGATTCCAGCAGCAAGTAGATTCCAGCAGCAAGTAGATTCCAGCAGAAGGTAGAATACATTAGCAAGTAGAATCCAGCAGCAAGTAGAATCCAGCTGCAATTGAATCCAGCAGCAAGTAGATTCCAGTAGCAAGTAGAATCCAGCATCAAGTAGATTCCAGCAGCAAGTAGATTCCAGCAGCAAGTAGAATCCAGCAGCAAGTAGAATCCAGCAGCAGGTAGAATCCAGCAGCAGGTAGAATCCAGCAGCAGGTAGAATCCAGCAGCAGGTAGAATCCAGCAGCAGGTAGAATCCAGCAGCAGGTAGAATCCAGCAGCAGGTAGAATCCAGCAGCAAGTAGAATCCAGCAGCAAGTAGATTCCAACAGAAGGTAGAATACATTAGCAAGTAGATTCCAGCAGAAGGTAGAATCCAGCAGCAAGTAGAATCCAGCAGCAAGTAGAATAAAGCAGCAGGTAGAATCCAGCAGCAGGTAGAATCCAGCAGCAAGTAGATTCCAGCAGCAAGTAGAATCCAGCAGCACGTAGAATCCAGCAGCAAGTAGAATCCAGCAGCAAGTAGATTCCAGCAGCAGGTAGATTCCAGCAGCAGGTAGAATCCAGCAGCAAGTAGATTCCACTAGCAAGTAGATTCCAGCAGCAGGTAGAATCCAGCAGAAGGTAGAATCCAGCAGCAAGTAGATTCCAGCAGCAAGTAGATTCCAGCAGCAAGTAGCTTCCAGCAGCAAGTAGATTCCAGCAGAAGGTAGAATACATTAGCAAGTAGATTCCAGCAGCAAGTAGAATCCAGCAGCAAATAGAATCCAGCAGCAAGTAGAATCCAGCAGCAAGTAGATTCCAGTAGCAAGTAGTATCCAGCAGCAAGTAGTATCCAGCAGCAAGTAGGATCCAGCAGCAAGTACAATCCAGCAGCAGGTAGATTCCAGCAGCAGGGAGAATCCAGCAGCAAGTAGATTCCAGTAGCAAGTAGATTCCAGCAGCAAGTAGATTCCAGCAGCAGGTAGATTCCAGCATAAGGTAGAATCCAGCAGCAAGTAGATTCCAGTAGCAAGTAGTATCCAGCAGCAAGTAGGATCCAGCAGCAAGTAGATTCCAGCAGCAAGTAGAATCCAGCAGCAGGTAGATTCCAGCAGCAGGTAGAATCCAGCAGCAAGTAGATTCCAGCAGCAAGTAGATACCAGCAGCAGGTAGAATCCAGCAGAAGGTAGAATCCAGCATTAAGTAGATTCCAGCAGCAAGTAGATTCCAGCAGCAAGTAGATTCCAGCAGCAAGTAGATTCCAGCAGAAGGTAGAATACATTAGCAAGTAGAATCCAGCAGCAAGTAGAATCCAGCAACAAATAGAATCCAGCAGCAAGTAGAATCCAGCAGCAAGTAGATTCCAGTAGCAAGTAGTATCCAGCAGCAAGTAGGATCCAGCAGCAAGTAGATTCCAGCAGCAGGTAGAATCCAGCAGAAGGTAGAATCCAGCAGCAGGTAGAATCCAGCCGCGAGTAGAATCCAGCAGCAAGTAGATTCCAGCAGCAGGTAGAATCCAGCAGCAAGTAGAATCCAGCAGCAGGTAGAATCCAGCAGCAAGTAGAATCTAGCAGCAGGTAGAATCCAGCAGCAAGTAGAATCCAGCAGCAAGTAGAATCCAGCAGCAGGTAGAATCCAGCAGCAAGTAGAATCCAGCAGCAAGTAGAATCCAGCAGCAGGTAGATTCCAGCAGCAGGTAGAATCCAGCAGCAAGTAGATTCCAGCAGCAAGTAGATTCCAGCAGCAAGTAGATTCCAGCAGAAGGTAGAATACATTAGCAAGTAGATTTCCAGCAGCAATTAGAATCCAGCAGCAATTAGAATCCAGCAGCAAGTAGATTCCAGTAGCAAGTAGAATCCAGCATCAAGTAGAATCCAGCAGCAAGTAGAATCCAGCAGCAAGTGGAATCCAGCAGCAAGTAGAATCCAGCAGCAAGTAGAATCCAGCAGCAGGTAGAATCCAGCAGCAGGTAGAATCCAGCAGCAGGTAGAATCCAGCAGCAGGTAGAATCCAGCTGCAGGTAGAATCCAGTAGCAGGTAGAATCCAGCAGCAAGTAGAATCCAGCAGCAAGTAGATTCCAACAGAAGGTAGAATACAGTAGCAAGTAGATTCCAGCAGAAGGTAGAATCCAGCAGCAAGTAGATTCCAGCAGCAAGTAGAATCCAGCAGCAGGTAGAATCCAGCAGCAGGTAGAATCCAGCAGCAAGTAGATTCCAGCAGCAAGTAGAATCCAGCAGCACGTAGAATCCAGCAGCAAGTAGAATCCAGCAGCAAGTAGAATCCAGCAGCAGGTAGATTCCAGCAGCAGGTAGAATCCAGCAGCAAGTAGATTCCACTAGCAAGTAGCTTCCAGCAGCAAGTAGATTCCAGCAGAAGGTAGAATACATTAGCAAGTAGATTCCAGCAGCAAGTAGAATCCAGCAGCAAATAGAATCCAGCAGCAAGTAGAATCCAGCAGCAAGTAGATTCCAGTAGCAAGTAGTATCTAGCAGCAAGTAGTATCCAGCAGCAAGTAGGATCCAGCAGCAAGTACAATCCAGCAGCAGGTAGATTCCAGCAGCAGGGAGAATCCAGCAGCAAGTAGATTCCAGCAGCAAGTAGATTCCAGCAGCAAGTAGATTCCAGCAGCAGGTAGATTCCAGCAGAAGGTAGAATCCAGCAGCAAGTAGATTCCAGTAGCAAGTAGTATCCAGCAGCAAGTAGGATCCAGCAGCACGTAGAATCCAGCAGCAAGTAGATTCCAGCAGCAAGTAGAATCCAGCAGCAGGTAGATTCCAGCAGCAGGTAGAATCCAGCAGCAATTAGATTCCAGCAGCAAGTAGATACCAGCAGCAGGTAGAATCCAGCAGAAGGTAGAATCCAGCATTAAGTAGATTCCAGCAGCAAGTAGATTCCAGCAGCAAGTAGATTCCAGCAGCAAGTAGATTCCAGCAGAAGGTAGAATACATTAGCAAGTAGAATCCAGCAGCAAGTAGAATCCAGCAGCAAGTAGAATCCAGCAGCAAGTAGAATCCAGCAGCAAGTAGATTCCAGTAGCAAGTAGTATCCAGCAGCAAGTAGGATCCAGCAGCAAGTAGATTCCAGCAGCAGGTAGAATCCAGCAGAAGGTAGAATCCAGCAGCAGGTAGAATCCAGCAGCAAGTAGAATCCAGCAGCAAGTAGAATCCAGCAGCAAGTAGATTCCAGCAGCAAGTAGAATCCAGCAGCAAGTAGTATCCAGCAGCAAGTAGAATCCAGCAGCAAGTAGATTCCAGCAACAAGTAGAATCCAGCAGCGAGTAGAAGCCAGCAGCAAGTAGAATCCAGCAGCAGGTAGAATCCAGCAGCAAGTAGAATCCAGCAGCAAGTAGAATCCAGTAGCAGGTAGATTCCAGCAGCAGGTAGAATCCAGCAGCAAGTAGATTCCAGCAGCAAGTAAATTCCAGCAGCAAGTAGATTCCAGCAGAAGGTAGAATACATTAGCAAGTAGTTTCCAGCAGCAAGTAGAATCCAGCAGCAATTAGAATCCAGCAGCAAGTAGATTCCAGTAGCAAGTAGAATCCAGCATCAAGTAGATTCCAGCAGCAAGTAGAATCCAGCAGCAGGTAGAATACAGCAGCAAGTAGAATCCAGCAGCAGGTAGATTCCAGCAGCAGGTAGATTCCAGCAGCAGGTAGAATCCAGCAGCAGGTAGAATCCAGCAGCAGGTAGAATCCAGCAGCAGGTAGAATCCAGCAGCAAGTAGATTCCAGCAGCAAGTAGATTCCAACAGAAGGTAGAATACATTAGCAAGTAGATTCCAGCAGAAGGTAGAATCCAGCAGCAAGTAGATTCCAGCAGCAAGTAGAATCCAGCAGCAGGTAGAATCCAGCAGCAGGTAGAATCCAGCAGCAAGTAGATTCCAGCAGCACGTAGAATCCAGCAGCAAGTATAATCCAGCAGCAAGTAGAATCCAGCAGCAGGTAGATTCCAGCAGCAGGTAGAATCCAGCAGCAAGTAGATTCCACTAGCAAGTAGATTCCAGCAGCAGGTAGAATCCAGCAGAAGGTAGAATCCAGCAGCAAGTAGATTCCAGCAGCAAGTAGATTCCAGCAGCAAGTAGCTTCCAGCAGCAAGTAGATTCCAGCAGAAGGTAGAATACATTAGCAAGTAGATTCCAGCAGCAAGTAGAATCCAGCAGCAAATAGAATCCAGCAGGAAGTAGAATCCAGCAGCAAGTAGATTCCAGTAGCAAGTAGTATCTAGCAGCAAGTAGTATCCAGCAGCAAGTAGGATCCAGCAGCAAGTACCATCCAGCAGCAGGTAGAGTCCAGCAGCAGGGAGAATCCAGCAGCAAGTAGATTCCAGCAGCAAGTAGATTCCAGCAGCAAGTAGATTCCAGCAGCAGGTAGAATCCAGCAGAAGGTAGAATCCAGCAGCAATTAGATTCCAGTAGCAAGTAGTATCCAGCAGCAAGTAGGATCCAGCAGCACGTAGAATCCAGCAGCAAGTAGATTCCAGCAGCAAGTAGAATCCAGCAGCAGGTAGATTCCAGCAGCAGGTAGAATCCAGCAGCAAGTAGATTCCAGCAGCAAGTAGATACCAGCAGCAGGTAGAATCCAGCAGAAGGTAGAATCCAGCAGCAAGTAGATTCCAGCAGCAAGTAGATTCCAGCAGCAAGTAGATTCCAGCAGCAAGTAGATTCCAGCAGAAGGTAGAATACATTAGCCAGTAGGATCCAGCAGCAAGTAGAATCCAGCAGCAAGTAGAATCCAGCAGCAAGTAGATTCCAGTAGCAAGTAGTATCCAGCAGCAAGTAGGATCCAGCAGCAAGTAGATTCCAGCAGCAGGTAGAATCCAGCAGAAGGTAGAATCCAGCAGCAGGTAGAATCCAGCAGCAAGTAGAATCCAGCAGCAAGTAGAATCCAGCAGCAAGTAGATTCCAGCAGCAAGTAGAATCCAGCAGCAAGTAGTATCCAGCAGAAAGTAGAATCCAGCAGCAAGTAGAATCCAGCAACAAGTAGAATCCAGCAGCGAGTAGAAGCCAGCAGCAAGTAGATTCCAGCAGCAGGTAGAATCGAGCAGCAAGTAGAATCCAGCAGCAGGTAGAATCCAGCAGCAAGTAGATTCTAGCAGCAGGTAGAATCCAGCAGCAAGTAGAATCCAGCAGCAAGTAGAATCCAGCAGCAAGTAGATTCCAGCAGCAAGTAGATTCCAGCAGAAGGTAGAATACATTAGCAAGTAGAATCCAGCAGCAAGTAGAATCCAGCAGCAAGTAGAATCCAGCAGCAAGTAGATTCCAGTAGCAAGTAGATTCCAGCATCAAGTAGAATCCAGCAGCAAGTAGAATCCAGCAGCAAGTAGATTCCAGCAGCAAGTAGAATACAGCAGCAAGTAGATTCCAGCAGCAGGTAAAATCCAGCAGCAGGTAGAATCCAGCAGCAGGTAGAATCCAGCAGCAGGTAGAATCCAGCAGCAGGTAGAAATCAGCAGCAGGTAGAATCCAGCAGCAGGTAGAATCCAGCAGCAGGTAGAATCCAGCAGCAAGTAGGATCCAGCAGCAAGTACAATCCAGCAGCAAGTAGATTCCAGCAGCAGGTAGAAACCAGCAGCAAGTAGAATCCAGCAGCAGGTAGAATCCAGCAGCAAGTAAAATCTAGCAGCAGGTAGAATCCAGCAGCAAGTAGAATCCAGCAGCAAGTAGATTCCAGCAGCAGGTAGAATCCAGCAGCAAGTAGAATCCAGCAGCAGGTAGAATCCAGCAGCAGGTAGATTCCAGCAGCAGGTAGAATCCAGCAGCAAGTAGATTCCAGCAGCAAGTAGATTCCGGCAGCAAGTAGATTCCAGCAGAAGGTAGAATACATTAGCAAGTAGATTCCAGCAGCAAGTAGAATCCAGCAGCAAGTAGAATCCAGCAGCAAGTAGATTCCAGTAGCAAGTAGAATCCAGCATCAAGTAGAATCCAGCAGCAAGTAGAATCCAGCAGCAAGTAGAATTCAGCAGCAAGTAGATTCCAGCAGCAGGTAAAATCCAGCAGCAGGTAGAATCCAGCAGCAGGTAGAATCCAGCAGCAGGTAGAATCCAGCAGCAGGTAGAATCCAGCAGCAGGTAGAATCCAGCAGCAGGTAGAATCCAGCAGCAAGTAGATTCCAACAGAAGGTAGAATACATTAGCAAGTAGATTCCAGCAGAAGGTAGAATCCAGCAGCAAGTAGAATCCAGCAGCAAGTAAAATCCAGCAGCAGGTAGAATGCAGCAGCAGGTAGAATCCAGCAGCAAGTAGATTCCAGCAGCAAGTAGAATCCAGCAGCACGTAGAATCCAGCAGCAAGTAGATTCCAGCAGCAAGTAGAATCCATCAGCAGGTAGATTCCAGCAGCAGGTAGAATCCAGCAGCAAGTAGATTCCACTAGCAAGTAGAATCCAGCAGCAGGTAGAATCCAGCAGAAGGTAGAATCCAGCAGCAAGTAGATTCCAGCAGCAAGTAGATTCCAGCAGCAAGTAAATTCCAGCAGCAGGTAGAATCCAGCAGCAGGTAGAATCCAGCAGCAGGTAGAATCCAGCAGCAGGTAGAATCCAGCAGCAGGTAGAATCCAGCAGCAAGTAGAATCCAGCAGCAAGTAGATTCCAACAGAAGGTAGAATACATTAGCAAGTAGATTCCAGCAGAAGGTAGAATCCAGCAGCAAGTAGAATCCAGCAGCAAGTAAAATCCAGCAGCAGGTAGAATGCAGCAGCAGGTAGAATCCAGCAGCAAGTAGATTCCAGCAGCAAGTAGAATCCAGCAGCACGTAGAATCCAGCAGCAAGTAGATTCCAGCAGCAAGTAGAATCCATCAGCAGGTAGATTCCAGCAGCAGGTAGAATCCAGCAGCAAGTAGATTCCACTAGCAAGTAGAATCCAGCAGCAGGTAGAATCCAGCAGAAGGTAGAATCCAGCAGCAAGTAGATTCCAGCAGCAAGTAGATTCCAGCAGCAAGTAAATTCCAGCAGCAAGTAGATTCCAGCAGAAGGTAGAATACATTAGCAAGTAGATTCCAGCAGCAAGTAGAATCCAGCAGCAAATAGAATCCAGCAGCAAGTAGAATCCAGCAGCAAGTAGATTCCAGTAGCAAGTAGTATCCAGCAGAAAGTAGTATCCAGCAGCAAGTAGGATCCAGCAGCAAGTACAATCCAGCAGCAGGTAGATTCCAGCAGCAGGGAGAATCCAGCAGCAAGTAGATTCCAGCAGCAAGTAGATTCCAGCAGCAAGTAGATTCCAGCAGCAGGTAGAATCCAGCAGAAGGTAGAATCCAGCAGCAAGTAGATTCCAGTAGCAAGTAGTATCCAGCAGCAAGTAGGATCCAGCAGCACGTAGAATCCAGCAGCAAGTAGATTCCAGCAGCAAGTAGAATCCAGCAGCAGGTAGATTCCAGCAGCAGGTAGAATCCAGCAGCAAGTAGATTCCAGCAGCAAGTAGATACCAGCAGCAGGTAGAATCCAGCAGAAGGTAGAATCCAGCAGCAAGTAGATTCCAGCAGCAAGTAGATTCCAGTAGCAAGTAGTATCCAGCAGCAAGTAGGATCCAGCAGCAAGTAGATTCCAGCAGCAGGTAGAATTCAGCAGAAGGTAGAATCCAGCAGCAGGTAGATTCCAGCAGCAAGTAGATTCCAGCAGCAAGTAGATTCCAGCAGAAGGTAGAATACATTAGCAAGTAGATTCCAGCAGCAAGTAGAATCCAGCAGCAAATAGAATCCAGCAGCAAGTAGAATCCAGCAGCAAGTAGATTCCAGTAGCAAGTAGTATCCAGCAGCAAGTAGATTCCAGCAGCAGGTAGAATCCAGCAGAAGTTAGATTCCAGCAGCAGGTAGAATCGAGCAGCAAGTAGAATCCAGCAGCAGGTAGATTCCAGCAGCAAGTAGAATCTAGCAGCAGGTAGAATCCAGCAGCAAGTAGAATCCAGCAGCAAGTAGAATCCAGCAGCAAGTAGAATCCAGCAGCAAGTAGAATCCAGTAGCAAGTAGAATCCAGCATCAAGTAGAATCCAGCAGCAAGTAGAATCCAGCAGCAAGTAGATTCCAGCAGCAAGTAGATTCCAGCAGCAAGTAGATTCCAGCAGCAGGTAGAATCCAGCAGAAGGTAGAATCCAGCAGCAAGTAGATTCCAGCAGCAAGTAGAATCCAGCAGCACGTAGAATCCAGCAGCAAGTAGATTCCAACAGAAGGTAGAATACATTAGCAAGTAGATTCCAGCAGAAGGTAGAACCCAGCAGCAAGTAGAATCCAGCAGCAAGTAAAATCCAGCAGCAGGTAGAATCCAGCAGCAGGTAGAATCCAGCAGCAAGTAGATTCCAGCAGCAAGTAGAATCCAGCAGCACGTAGAATCCAGCAGCAAGTAGATTCCAGCAGCAAGTAGAATCCAGCAGCAGGTAGATTCCAGCAGCAGGTAGAATCCAGCAGCAAGTAGATTCCACTAGCAAGTAGAATCCAGCAGCAGGTAGAATCCAGCAGAAGGTAGAATCCAGCAGCAAGTAGATTCCAGCAGCAAGTAGATTCCAGCAGCAAGTAGATTCCAGCAGAAGGTAGAATACATTAGCAAGTAGATTCCAGCAGCAAGTAGAATCCAGCAGCAAATAGAATCCAGCAGCAAGTAGAATCCAGCAGCAAGTAGATTCCAGTAGCAAGTAGTATCCAGCAGAAAGTAGTATCCAGCAGCAAGTAGGATCCAGCAGCAAGTAGGATCCAGCAGCAGGTAGATTCCAGCAGCAGGGAGAATCCAGCAGCAAGTAGATTCCAGCAGCAAGTAGATTCCAGCAGCAAGTAGATTCCAGCAGCAGGTAGAATCCAGCAGCAAGTAGATTCCACTAGCAAGTAGAATCCAGCAGCAGGTAGAATCCAGCAGAAGGTAGAATCCAGCAGCAAGTAGATTCCAGCAGCAAGTAGATTCCAGCAGAAGGTAGAATACATTAGCAAGTAGATTCCAGCAGCAAGTAGAATCCAGCAGCAAATAGAATCCAGCAGCAAGTAGAATCCAGCAGCAAGTAGATTCCAGTAGCAAGTAGTATCCAGCAGAAAGTAGTATCCAGCAGCAAGTAGGATCCAGCAGCAAGTATAATCCAGCAGCAGGTAGATTCCAGCAGCAGGGAGAATCCAGCAGCAAGTAGATTCCAGCAGCAAGTAGATTCCAGCAGCAAGTAGATTCCAGCAGCAGGTAGAATCCAGCAGAAGGTAGAATCCAGCAGCAAGTAGATTCCAGCAGCAAGTAGAATCCAGCAGCACGTAGAATCCAGCAGCAAGTAGATTCCAACAGAAGGTAGAATACATTAGCAAGTAGATTCCAGCAGAAGGTAGAATCCAGCAGCAAGTAGAATCCAGCAGCAAGTAAAATCCAGCAGCAGGTAGAATCCAGCAGCAGGTAGAATCCAGCAGCAAGTAGATTCCAGCAGCAAGTAGAATCCAGCAGCACGTAGAATCCAGCAGCAAGTAGATTCCAGCAGCAAGTAGAATCCAGCAGCAGGTAGATTCCAGCAGCAGGTAGAATCCAGCAGCAAGTAGATTCCACTAGCAAGTAGAATCCAGCAGCAGGTAGAATCCAGCAGAAGGTAGAATCCAGCAGCAAGTAGATTCCAGCAGCAAGTAGATTCCAGCAGCAAGTAGATTCCAGCAGAAGGTAGAATACATTAGCAAGTAGATTCCAGCAGCAAGTAGAATCCAGCAGCAAATAGAATCCAGCAGCAAGTAGAATCCAGCAGCAAGTAGATTCCAGTAGCAAGTAGTATCCAGCAGAAAGTAGTATCCAGCAGCAAGTAGGATCCAGCAGCAAGTAGGATCCAGCAGCAGGTAGATTCCAGCAGCAGGGAGAATCCAGCAGCAAGTAGATTCCAGCAGCAAGTAGATTCCAGCAGCAAGTAGATTCCAGCAGCAGGTAGATTCCAGCAGAAGGTAGAATCCAGCAGCAAGTAGATTCCAGTAGCAAGTAGTATCCAGCAGCAAGTAAGATCCAGCAGCACGTAGAATCCAGCAGCAAGTAGATTCCAGCAGCAAGTAGAATCCAGCAACAGGTAGATTCCAGCAGCAGGTAGAATCCAGCAGCAAGTAGATTCCAGCAGCAAGTAGATACCAGCAGCAGGTAGAATCCAGCAGAAGGTAGAATCCAGCAGCAAGTAGATTCCAGCAGCAAGTAGATTCCAGCAGCAAGTAGATTCCAGCAGCAAGTAGATTCCAGCAGAAGGTAGAATACATTAGCAAGTAGGATCCAGCAGCAAGTAGAATCCAGCAGCAAATAGAATCCAGCAGCAAGTAGAATCCAGCAGCAAGTAGATTCCAGTAGCAAGTAGTATCCAGCAGCAAGTAGGATCCAGCAGCAAGTAGATTCCAGCAGGATGTAGAATCCAGCAGAAGGTAGAATCCAGCAGCAGGTAGAATCCAGCAGCAAGTAGAATCCAGCAGCAAGTAGATTCCAGCAGCAAGTAGAATCCAGCAGCAAGTAGAATCCAGCAGCAAGTAGTATCCAGCAGCAAGTAGATTCCAGCAGCAAGTAGAATCCAGCAGCAAGTAGATTCCAGCAGCAGGTAGAATCGAGCAGCAAGTAGAATCCAGCAGCAGGTAGAATCCAGCAGCAAGTAGAATCTAGCAGCAGGTAGAATCCAGCAGCAAGTAGAATCCAGCAGCAAGTAGAATCCAGCAGCAGGTAGAATCCAGCAGCAAGTAGAATACAGCAGCAAGTAGAATCCAGCAGCAGGTAGATTCCAGCAGCAGGTAGAATCCAGCAGCAAGTAGATTCCAGCAGCAAGTAGATTCCAGCAGCAAGTAGATTCCAGCAGAAGGTAGAATACATTAGCAAGTAGATTCCAGCAGCAAGTAGAATCCAGCAGCAAGTAGAATCCAGCAGCAAGTAGATTCCAGTAGCAAGTAGAATCCAGCATCAAGTAGATTCCAGCAGCAAGTAGAATCCAGCAGCAAGTAGAATCCAGCAGCAAGTAGAATACAGCAGCAAGTAGATTCCAGCAGCAGGTAAAATCCAGCAGCAGGTAGAAATCAGCAGCAGGTAGAATCCAGCAGCAGGTAGAATCCAACAGCAGGTAGAATCCAGCAGCAAGTAGAATCCAGCAGCAAATAGATTCCAACAGAAGGTAGAATACATTAGCAAGTAGATTCCAGCAGAAGGTAGAATCCAGCAGCAAGTAGATTCCAGCAGCAAGTAGAATCCAGCAGCACGTAGAATCCAGCAGCAAGTAGAATCCAGCAGCAAGTAGATTCCAGCAGCAGGTAGAATCCAGCAGAAGGTAGAATCCAGCAGCAAGTAGATTCCAGCAGCAAGTAGATTCCAGCAGCAAGTAGATTCCAGCAGCAAGTAGATTCCAGCAGAAGGTAGAATACATTAGCAAGTAGAATCCAGCAGCAAGTAGAATCCAGCAGCAAATAGAATCCAGCAGCAAGTAGAATCCAGCAGCAAGTAGAATCCAGTAGCAAGTAGTATCCAGCAGCAAGTAGATTCCAGCAGCAGGTAGAATCCAGCAGAAGGTAGATTCCAGCAGCAGGTAGAATCGAGCAGCAAGTAGAATCCAGCAGCAGGTAGAATCCAGCATCAAGTAGAATCTAGCAGCAGGTAGAATCCAGCAGCAAGTAGAATCCAGCAGCAAGTAGATTCCAGCAGCAGGTAGAATCCAGCAGCAAGTAGAATACAGCAGCAAGTAGAATCCAGCAGCAGGTAGATTCCAGCAGCAGGTAGAATCCAGCAACAAGTAGATTCCAGCAGCAAGTAGATTCCAGCAGCAAGTAGATTCCAGCAGAAGGTAGAATACATTAGCAAGTAGATTCCAGCAGCAAGTAGAATCCAGCAGCAAGTAGAATCCAGCAGCAAGTAGATTCCAGTAGCAAGTAGAATCCAGCATCAAGTAGAATCCAGCAGCAAGTAGAATCCAGCAGCAAGTAGAATACAGCAGCAAGTAGATTCCAGCAGCAGGTAAAATCCAGCAGCAGGTAGAAATCAGCAGCAGGTAGAATCCAGCAGCAGGTAGAATCCAGCAGCAGGTAGAATCCAGCAGCAAGTAGAATCCAGCAGCAAATAGATTCCAACAGAAGGTAGAATACATTAGCAAGTAGATTCCAGCAGAAGGTAGAATCCAGCAGCAAGTAGAATCCAGCAGCAGGTAGAATCCAGAAGCAAGTAGATTCCAGCAGCAAGTAGAATCCAGCAGCACGTAGAATCCAGCAGCAAGTAGATTCCAGCAACAAGTAGAATCCAGCAGCGAGTAGAATCCAGCAGCAAGTAGATTCCATTAGCAGGTAGAATCCAGCAGCAAGTAGAATCCAGCAGCAGGTAGAATCCAGCAGCAAGTAGATTCCAGCAGCAAGTAGATTCCAGCAGCAAGTAGAATCCAGCAGCAAGTAGATTCCAGCAGCAAGTAGATTCCAGTAGCAAGTAGAATCCAGCATCAAGTAGAATCCAGCAGCAAGTAGAATCCAGCAGCAAGTAGATTCCAGCAGCAAGTAGAATACAGCAGCAAGTAGATTCCAGCAGCAGGTAAAATCCATCAGCAGGTAGAATCCAGCAGCAGGTAGAATCCAGCAGCAGGTAGATTCCAGCAGCAAGTAGAATCCAGCAGCAAGTAGATTCCAGCCGCAAGTAGAATCCAGCAGCAGGTAGAATCCAGCAGCAAGTAGATTCCAGCAGCAGGTAGAATCCATTAGCAAGTAGAATCCATTAGCAAGTAGATTCCAGCAGCAAGTAGATTCCAGCAGCAAGTAGATTCCAGCAGCAGGTAGATTCCAGCAGCAAGTAGAATCCAGCAGCAGGTAGATTCCAGCAGCAAGTAGATTCCAGCAGCAAGCAGATTCCAGTAGCAAGTGGAATCCAGCAGCAAGTAGATTCCAGCAGCAGGTAGAATCCAGCAGCAGGTAGAATCCAGCAGCAAGTAGAATCCAGCAGCAAGTAGAATCCAGCAGTAAGTAGAATCCAGCAGCAGGTAGATTCCAGCAGCAAGTAGATTCCAGCAGCAAGTAGCATCCAGCAGCAAGTAGAATCCAGCAGCAAGTAGCATCCAGCAGCAAGTTGAAACCAGCAGCAGGTAGAATCCAGCAGCAAGTAGAATCCAGCAGCAAGTAGAATCCAGCAGCAAGTAGAATGCAGCAGTAGGTAGAATCCAGCAGCAAGTAGAATCCAGCAGCAGGTAGAATCCAGCAGCAAGTAGAATACAGCAACAAGTAGAATCCAGCAGCGAGTAGAATCCAGCAGCAAGTCGAATCCAGCAGCAAGTCGAATCCAGCATTAAGTAGAATCCAGCAGCAGGTAGAATCCAGCAGCAAGTAGAATCCAGCAGCAGGTAGAATCCAGCAGCAGGTAGAATCCAGCAGCAAGTAGAATCCAGCAGCGAGTAGAATCCAGCAGCAGGTAGAATCCAGCAGCAAGTAGAATCCAGCAACAAGTAGAATCTAGCAGCAAGTAGATTCCAGCAGCAAGTAGAATCCAGCAGCAAGTAGATTCCAGCAGCAAGTAGATTCCAGCAGCAAGTAGATTCCAGCAGCAAGTAGATTCCAGCAGCAGGTAGAATCCAGCAGCAAGTAGATTCCAGCAGCAAGTAGGATCCAGCAGCAAGTAGATTCCAGCAGCAAGTAGAATCCAGCAGCAAGTAGATTCCAGCAGCAAGTAGAATCCAGCAGCAAGTAGAATCCAGCAGAAAGTAGATTCCAGCAGCAAGTAGAATCCAGCAGCAAGTAGAATCCAGCAGCAAGTAGAATCCAGCAGCAGGTAGATTCCAGCAGCAGGTAGATTCAGCAGCAAGTAGATTCCAGCAGCAGGTAGAATCCAGCAGCAAGTACAATCCAGCAGCAGGTAGATTCTAGCAGCAAGTAGATTCCAGCAGCAAGTAGCAATAAGACCAATTTATCCATGTTTTTGTACTGTTACCCATTCATTACAAGCAAAACTAAGCCTTCATCCTTGAATAACCTTAAACTGTTTTTATATCTTCCTCTTGACTGTTTTTCTATGAATGGACCGATAACCATTGATTATAGTTGAGACCAATAAACGTTGCATTAAACTACATCGAAAAACATATTGACCGTACTTCAGGGTTACATTTTCATGTAGAGTGCACTCTAAGGATTCTCTGCATTTTGTGATGCGGACTAGTCCTTGTTAACTGGACTGTATAGAACTCGTCTAGATGGTAAGATTCAATTGTGGGACATATTAACGGGGTGACAGGCAGCGAGCCAGTATTATGTAGCTATTGATTCTCAAGGGCACAGCACACACTGCTAAAAGGGAAAAATATTTCAGTTGAATGTCTCACCCTGATACTTACCATTAACATGTCTGTACAGTCTATGCAGGTGTATTCTGCTGAAACCAGTTCCACTGAAAACACTTACCTCCAGTGGAGAGGAATCTGCTGCAAAATAATAAAAAAAATATTAGACTTTTTGTTACATGTTACCACGTTGGAAATAAGAGTGTTTAATGGTAACACTTAATTTTAAGCGATCCTTATTACAGTGTAATTACATGTACAGGGCTGGATTAATAGCAAAATAAAATAAACATATATAAAATAATACATATATGCAGTATATATTCTACACCATATACTTATTTATTAGATATGTAGTATATATATATTTTATTTTATTGCAACGGCCAAACACAGGAAGATATGGGAGCTCTCAACGAGCGTGGAAAGCCTGCTGCTTGTTGCTGCTGCTTTGCTAATCATCAGATGGGGGAGGAGAGGAGGTAGAGGGCTTATGTGGGGAACTGGGGGGCCCTGTCTTGATTGGGTAACTGATTAATAAAAAATAAAAAACATTAACTGCATAACAAATACACGTGACTGGTCAACTGTGTGAAGTCAGGGGCTGGGCCCAAGAAGAAAAAAAAACAATTATGTTATTAACTTATTATTGTTATTGTTTTTATCCAAACACAGGAGCCCACACTCAATGTTCAAAATACACCAGAGACCATCATTTAGCTGCAGAGGATCAATCATTACTAAAAACATAACTGTGGATTAAATGTTATTGCAAGCGCATACAGATAATTAGCGAAACGAAGGAAACACCAACATAAAGTGTCTTATAAGGGTGCTGGAGCACCACAAGCTGTGAGAACAGCTTCAATGCACCGTGGCATAGTGTGTAGTGTGTACATAAGTGTGTAATAATAATATTTAGATAATAATTTATACGGGAATATTCAGTATATTATATAAACACACAAGAAATAAGTCATTTAAAATGTTTCTCTGACTCCATAATGTTAAGTGGCATATGCAAGAGACTACAGTTGAACCACGTGCAATCAACTATTATGGGTTTAGCTGACTAAAATCAAGGAATGGTCATGAGAAGTGAAAATCAAAGCAAGTATTACTTAATACCGTTGTAAAATGAATGGCTTCACATACAAGGCATGACGCTTAAGTTATAAGGCAATACTGACGTTAACAAAGCATTACTCTAGGTATATAGATTCTAAGGTTAGGTTACAAGGCAAAGCATGGACCAAGAGTTGGTTACTAGGCCAGAGGACTAAACGCCTAGAAAAAGATTGATCATACAACCTTCCTCCATGGTCTGAATACAGGATAAGAAAGAGAACAAAGGCATTTCATTCCATTTATAACATCTGAAGGTGGCGCCGGAGGGAAGGCTGCCATTTTATCGGCTCTTAACCAAATGTGCTATTTTGTAAATTTTTAAATTTATTTTTTTTAAATACATTTTATCCCCTTTTCTCCCCAATTTTCGTGGTATCCAATCGCTAGTAATTACTATCTTGTCTCATCGCTACAACTCCCGTACGGGCTCGGGAGAGACGAAGGTCGAAAGCCATGCGTCCTCCGAAGCACAACCCAACCAAGCCGCACTGCTTCTTAACACAGCGCGCCTCCAACCCGGAAGCCAGCCGCACCAATGTGTTGGAGGAAACACCGTGCACCTGGCCCCCTCGGTTAGCGCGCACTGCGCCCGGCCCGCCACAGGAGTCGCTGGAGCGCGATGAGACAAGGATATCCCTACCGGCCAAACCCTCCCTAACCCGGACGACGCTATGCCAATTGTGCGTCGCCCCACGGACCTCCCGGTCTCGGCCGGATGCGACAGAGCCTGGGCGCGAACCCAGAGACTCTGGTGGCGCAGCTAGCACTGCGATGCAGTGCCCTAAACCACTGCACCACCCGGGAGGCCCTAAATGTGCTATTTTGTTTGTTTTTTTGCATTGTTTGTTACTTATTTTGTACATAATGTTGTTGCTACAGTCTCTTATTACCGAAAAGAGCTTCTGGATATCAGAACAGCGATTGCTCACCTTGAACTGGACAAATCATTTCCTTTAACGAGTCGGACGAGATTTACTCCAGACACCCGACAAGGCCCTCATCCCCGTCATTCGCAGGAGAAAGAGACGGAGGGATCGCGGAAGGAGATCGGGGTGCCTTGTAAGGATCCGGCAACGAGTGGCTAATCTGCCTTTGCCATCGGTACAATTGGCCAACGTACAATCGCTGGATAATAAAGTGGACGAACTACAAGCATGTGTATCCACACACAGAGATGCGTACAAAGTTCTCCCTCGCCCTCCATTTGACAAATCTGACCATAATTCTATCCTCCTGATTCCTGCTTACAAGCACAAATTAAAGCAGGAAGTACCAGTGACTCGGTCAATAAAAAAGTGTGAACAGGCAGTGGCTCAGGTGGTTGTTGTCTTTGATGATCTTTTTTCCCTTCCTGTGACATCGGGTGGTGTAGGTGTCCTGGAGGGCAGGTAGTTTGCCCCCGGTGATGTGTTGTGCATACCGACTGCACCACCCTCTGGAGAACCTTGAGGTTGTGGGCGGAGCAGTTGCCATACCAGGCTGTGATACAGCCCGACCGGATGCTCTCAATTGTGGATTTGTAAAAAGTTGTTCATGGTTTTGGGTGACAAGTCAAATTTCTTTAACCTCCTGAGGCGCAGTTGCGTCTTCTTCACCACACTGTCTGTGTGGGTGGACCATTTCAGTTTGTCGTTGATGTGTACGTCGAGGAACTTAAACCTTCCACTTTCTCCACTGCTGTCCCTTCGACGTGGATAGGGGGGTGCTCCCTCTGCTGTTTCCTGAAGTCCACAATCATCCCTGTTGTTTTGTTGATGTTGAGGGAGAGTTTGTTTTTCCTGACACCACACTCCGAGTGCCGTCACCTACTCCCTGTAGGCTGTCTCGTCATTGAGGGAGAGTTTGTTTTTCCTGACACCACACTCCGAGTGCCCTCACCTCCTCCCTGTAGGCTGTCTCGTCATTGAGGGAGCGTTTGTTTTTCCTGACACCACACTCCGAGTGCCCTCACCTCCTCCCTGTAGGCTGTCTCGTCATTGAGGGAGAGTTTGTTTTTCCTGACACCACACTCCGAGTGGACTCACCTCCTCCCTGTAGGCTGTCTCGTCATTGTTGATAATCAAGCCCACTACTGTTCGTCTGCAAACTTGATGATTGAGTTGGAGGCGTGCATGTCCACGCAGTCGTGGGTGAACAGGGAGTACAGGAGAGAGCTGAGCGCGCACCATTGTGGGGCCCCAGTGTTGAGAGTCAGCGAGGTGGAGATGTTGTTTCCTACCTTCACCACCTGGAGGTGGTCCGTCAGAAAGTCCAGGACCCAGTTGCACAGGGCGGGGTTAAGGCCCAGGTCCTCCAGCTGGATGATGAGCCTGGAGGGTACTGTGGTGTTGAATGCTGAGCTGTAGTCAATGAACAGCATTCCTACATAGGTATTCTTCTTGTCCAGATTGCATGGTCTGTGGACCTGTTAGGGCGGTATGCAAACCGAAGTTGGTCTAGGGTGGCTGGTAAGGTGGAGGTGATATGATCCTTGACTAGTCTCTCAAAGCACTTCCTGATGACAGAAGTGAGTGCTATGGGGCAGTAGTCATTTTGTTCAGTTATCTTTGCCTTCTTGGATACAGGAGCAATGGTGACCATCTTGAAGCATGTGGGGACAGCAGACTGGGATATGGAGCATTTGAATATGTCCTCAAACACACCAGCCAGCTGGTCTGCGCATGCTCTGAGGACGCGGCTAGGGATGCCATCTGTATTATCCTCAAAGCGGGCAAAGAAGGTGTTTAGTTTGTCTGGAAACGTGATGTCGGTGTCCGTGACGTGGCTGGTTTTCTTTTTGTAGTCCGTGATTTCCTGTAGACCCTGCCACATACGTCTTGTGTCTGAGCCGTTGAATTGCGCGACTGCCGCCATCCATCCAGCATTGAGCTCCAGACCACCAGGAGACAGCATTTAGCTACAGACCACCAGGAGGCAGCATTTAGCTCCAGACCTCCAGGAGACAGCACTGAGCTCCAGACCACCAGGTGGGAGCATTGAGCTCCAGACCACCAGGAGATAGCATTGAGCTCCAGACCACCAGGAGGCAGCATTTAGCTCCAGACCTCCAGGACACAGCACTGAGCTCCAGACCGCCAGGAGACAGCACTGAGCTACAGACCTCCAGGAGACAGCACTGAGCTACAGACCACCAGGAGACAGCATTGAGCTACAGACCACCAGGAGACCCTGATCTCTCTTTTGACGAACATATCAAGACTGTTTCAATGACAGCTTTTTTCCATCTACGTAACATTGCAAAAATCAGAAACTTTCTGTCCAAAAATGATGCAGAAAAATTAATCCATGCTTTTGTTACTTCTAGGTTAGACTACTGCAATGCTCTACTTTCCGGCTACCCGGATAAAGCACTAAATAAACTTCAGTTAGTGCTAAATATGGCTGCTAGAATCCTGACTAGAACCAAAAAATGTTATCATATTTCTCCAGTGCTAGCCTCCCTACACTGGCTTCCTGTTAAGGCAAGGGCTGATTTCAAGGTTTTACTGGTAACCTACAAAGCATTACATGGGCTTGCTCCTACCTATCTTTCCGATTTGGTCCTGCCGTACATACCTACACGTACGCTATGGTCACAAGACAGCTGGAGGCAGGGCTTTCTCCTATAGATCTCCATTTTTATGGAATGGTCTGCCTACCCATGTGAGAGACGCAGACTCGGTCTCAACCTTTAAGTCTTTACTGATGACTTATCTCTTCAGTAGGTCATATGATTGAGTGTAGTCTAGCCCAGGAGTGTGAAGGTGAACGGAAAGGCTCTGGAGCAACGAACCGCCCTTGCTGTCTCTGCCTGGCCGGTTCCCCTCTCTCCACTGGGATTCTCTGCCTCTAACCCTATTACAGGGGCTGAGTCACTGGCTTACTGGTGCTCTTTCATGCCGTCACTAGGAGAGGAGCGTCACTTGAGTGGGTTGAGTCACTGACGTGATCTTCCTGTCCGGGTTGGCGCCCCCCTCCCCCCCCCCCCCCCTTGGGTTGTGCCGTGGCGGAGATCTTTGTGGGCTATACTCGGCCTTGTCTCAGGATGGTAAGTTGGTGGCTGAAGATATCCCTCTAGTGGTGTGGGGGCTGTGCTTTGGCAAAGTGGGTGGGGTTATATCCTTCCTGTTTGGCCCTGTCCGGGGGTATCATCGGATGGGGCCACAGTGTCTCCTGACCCCTCCTGTCTCAGCCTCCAGTATTTATGCTGCAGTAGTTAATGTGTCGGGGGGCTAGGGTCAGTTTGTTATATCTGGAGTACTTCTCTTGTCTTATCCTGTGTCCTGTGTAAATGTAAGTATGCTCTCTCTAATTCTCTCTTTCTCTCTTTCTTTCTCTCTCTCGGAGGACCTAAGCACTGGGACCATGCCTCAGGACTACCTGGCATGATGACTCCTTGCTGTCCCCATTCCACCTGGCCGTGCTGCTGCTCCAGTTTCAACTGTTCTGCCTTCGGCTATGGAACCCTGACGTGTTCACCAACTGACATTTATTCCTGAGGTGCTGACTTGCTGCACCCTCGACAACTACTGTGATTATTATTATTTGACCATGCTGGTCAGTTATGAACATTTGAACATCTTGGCCATGTTCTGTTATAATCTCTACCCGGCACAGCCAGAAGAGGACTGGCCACCCCTCAAAGCCTGGTTCCTTTCTAGCTTTCTTCCTGGGTTTTGGCCTTTCTAGGGAGTTTTTCCTAGCCACCGTGCTTCTACACCGTGCTTCTACGTGCTTCTTTTGCCAATTGGACTGGACCTTTTTTGCCGACACAGAGCCCTGCCAATCCATCACAACTGGTCTAAATCAGCTACAAGCTAATTTAGCCATTTTTTTGCCGCTGCTAGTAGCTTTTACCTTCTGCACAGACACCAGCCCTGTTATTAGCCTGGATATTACTCACCAATTTACCAGCATCGGACTGTCTCTCGACAACAACGCCGGATTCCTGCCGTAATCCCTGAGCCACTACTTCTGATCCTCACAGCTAGCTTGCAGCTAGCGCAGCTAGCGCCACTGCCACGAAGCTAGCACCAGTTAGCAAACACAATTCTACAATTCACAACCTCTCTTTCGCCATCCGGCTTGGATTCTCTGTCGACACGACCACGTCTGAGCAGACCACCCCCCGGGCTACTAACTTTAAACGCCGCGTGCTAGCTTAGTGGAGGCCTCCCTGCTCCATCTACGGCTGCCCCCTGGACACTATGATCACTTGGCTACATAGCTGATGCATGCTTGACTGTCCATTAATTCACGGTCCTCCATTCTGTTTATTTGTGTTTTATCTGTCGGCTCTGTGCTTTAACTCAGGATCTGTGTGTAGTTAATCCGACCCTCTCTGCTTAGTCGTCGCCATTTTTACCTGTTGTTGCTGTGTTAGACTAGCACCCTGTTATTGCTGCTGTTATCTTACCTGTTGTTTTAGCTAGCTCTCCCAATCAAGACCTGCAATCACTTTATGCCTTATTGTATGTCTCTCTCAAATATCAATATGCCTTGCATACTGTTGTTCAGGCTAGTTATCATTATCATTGTTTTGGTTTGCAATGGACCCTGTAGTTCCACTCTCCGTACCTCTGATACCTCCTTTGTCCCACCCCCCACACATGCGGTGACCTCACCCATTGAGACCAGCATGTCCAGAGATACAACCTCTCTTATCATCACCCAGTGCCTGGGCTTGCCTCCGCTGTACCCGCGCCCCACCATACCCCTGTCTGCACATTATGCCCAGAATCTATTCTACCACGCCCATAAATCTGCTCCTTTTATTCTTTGTCCCCAACGCTCTAGGCGACCAGTTTTGATAGCCTTCAGCCGCACCCTCATCCTACTACTCCTCTGTTCCTCGGGTGATGTGGAGGTAAACCCAGGCCCTGCATGTCCCCAGACACCCTCATTTGTTGACTTCTGTGATCAAAAAAGCCTTGGCCTCATGCATGTCAACATCAGAAGCCTCCTCCCTAAGTTTGCCTTACTCACCGCTTTAGCACACTCTGCCAACCCTGATGTCCTTGCCGTGTCCGAATCCTGGCTTAGGAAGGCCACCAAAAATTCTGAGATTTCCATACCCAACTATAACACTTTCCGTCAAGATAGAACTGCCAAAGGGGGAGGAGTTGCAATCTACTGCAGAGATAGCCTGCAAAGTTCTGTCATACTTTCCAGGTCTATGCCCAAACAGTTCGAACTTCTAATTTTAAAAATGTATCTCTCCAGAAATAAGTCTCTCACTGTTGCCGCCTGCTACCGACCCCCCTCAGCTCCCAGCTGTGCCCTGGACACCATCTGTGAATTGATCGCTCCCCATCTAGCTTCAGAGTTTGTTCTGTTAGGTGACCTAAACTGGGATATGCTTAACACCCCGGCAGTCCTACAATCCAAGCTTGATGCCCTCAATCTCACACAAATCATCAAGGAACCCACCAGGTACAACCCTAAATCCGTAAACATGGGCACCCTAATAGACATTATCCTGACCAACCTGCCCTCCAAATACACCTCTGCTGTCTTCAATCAAGATCTCAGCGATCACTGCCTCATTGCCTGTATCCGCCACGGGTCCGCGGTCAAACGACCACCCCTCATCACTGTCAAACTCTCCCTAAAACACTTCTGCAAGCAGGCCTTTCTAATCGACCTGGCCCGGGTACCCTGGAAGGATATTGACCTCATCCCGTCAGTTGAGGATGCCTGGTCAGTCTTTAAATGTTACTTCCTCACCATATTAGACAAGCATGCTCCGTTCAAAAAATGCAGAACCAAGAACAGATATAGCCCTTGGTTCACTCCAGACCTGACTGCCCTCGACCAGCACAAAAACATCCTGTGGCGAACTGCAATAGCATCGAAGAGCCCCCGCGATATGCAACTGTTCAGGGAAGTCAGGAACCAATACACGCAGTCAGTCAGGAAAGCAAAGGCCAGCTTTTTCAAGCAGAAATTTGCATCCTGTAGCTCTAACTCCAAAAAGTTCTGGGATACTGTAAAGTCCATGGAGAACAAGAGCACCTCCTCCCAGCTGCCCACTGCACTGAGGCTAGGTAACACGGTCACCACCGATAAATCCGTGATAATCGAAGACTTCAACAAGCATTTCTCAATGGCTGGCCATATCTTCCTCCTGGCGACTCCAACCTTGGCCAACAGCCCCGCCCCCCCCGCTGCTACTCGCCCAAGCCTCCCCAGCTTCTCCTTTACCCAAATCCAGATAGCAGATGTTCTGAAAGAGCTGGAAAACCTGGACCCATACAAATCAGCTGGGCTTGACAATCTGGACCCCCTATTTCTGAAACTGTCCGCCGCCATTGTCGCACCCCCTATTACCAGCCTGTTCAACCTCTCCTTCGTATCATCTGAGATCCCCAAGGATTGGAAAGCTGCCGCGGTCATCCCCCTCTTCAAAGGGGGAGACACCCTGGACCCAAACTGTTACAGACCTATATCCATCCTGCCCTGCCTATCTAAGGTCTTCGAAAGCCAAGTCAACAAACAGATCACTGACCATCTCGAATCCCACCGTACCTTCTCCGCTGTGCAATCCGGTTTCCGAGCCGGTCACGGGTGCACCTCAGCCACGCTCAAGGTACTAAACGATATCATAACCGCCATTGATAAAAGACATTACTGTGCAGCCGTCTTCATCGACCTGGCCAAGGCTTTCGACTCTGTCAATCACCATATTCTTATCGGCAGACTCAGTAGCCTCGGTTTTTCTAATGACTGCCTTGCCTGGTTCACCAACTACTTTGCAGACAGAGTTCAGTGTGTCAAATCGGAGGGCATGTTGTCCGGTCCTCTGGCAGTCTCTATGGGGGTACCACAGGGTTCAATTCTCAGGCCGACTCTTTTCTCTGTATACATCAATGATGTTGCTCTTGCTGCGGGCGATTCCCTGATCCACCTCTACGCAGACGACACCATTCTATATACTTCCGGCCCTTCCTTGGACACTGTGCTATCTAACCTCCAAACGAGCTTCAATGCCATACAACACTCCTTCCGTGGCCTCCAACTGCTCTTAAACGCTAGTAAAACCAAATGCATGCTTTTCAACCGTTCGCTGCCTGCACCCGCACGCCCGACTAGCATCACCACCCTGGACGGTTCCGACCTAGAATATGTGGACATCTATAAGTACCTAGGTGTCTGGCTAGACTGCAAACTCTCCTTCCAGACTCATATCAAACATCTCCAATCCAAAATCAAATCAAGAATCGGCTTTCTATTCCGCAACAAAGCCTCCTTCACTCACGCCGCCAAACTTACCCTAGTAAAACTGACTATCCTACCGATCCTCGACTTCGGCGATGTCATCTACAAAATAGCTTCCAATACTCTACTCAGCAAACTGGATGCAGTTTATCACAGTGCCATTCGTTTTGTTACTAAAGCACCTTATACGACCCACCACTGCGACCTGTATGCCCTAGTCGGCTGGCCCTCGCTACATGTTCGTCGTCAGACCCACTGGCTCCAGGTCATCTACAAGGCTATGCTAGGTAAAGTGCCGCCTTATCTCAGTTCACTGGTCACGATGGCTACACCCACCCGCAGCACGCGCTCCAGCAGGTGTATCTCACTGATCATCCCTAAAGCCAAAACCTCATTTGGACGCCTTTCCTTCCAGTTCTCTGCTGCCTGCGACTGGAACGAATTGCAAAAATCTCTGAAGTTGGAGACTTTTATCTCCCTCAACAACTTTAAAAATCTGCTATCCGAGCAGCTAACCGATCGCTGCAGCTGTACATAGTCCATCTGTAAACTACCCACCCAATTTACCTACCTCACCCCCCATACTGCTTTTATTTATTTACTTTTCTGCTCTTTTGCACACCAGTATCTCTTCTTGCACATGATCATCTGATGATTTATCACTCCAGTGTTAATCTGCTAAATTGTAATTATTCGATTTATTGCCTACCTCATGCCTTTTGCACACATTGTATATAGATTCTCTTTTTTTTCTACCATGTTATTGACTTGTTTATTGTTTACTCCATGTGTAACTCTGTGTTGTCTGTTCACACTGCTATGCTTTATCTTGGCCAGGTCGCAGTTGCAAATGAGAACTTGTTCTCAACTAGCCTACCTGGTTAAATAAAGGTGAAATAAAAAAAAATTTAAACACCTGCAATGCTTACTGTTTGGGGTTTTAGGCTGGGTTACTGTACAGCACTTTGAGATATCAGCTGATGTAAGAAGGGCTATATAAATACATTTGATTTGATTGATTTGATTTGATTTAATGTTGTAAATGAATTTTGTAGTTTATGGAATATCTGCATAGGTGTACAGAGTTCCATTATCAGCAACCATTACTCCTGTGTTCCAATGGCACGTTGTGTTAGCTAATCCAAGTTTATCATTTTAAAAGGCTAATTGATCATTAGAAAACAGTTTTGAAATGATTTTAGCACAGCTGAAAACTTGTTCTGATTAAAGAAGCAATGAAACTGGCCTTCTTTAGACTAGTTGAGTATCTGGAGCATCAGCATTTGTGGGTTCGATTACAGGCTCAAAATGGCAAAAAAACTAAGAACTTTCTTCTGAAACTCGTCAGTCTATTCTTGTTCTGAGAAATGAAGGCTATTCCATGCGAGAAATTGCCAATAAACTGAAGATCTCGTACAACGCTGTGTACTGCTCTCTTCACAGAACAGCACAAACCGGTTCTAACCAGAATAGAAAGAGGAGTGGGAGGCCACGGTGCACAACTGAGCAAGAGGACAAGTACATTAGAGTTTCTAGTTTGAGAAACATGCCTCACAAGACCTCAACTGGCAGCTTCATTAAATAGTACCCGCAAAACACCAGTCTCAGCGTCAACAGTGAAGAATCGACTCCGGGATGCTGGCCTTCTAGGCAGAGTTGCAAAGAAAAAGCCATATCTCAGACTGGCCAATAAAAATAAAAGATTAAGATGTGAAAAATAACACAGACACTGGACAGAGGAACTCTGCCTAAAAGGTAGTGGATATACGGTACCAGTCAAAAGTTTGGACACACCTTCTCATTCCAGGGGTTTTCTTTCTTGCAACTATAGGGGGTGCTGTTCCGCATTAGCATTTTTTGGTCTCCAAATTAAACTGCCTGGTGCTCAATTCTTGATCGTACAATATGCATATTATTGTTATTATTGGATAGCAAACACTTTCTAGTTTCTATAGCCGTTGGAATTTTGTCTCTGAGTGGTACAGAACTACTTCTACAGCACTTTTCCTGACAGGGAGTCAGATTTCAGAAATTTTGACCCCTGATCTGGGGTCGGTTTTAAGGTGCCTGTAGATGCTATGGAGAAACCGACACTGCCTACGTCTTCCTCTGGGTGTCAGTACGTCATCACGCTTTGAATGGATTCGATTGCGCAATCAGAGCCACTATAAAACACGAAAACGTGGAAGTACCATTCTCTTCCTGCATGCGTCTTGCGCAAGATGGACATCAGACCTGCCTCCTTCCAAATGGTTGTTTAGCCAGTGATATTTCTCCGGTCATGTTTTTAGTCGTTATAGTTGTTAAAAACATCATAATGTAGTTAATTTGAACCGTTTTATAGCAATTTATATCCGTTTAGTGCGATTTTGAGGAATTTCTTTGTCGTGCACTCTGAAACTTTGGGCACGTTTCGGGGTCCCGTTCGATCGTTAGTGGACATTTCGAAGGACAGAGGACATCTATCGACCAAAAGAAGATTAGACCCAAGAAAGGATACATTGCCCAAGAATCTGATGGAAAATCACCTCATAGTAAGAAATATTTAATATGATAAATCGTTGTTCTGTCGAAATATTTTAAACGCATATTACGCCATTTTGTTTGTTATAGCTTCTCTTGGCGAACGCTGTATAAGAAAGTAAGGATAATTTTAGAAATGTAAATCAGCGATTGCATTAAGAACTAATTTGTCTTTCGAATCCTGTCAACCCTGTATTTTTTAGTCAAGTATATGATTAGCTTTCGATTAAACTAGATCACTCTGAAAGATGACGTCCGACATTTTGAGGCTTGATTTCCTACTATTTTCATTGTGTAACCACGGTTTTGTATGGCTAAATATGCACATTTTCGAACAAACTGTATATGTATGTTGTAAAATGATGTTACAGGAGTGTCATCGGAAGAATTCTGAGAAGGTTAGTGAAAAAATTAATATATTTTGGCGATGATTACGTTATAGCTCTCTTTGGCTTGAATCGATGCTCTGGTAACGTTTGCACATGTGGTATGCTAACTTATCGATTTATTGTGTTTTCGCTGTAAAACGCTTAGAAAATCTGAAATATTGTCTGGAATCACAAGATCTGGGTCTTTCCATTGCTATGCTTTGTCTATTCTTATGAAATGTTTTATGATGAGTAAATTGGTCATACACGTTGCTCTCTATAGTAATTCTAGTCGAGTTGTGGTGGTCGGTGCAATTGTAAACTGTGATTTCTACCTGAAATATGCACTTTTTTCTAACAAAACCTATCCTATACCATAAATATGTTATCAGACTGTCATCTGATGAGGTTTTTTATTGGTTATTGGCTATCAATATCTTAGTTTAGCCGAATTGGTGATAGCTACTGGTGGAGAGAAAAAATGGTGGACAAAGAAATTGTGTATTTTGCTAACGTGTTTAGCTAATAGATTTACATATTGTGTCTTCCCTGTAAAACATTTAAAAAATCTGAAATGGTGGCTTTATTCACAAGATCTGTATCTTTCATCTGGTGTCTTGGACTTGTGATTTAATGATATTTAGATGCTACTATCTACTTGTGAAGCTATGCTAGCTATGCTAATCAGTGTGTGGGGGGGGGTGGGGGGTGATCCCGGACCCGGGGTAGAGGCTCGTGAAAGGTTAAAGATAATTTATTGCACAAAGTGTGAGTCCATGCAACTTATTATGTGACTTGTTAAGCAAATGTTTACTCCTGAACTTGCCATAATAAAGCTTTTTGACTCAAGACATTACAGCGTTTCATTTTCAATTCATTTGTAAAAACTTTGAAAAACATAATTCCTCCTTGACATTATGGGCTTTTGTTTGTGGGCCAGTGACCAAAATGTTTTATTTTATCCATTTCAAATTCAGGATGTAACACAATAAAATGTGGAAAAAAGTTGTGGTGTGAATATTTTCTCCCCATCTTAGCTACTATCAATATGTTTTGACCATGACTCCATGCAGTTTATTCACCTCAACTTGTTCGATTACCACATTATTCATTACAATATGTAGTTGAGGTTTAGAGTTTAGTGAATAATTTGTCCCAAATACAGTGCTTTCAGTTTCTTTTTAAATATTTAGGACTAACTTATTCCTTGCCACCCATTCTGAAACTAACTGCAGCTCTTTGTTAAGTGTTGAAGTCATTTCAGTCACCGTAGTAGCTGACGTGTATAGTGTTGAGTCATCTGCATACGTAGACACACTGCATTTACTCAAAGCCAGTGGCATGTCATTAGTAAAGATTGAAAGAAGTAAGGGGCCTAGACAGCTGCCCTGGGAAATTCATGACTCTACCTGGATTATTTTGGAGAGGCTTCCATTAAAGAACACCCTCTGTGTTCTGTTAGACAAGTAACTCTTTATCCACAACATAGCAGGGGGTGTAAAGCCTTAACACATATGTTTTTCCAGCAGCAGACTATGATCGATAATGTCAAAAAGCCACACTGAAATCTAACAAAACAGCCCCCACAATCTCTTTGTCACTAATTTCTCTCAGCCAATCATCCGCCATTTGTGTAAGTGCTGTGCTTGTTGAATGTCCTTCACTACAAGTGTGCTGAAAGTCTGTTGTCAATTTGTTTACAGTAAAACAGAATTGTATCTGGTCAAACACAATTTATTCCAAAGCTTTAGTATGGGTTGGTAAAATGCTGTTTAAATGAGCCACCCAAACACCCTAGGTTTACATTTACATAATATATCAGACACACTTATTCAGAGAGACTTTTGGATTTTTTATTTCACCTTTATTTAACCAGGTAGGCCAGTTGAGAACAAGTTCTCATTTACAACTGCGACCTGGCCAAGATAAAGCAAAGCAGTGCGACACAAACAACAACACAGAGTTACACATGAAATAACGAAATGTACAGTCAATAACACAATAGAAAAATTGTCTATATCAGTGTGTGCAAATAAGGTACTATTAGGGAGGTAAGGCAGTAAATAGGCCGTCGTGGCGAAGTAATTACAATTTAGCAATTCAACACTGGTGTGATAGATGTGCAGAAGATGAATGTGCAAGTAGAGATACTGGGGTGCAAAGGAGCAAAAAATATAACAATATGGGGATGAAGTAGTTGGATGGGCCATTTACAGATGGGCTATGTATCTGGGCTATCTCTGAGCTGGTCTGACAGCTGATGCTTAAAGTTAGTGAGGGAGATATGAGTCTCCAGCTTCAGTGATTTTTGCAGTTCCAGTCATTGGCAGCAGAGAACTGGAAGGAAAGGTGACCAAAGGAGGAATTGGCTTTGGGGGTGACCAGTGAGATATACCTGCTGGAGCGCGTGCTACGAGTGGGTGCTGCTATGGTGACCAGTGAGCTGAGATAAGGCGGGGCTTTACCTAGCAGAGACTTGTAGATAACCTGTAGCCAGTGGGTTGGGCGACGAGTATGAAGCGAGGGCCAACCAACGAGAGCGTACAGGTCGCAGTGGTGGGTAGTGTATGGGGCTTTGGTGACAAAACGGATGGCACTGTGATCGACTGTGATAGACGGAGAACAATGGAGAACTACATTGATGAATCACTCAAACGGTTTCTTTCGTCCTTCTTCTTACCCGGCTGCGTTCAGCTTATTCTTTTTTTTGAAAAAAGGACGGTGGTCTCCGTCCATGTATTGATTATCGTTCCCTGAATGAAGTCACGGTCAATAACCTTTTCCCTCTTCCTCTGATCCCAGCAACCCTTGAACAAGTGGGCCGCGTCAACATCTGGACTAAACTCGACCTGCGAAGTGCATATACAGTTGAAGTCGGAAGTTTACATACACTTAGGTTGGAGTCAACCACTCCACAAATGTATTGTTAACAAACTATAGTTTTGGCAAGTCTGTTAGGACATGTACTTCGTGCATGACACAAGTAATTTTTCCAACAATTGTTTACAGACAGATTATTTCACTTATAATTCACTGTATCACAATTCCAGTTGGTCAGAAGTTTACATACACTAAATTGACTGTGCCTTTAAACAGCTTGGAAAATTCCAGAAAATGACGTCGTGGCTTTAGATGCTTCTGATAGGCTAATTGACATCATTTGAGTCAATTGGGGGTGTACCTATGGATGTATTTCAAGGCCTACCTTCAAACGCATTGTCTCTTTGCTTGACATCATGGGAAAATCAAATAAATCAGCCAAGACCTCAGAATAGAAATTGTAGACCTCCACAAGTCTAGTTCATCCTTGGGAGCAATTTTCAAATGCCTGAAGGTACCACGTTCATCTGTACAAACAATAGTACACAAGTATAAACACCATGGGACCATGCAGCCGTCATACTGATCAGGAAGGAGACGCGTTCTGTCTCCTAGAGATGAAGGTACTTTGGTGCGAGAAGTGCAAATCAATCCCAGAACAACAGCAAAGGATCTTGTGAAGATGCTGGAGGAAACAGGTACAAAAGTATCTATATCCACAGTAAAAGTCCTATATCGACATAACCTGAAAGGTCGCTCAGCAAGGAAGAAGCTTCTCCTCCAAAACCACCATAAAAAAGCCAGACTACTGTTTGCAACTGCACATGGAGACAAAGATTGTACTTTTTTGAGAAATGTCCTCCGGTCTGATGAAACGAAAATAGAACTGTTTGGCCATAATGACCATCGTTATGTTTGGAGGAAAAAGGGGGACGCTTGCAAGCCGAAGAACACCATCCCAACTGTGAAGCATGGGGGTGGCAGCATCATGTTGTGGGGGTGCTTTGCTGCAGGAGGGACTGGTGCACTTCACAAAATAGATGGCATCATGGGGATAAGAAATGTATGTGGAAATATTGAAGCTACATCTCGAAGACATCAGTCAGGAAGTTAAAGCTTGGTTGTTAATGGGTCTTCCAAATGGACAATGACCCCAAGCATGCTTCCAAAGTTGTGGCAAAATGGCTTAAGGAAAACAAAGTTTGGGTATTGGAGTGGCCATCACAAAGCCCTGACCTCAATCCTATAGAAAATGTGTGGGCAGATCTGAAAAAGCGTGTGCGAGCAAGGAGGCCTACCAAACCTGACTCAGTTACACCAGCTCTGTCAGGAGGAATGGGCCAAAATTCACCCAACTTATTGTGGGAAGCTTGTGGAAGGCTACCTGCAATGTTTGACCCAAGTTAAACAATTTAAAGGCAATGCTACCAAATACTAACTGAGTGTATGTAATCTTCTGACCCACTGGGAATGTGGTGAAAGAAATAAAAGCTGAAATAAATCCTCTCTCTACTATTATTCTGACATTTCACATTCTTAAAATAAAGTGGTGATCCTAATTTACCTAAGACAGGGCATTTTTACTTGGATTAAATGTCAGGAATTGCGAAAAACTGAGTTTAAATGTATTTGGGTAAGGTGTATGTAAACTTCCGACTTCAACTGTAACCTTGTAAGTATACGTGAAGGCGACGAATGGAAGACGGCCTTTATCACCACTCGAGGGCACTACGAATACCTGGTCATGCCTTACGAACGCCCCCACCGTCTTCCAATCGTTTATGAACGAGGTTTTCTAGGATACGATCAACCGCTTTCTCATGGTCTACATTGATGACATCCTGATTTACTCCTAGTCCCTGAAGGAACACAAGGTTGACTAAGAAAAGAAAAGCAGAACTGATTATTTTTCCTGCAATATCCCTGGTAAAAAAAAGGATTGTCCAAAAGTCATTGAAGAGCCTATGCATGCCCGTTTGATATTTGCACAGAGAGACAATTAGAATCATGGGGATTGATCATTCTTAATAAGTTCCCCTTTGGAAATAGTTCCTAACCTGCCAGTCGAATTCAATTGATTTCGTGCCACTGCATATTCCCCGGGGCGTTTTTGTCCTCCATTGTCGTCTCATGTAACCTTTCCCCTCCTGGTGATGGCTTAATCTGAAATGACATTAGAATGAATACACATGGGGGGGATTAAGGTTACATTCAGGCAAATTTGTCATTACAAAACATATTCCTAACCTACTGTTCTATGTGTTCATTAAGATCTAAAATACCTACTGTAGGTGCTACCGGTGCAGAGAGCCTGCCCAGGGCAACGTACAGTATTGTCTTTTAAAGGTGTTTCTGAGGGAATGGAATGAGTTAGACCTTACATCCATTTCCATTTCTGTTTACATGTACAGAGAACAAATGCTGTTGATTAAAGCATCATCCCCGAGTCCCTTTTATTCTGGAGAAGAATGTCTCCGGCTAACGACAACATGAGGTTAACAGCGGATTGTGAAATAATGTGCTATTTCCAGGCGGACCTCCCCCTGTCCTTTTCATTTTCTTTGTGCCACTGGAACAATGCAGACAAGGGGAACTGATTCTGCACTGTGTCAACATGATGTGACTGCAGTCCTGACAATGTTTGTGGCAATAGATGGGCCAGGGTGCCGAGGGAAATGAATTCCCTTTAAGTTGGTGCTGGAGGGGGGATGGGGAGAGAGTGGTGATGTGGTTGGGGATGGAGAGAGACTGGTGACGGGGGCTGGGGAGATAGGGCTGGGGTGACGGGGCTGGGGAGATGGGTCTGGAGCTGAGTTAATAGTGTTACTTTTTAATCATTTTTTACTTTAGTTTATTTGGTAAATATTTTCTTAACTCTTTCTTCGACTGCGTTGTTGATTAAGGGCTTGTAAGTAAGCATTTCACAGTAAATTCCATACCTGTTGTATTTGGCGCATGTGACAAATAAACTTTGATTTGATTTGACTTTTTATCTGGCACTAGGTCAATATTACTCCTTTACCACTGGTTAAAAGTAGTGCACTACATAGGGAACAGGCTGGGACACACACATGGAATGAGAGTCACAGTTTCCGTACTGGTTGTTGGAAATGGTAAGGCCGCTAGTGGTCCCACACACTGTGATCTAAACAAAAGCTTCTAATTCCTGTTGGGATAATTAGTCGCTACGAGTAGCATACATTCATTTCAAACAATTAGACCATTTTCATAAGACCCTCTTAGCCAGACCAGATTCTTGGATAAAAGATACAAGACATAACAATTAAGCCATCAATGCCAGATGCTTCCACAGCTGTAATCTCATCTAGAAACAGAGTGTGTTTAAATGAATAGGATTAATTGAATATCACAGCCTATACTAATACTGTCTCAATGTCTTTTTGACTAAGGGAAATCAGCAATGAAAGTGATCATCTTAGAATAGAAATTAAATCACAAAACTTTATGATGGATTGGAATCACATAAATAATGGTAATTAAACGGTGATTATAATGAAAGAGATGACAATTGCAATGAGGCAGCAAATAGCATTATAATAAATGGCATGGTTGCTCTGGATGGTGACAGACAAAGAATACAGCAATTATGTTATTGATCTTTGTCACTATGTACCGATGAGGCTGTGTCATTTTCACAGCCATATTCATAATGGTCCATATTCATGCTTTGGTTTTGCTGCATAGTCGTCGCATTTATTTTTTTTACACTATTCAATGTATTAGAATAACTGTAAGTGTCATTTTTGAAGTTTTAACCCTTCAGCTGTCAAATATTTCACCTTACATTCTAACACTACTGACAACTCAAATAAGAAATTCCAATCGTTTTTTCACCCAAACTTTATGTTTATTTTGGAAATTACAGAGCTCTACCAGGCGGTTGAAACGGCAAAACAGTGTTATATTATATTATCAACCAACCCCTCGGGAAGGAACATCTGTAACACATTCAATTTCTACACCTACTTGGAGAAAAGCATGTCTTTAAATCATTAACTGAGATGGATAGGGTCATCAAATTAACCTTAACACAAATGGGTGTCCTTACCTCCTCCCTTACCTCCTCCCTTACCTCCTCCCTTACCTCCTTACCCTTACCTCCTCCCTTACCTCCTCCCTTTCTTCAATCCACCCTTCCTCCCTCCCTTCCACCCTTTCTTCCTTCCTTCCTTCCTCCCTTATTTTCAGCTGAAACTCCTGAAGCAGTCATGGCTATTGCCTAGAATATTTAAGTCATTGCAGAACAAGTAAACACATTATACATCTTAATGGGGTTGAGGTGTGCCTCAAACAAAGGTCAGGGCAGGGCTGTGCCTCAAAGAAAGGACAGGGCAGAGGTGTGCCTCAAACAACGGACAGAGCAGAGGTGTGCCTCAAACAAAGGACAGTGCAGGGCTGTGCCTCAAAGAAAGGACAGGGCAGAGGTGTGCCTCAAACAACGGACAGAGCAGAGGTGTGCCTCAAACAAAGGACAGTGCAGAGCTGTGCCTCAAAGAAAAGAAAGAGCAGAGCTGTGCCTCAAAGAAAGGACAGAGCAGAGCTGTGCCTCTAACAAAGGACAGAGCAGAGCAAAATATACACCAGAGAAAATCAAACCAAATGCATTAGTCACATGTGCCAAATACAGGTGTAGTCCTTACAGTGAAATGCTTACTTACAAACCCCTAACCAACAATGCAGTTTAAAAATACAAATAAGAATAAGAATAATAAAATAAAACAAGGTTTCCCTTCCTCTTTTCCTCCACAAAGGTCATGAAGAGGTTGTGAACGACTTTTACAGAAGACTCATCAAGGAGAGAACACACACAATATGTACTGTCTGTACCTGATCCGTGGTTGATCAGTGACTAAATGGACACCAGTGGGCACCAGTGGACACCAGTATGAATCAAGCGTCTCAGAGTATGAGATCTGATCTAGGACCAGTTTAGCCTTTTAGAACACAACGAATAAGATTACATGTACAGAGGGGGACCTGATCCTAGATCAGCACTCCTAGCCTTGATAAATATGACTGTTAAAAATATGACTGTTAAAAAAAACAACTCAATGTCATAGGCAACCATTTTACGTTTAAAAAAATAAATACTTATCCCTAAAATACTACTGGGAAGTGTAGGATGCATTATTTGCACATGAATATAGGGCCAAATATAAAACTCACTATAGTTTCTGAAGTAAAACACAACAACAAAGGACAAGCTGCATTAGGCACCAGGCACCCCAGCAGTCAATTTTAATTATAGATAATCTTACAAGCTATGCCACGTTTAATTGTACAGGGAAGTAAAACTGATTAATCTATTGGGGCAATTTCAATTGAAATGCATGTCCTTCAAGTTGGAGGATTCTGCCAGGAGACAAGGGGAGAAAATGGCCTTTAATTGTTTAATCCATATCAGTTATTCACCTTATGGGAGAAATTACAGGTAGAATGTTGATGGGATAAACAGCACTCGTAAACAAGAGCATCAGGGGCCAGTGTACCATGGTTTGTGGTGTCTTTTAAGATCAATTTCTCTTTCCTGTTTTTTCTCTCTTTATCCCCCTTAATAAGATACGCATGAGAATAAAAGCTATTTTTACTGATCATCAGCTTTAATGTGGTGCTTTACTTATTTGATGTGCTATTGTTTTTGGTCTTCCCTTCGTATCCCTCTTACTGTCTTTCGTAAATCACCAAGACCAACAGTTATTCCTTTAAACTTCATTTTTTGTTTCCAAAAAGGTTATATTTGGGTCTAATTACGTTCTGAAGTGGGATTTCAATTAGCTACATTAATTTAATAGCATTTCTTCCCCTCAATATAATTGATTGGTTCTGAGTTATGTTCGGCTGGGTTGGTAATTACCACACCATTCATCTCACCGTAATTAGAGTCGATGATTCAATTGTGGCTTAAAGCTTCCATTTCCTTAAGGAATTCATTTCAAGAACTTGTCATTAATGTATTAAGTCAAATGTCTAGTATTTCGTGGGATCTTTTGGATGGAAAAGGTCCACTCGCAAACAAGGGTGTTTGCATGCCTGTACTGTACGTGTCTTTGAATAAGAGCATCTTCTAAAGGGCATATTGTAACGGTGTTCCTCCTCCTCTTCATACGAAGAGGAGGAGTAGTGATTCGACCAAGGCGCAGCGTTGTGATATGACATGATATTTATTTAAACAAGACGAAAACAAACTATACTTGAATAAACTAACAAATAACAAAACGATGTAGACAAACCTGAACGTAAGAACTTACATGTAACTCGAAGAACGCACGAACAGGAAAAATGACTACATGAAACGAACAAACAAACCGAAAACAGTCCCGTATGGTGCAACATAGACACAGACACAGGAGACAACCACCCACAACAAACAGTGTGAAAACACCTACCTTAATATGACTCTCAATCAGAGGAAATGACAACCACCTGCCTCTAATTGAGAGCCATATCAGGTCACCCTTTAAACCAACATAGAAACAGAAAACATAGACTGCCCACCCAAACTCACGTCCTGACCAACTAACACATACAAAACTAACAGAAAACAGGTCAGGAACGTGACACATATATTATGATACTATCATTTACTGAGGCTAAAACTGAACAGCGCCGTGCAAGAGATTTGGGTTGGATATCTGAGAGTCAGAAAATAGGTGAAATAGTTTGACATGCTCATGGCCTTACGCTGAGTAAGTGGTAGTGTTACCTAACTCATATCTTACCTATAGACCAGGACTCACTTCCATCCATTGGTTCAATCAAACTCATTTGTAGTTTGAAATGGTATAGAAATGGTCTGATCAAGTGCTGGGAAGAAGCATTGCTTGATATTTCAAGGTCAGTTGAGAGGTATTTGAACCGGGAGGAGTCAGATATAGAGAGTAGCTGAAAACAGCAGTAAATGATGGCCTAGAATAAAGAACGAGGCTTCTACAAGGTGCACATCAAACGTGAGAGTGAAATATGAATTGAAATGTTGGAGAAGGTAATCACTTTGATTGGCCTTTCATCTTTTAAAACTAACTGCAGAATTATTTATGCTGTTGAAATTGGAGTGTTTTTTAGGATTGCAGGATTGCTGTCTTTTCCCTCTACACACCCAATAACCCGGAGAAGATGGCTGACGTTTTACATGCTCTTAACCGATTATGTTTTTCTGTTCGTTTTTTTTGTGTTGTTTGTAACTTTAAAAAAAAAAGTTTTTGTATATCATGTTGCTGCTACCGTCTCTTATGACTGAAAATAACTTCTGGACATCAGAACAGCGATTACTCACCACCAACTGGCAGAATTTTTTTTTTCCTTTAACGAGTCGGACGAGCCCGACGTGAACGACATACTGCTTTCCCGGGAACAGGCCCAAATCCCCTTAATTTGCATGAAGAGACGACGGAGAAAAAGAGGGTGGAGGTCGGCCTGCCTTCTGAGAATTTGTAGGCAATGGAATGATGGTTCGTCGGAGAGCATAGCGGGATGTCTTATAAGGTTCCGGGTTAGCGTCCTGCTCCTTGAAAGCGGCAGCTCTAGCCTTTAGCTCAGTGTGGATTCTGCCTGTAATCCTTGGCTTCTGGTTGGGGTATGTATGTATGGTCACTGTGGGGACGACGTCATCGATGCACTTATTGATGAAGCCAATGACTGATGTGGTGTACTCAATGCCATAGGAAGAATACCAGAACATATTCCAGTCTGTGCTATCAAAGTAGTCCTTTAGCATCTGCTTCATGTGACCACTTTTTTTTGACCGAGTCACCGGTGCTTCCCGCTTTAATTTTTGCTTGTAAGCAGGAATCAGGAGGATAGAATTATGGTCAGATTTGCCAAATGGAGGGCGAGGGAGAGCTTTGTACGTGCCTCTGTGTGTGGAGAAAAGGTGGTCTAGAGTTCTTTTCACTCTGTTTGCACATTTAACATGTTGATAGAAATGAGGTAAAATAAAACTGATTTAAGTTTCCCTGCATTAAAGTCCCCGGCCACTAAGAGCGTCGCCTCTGGATGAGCATTTTCCTGTTCACTTATGGCGGTATAAAGCTCATTGACTGCGGTTTTAGTGCCAGCATCGATCTGTGGTGGTATGTAGACAGCTACGAAAAATACAGATGAAAACTCTCTAGGTAGATAGTGTGGTCTACAGCTCATCATGATATACTCTACCTCAGGCGAGCAACACCTAGAGACATCCTTAGATATCGTGTACCAGCTGTTGTTTACATAAATGCATAGGCCCCCGCCCCGTGTCTTACCAGAGGCTGCTGTTCTGTCCTGCCAATCGAGTGTATAACCTGCCAGCTGTATGTTCTTAATGTCGTCGTTCAGCCACGACTCAGTGAAACATTAGATACTACAGTTGTTAATGCCCCGTTGGTTTTATAAAGGTACTTTCAGTTCGTCCCATTCATTTCCCAGCAATTTAGCAGGACGGAGGGCGAGGGCAGATTAGCCACTCATCACCTGATGCTCACCCTGATCGCTTTCCGCGAAGTCTCTGTTTCCTTCTCCAGCAAATAACGGGGATCTGGGCCAGGTTGGGTGTCTGTCTTATATCTCTCCCGTCCGACTCATTGAAGAAGAACTCTTTGTCCAGTTTGAGGTAAGCAATCGCAGTTCTGATGTCCAGAAGCTCTTTTCGGTCATAAGAGACGGTAGCAGCAACATTATGTACAAAACAAGTTATGAACAACGCGATAAAACAAACAAAATAGCATGGTTGGTTAAGAGCCGATAAGACGGCAGCCCTCCGGAGAATCTACTGTACACATTAACTTTGGGCTGCAAGCCCGATGTCGGTACACTTATGACAACAGCCAGCTCAAATGCAGGGCGCGAAATTCTAAATATATTTTTTTGAAATATTTAACTTTCACACATTAACAAGTCCAATACAGCAAATGAAAGATAAACATCTTGTGAATCCAGCCAACATGTCCGATTTTTAAAATGTTTTACAGCGAAAACACCACGTATATTTATGTTAGCTCACCACCAAATACAAAAAAGGACAGACATTTTTCACAGCACAGGTAGCATGCACAAAACCAACCTAACTAACCAAGAACCAACCAAACTAACCAAGAAACAACTTCATCAGATGACAGTCTTATAACATGTTATACAATAAATCTATGTTTTGTTCGAAAAATGTGCATATTTGAGGTATAAATCAGTTTTACATTGCAGCTACCATCACAGCTACCGTCACAAATAGCACCGAAGCAGCCAGAGTAATTACAGACACCAACGTGAAATACCTAAATACTCATCATAAAACATTTCTGAAAAATACATGGTGTACAGCAAATGAAAGACAAGCATCTTGTGAATCCAGCCAATATTTCCGATTTCTTAAGTGTTTTACAGCGAAAACACAATATAGCATTATATTAGCTTACCACAATAGCCAGAAAAACAAGCCATTTACCAGCAGCAAAAGTTAGCGATCGTAACAAACCAGCAAAAAATATATAATTTTTGACTAACCTTGATAAGCTTCATCAGATGACAGTCCTATAACATCAGGTTATACATACACTTATGTTTTGTTCGAAAATGTGCATATTTAGAGCTGAAATCAGTGGTTATACATTGTGCTAACGTAGCATCTCTTTTCCCAGAATGTGCGGATATTTTTATGACACTCAACTATTCTGACCAAATAACTATTCATAAACGTTACTAAAAAATACATGTTGTATAGGAAATGATAGATACACTAGTTCTTAATGCAATCGCCGTGTTAGAATTCTAAAAATAACTTCATTACGACATCCAGCTTAGTTATAGCGAGAGAGTGCCCAAAATCTGGGCGCAAACTACTAGTACACATGTTCGACAGATATATGAAATAGCATCATAAAATGGGTCCTACTTTTGATGAACTTCCATCAGAATGTTGTACAAGGGGTCCTTTGTCGGGAACAATCGTTGTTTGGTTTTAGAATGTCCTCTTCTCCAGTCAATTAGCACGGAAAGCTAGCAAAGTGGCGCGAAACTCTCCTTCGTGAACAAACGCAGACAAAGCAACACGCCTAACGTCCCGAAAAAATTTCAATAATCTAATAAAACTATATTGAAAAAACATACTTTACGATGATATTGTCACATTTATCAAATAAAATCAAAGCCGGAGATATTAATCGTCAATAACGACAGCTTTACAGAAGGCAATACCCGGTCCCTTCTCGCGCGTTCCAGAAAACAGGAAATTGGGGTCACGTCATGCCAAGAGCTTTTATTCGACCTCAGATCATGTTATACACTCCATTTCTTCTCTCACTGCCTGTTGACATCTAGTGGAAGGCGTATGAAGTGCATGTATACTAATATATATCAAGCACATTTATAGGCAGGCCCTAGAACAGAGCATCGATTTCAGATTTTCCACTTCCTGTCAGGAAGTTTGCTGCAAAATGAGTTCTGTTTTACTCACAGATATAATTCAAACGGTTTTAGAAACTAGAGAGTGTTTTCTATCCAATAGTAATAATAATATGCATATTGTACGAGCAAGAATTGAGTACGAGGCCGTTTGAAATGGGCACCTTTTATCCAGGCTACTCAATACTGCCCCTGCAGCCCAAAGAGGTTAAGGGTTGGGTCCCCCTATACAATATGAATCTACTGTACACATTCTGATTGGTTCCCCCTATACAATAGGTATAAACTGTACACATTCTGATTGGTTCCCCCTATACAATATGAATATACTGTACTCATTCTGATTGGTTCCCCCTATACAATATGAATCTACTGTACACATTCTGATTGGTTCCCCCTATACAATAGGTATATACTGTACACATTCTGATTGGTTCCCCCTATACAATATGAATATACTGTACACATTCTGATTGGTTCCCCCTATACAATATGAATATACTGTACACATTCTGGTTGGGTCCCCCTATACAATATGAATCTA
>NC_092092.1:81842460-81893014 GCF_045679555.1 Salvelinus alpinus
TATACAATATGAATCTACTGTACACATTCTGATTGGTTCCCCCTATACAATAGGTATATACTGTACACATTCTGATTGGTTCCCCCTATACAATATGAATATACTGTACTCATTCTGATTGGTTCCCCCTATACAATATGAATATACTGTACACATTCTGGTTGGTTCCCCCTATACAATATGAATATACTGTACACATTCTGATTGGTTCCCCCTATACAATATGAATATACTGTACACATTCTGGTTGGTTCCCCCTATACAATATGAATATACTGTACACATTCTGATTGGTTCCCCCTATACAATATGAATATACTGTACACATTCTGGTTGGTTCCCCCTATACAATATGAATATACTGTACACATTCTGATTGGTTCCCCCTATACAATATGAATATACTGTACACATTCTGGTTGGTTCCCCCTATACAATATGAATATACTCTAAACATTCTGATTGGTTCCCCCTATACAATAGGAATCAACTGTATACACTGATTGTTTCCCCCTATACAATAGGAATCTACTGTACACATTCTGATTGGTTCCACTTATACAATAGGAATATACTGTACACATTCTGATTGGTTCCCCCTATACAATAGGAATCTACTGTACACACTCTGATTGCTTCCCCCTATACAATAGGAATCTACTGTACACATTCTGATTGGTTCCCCCTATACAATATGAATATACTGTACACATTCTGGTTGGTTCCCCCTATACAATATGAATATACTCTAAACATTCTGATTGGTTCCCCCTATACAATAGGAATCAACTGTATACACTGATTGTTTCCCCCTATACAATAGGAATCTACTGTACACATTCTGATTGGTTCCACTTATACAATAGGAATATACTGTACACATTCTGATTGGTTCCCCCTATACAATAGGAATCTACTGTACACACTCTGATTGCTTCCCCCTATACAATAGGAATCTACTGTACACATTCTGATTGGTTCCCCCTATACAATAGGAATATACTGTACACATTCTGATTAGTTCCCCCTATACAATAGGAAGCCCTTGGGACCTTAGAGACTAAAAAGTTGTAATTTGATTTGTTTAATAACAATATAAGATCAATTTCCTAATTCAAATTGAACACTATGAGACAACAGCCATGCTCACACAAGCTAGCTACAAGATAAAATATGTCTTGACATTTTAGTTAGCCTACCGTAGAGACAATACCACAATGGGCTTTTCTTTTTTTACTAAACCAAACAGGATCCATTGCTGATCTCCACTCTCCTCTATTCTCTCGACTAAAAGATCTGCCACGGAGGCCTCTGTTTGATAACACCCATTCTAGGCATCGTCCTTAGAAAGGTCACAGGCATCAAGAAAATAAGAGGAATGAGCCAGGAGGGTTTTAAAGTTGTATTAATGACGACCCCCCCCCCCCCCCCCCGTCACCGGCACAACTCTTAGAGGTCAGCCCATCACCTAAAATGATAAAGATATATCATGGTGGATAGAGGCTGGCCTAGTATGGTCTCAACCCCTCCTTCTCTTTTCTCCTATGGCTCTGCTCTTTATGAAAGCAACCACTGTCAAGGGTCCCTGTGTGGATGAAAGCTGCCCTCCCCACTCCTCCTCCACCTCCACTGTTACAAACCCTCAGAAATATTCCTGGTGGTAGTGTCAGTAAATAAGGTATCCAATATATTTTGTACTCTTGGAGCATTTTTTTTTATTAAGAGACATGCGCTGCTACATTATTCTACACCTTCTCTGAAGAGGTGAGATATGCGAGATTGGGAAACTGCTTAAAGATGACACGATTGCCTTACGTTGGAAGCAATACGTTGGAGGGAAGGATATTTGGAGGAGTTGTAGTTCTTGGCAGTGAGGTGGAAACTGTCTGCAGGTGAGCTTAATATCTGCAATGACCTTAAACTGCAGCTGATCTAATGACACAATAAGGTGCTGTAAAAAAAATATACCCTTTACTCTACGTCCTACTTCGTTATATTCATCAATATGCTATGCAGCTTGTGCATAACTCTGTACATGCAGTCTATACATGCAGTCTCTATACACGCAGTCTATACATGCAGTCTCTATACATGCTGTCTCTATACATGCAGTCTCTATACACGCAGTCTATACATGCAGTCTCTATACATGCAGTCTCTATACATGCAGTCTCTACACATGCAGTCTATACATGCAGTCTCTACACATGCAGTCTATACATGCAGTCTCTATACCCACAGTCTCTATACATGCAGTCGCTATATGCAGTCTATACATGCAGTCTCTCTACATGCAGTCTCTATATATGCATCTCTATATATGCAGTCTCTATACATGCAGTCTCTATACATGCAGTCTCTATACATGCAGTCTCTATACATGCAGTCTCTATACATGCAGTCTGTTCATGCAGTCTATACATGCAGTCGCTATACATGCAGTCTCTATACCCACAGTCTCTATACCCACAGTCTCTATACCCACAGTCTCTATACATGCAGTCGCTATATGCAGTCTATACATGCAGTCTCTATACATGTAGTCTCTATATATGCAGTCTCTATACATGCAGTCTCTATACATGCAGTCTCTATACATACAGTCTCTATACATGGAGTCTCTATACATGCAGTCTCTATACATGCAGTCTCTATACCCACAGTCTCTATACATGCAGTCTCTATACATGCAGTCTCTATACATGCAGTCTCTATACATGCAGTCTCTATACATGGAGTCTCTATACATGCAGTCTCTATACATGCAGTCTCTATACATGGACTCTCTATACATGCAGTCTCTATACATGCAGTCTCTATACATGCAGTCTCTACATTCAGTCTCTATACATGCAGTCTCTATACATGGAGTCTCTATACATGCAGTCTCTATACATGCAGTCTCTATACATGCAGTCTCTATACATGCGGTCTCTATACATGGAGTCTCTATACATGCAGTCTCTATACATGCAGTCTCTACATGCAGTCTCTATACATGCAGTCTCTATACATGGAGTCTCTATACACGCAGTCTATACATGCAGTCTCTATACATGCAGTCTCTATACATGCAGTCTCTATACACACAGTCTATACATGCAGTCTCTACACATGCAGTCTATGCATGCAGTCTCTATACCCACAGTCTCTATACATGCAGTCGCTATATGCAGTCTATACATGCAGTCTCTCTACATGCAGTCTCTATATATGCATCTCTATATATGCAGTCTCTATACATGCAGTCTCTATACATGCAGTCTCTATACATGCAGTCTGTTCATGCAGTCTATACATGCAGTCGCTATACATGCAGTCTCTATACCCACAGTCTCTATACCCACAGTCTCTATACCCACAGTCTCTATACCCACAGTCTCTATACATGCAGTCGCTATATGCAGTCTATACATGCAGTCTCTATATATGCAGTCTCTATATATGCAGTCTCTATACATGCAGTCTCTATACATGCAGTCTCTATACATGCAGTCTCTATACATGCAGTCTCTATACATGCAGTCTCTATACATGCAGTCTCTATACCCACAGTCTCTATACCCACAGTCTCTATACATGCAGTCGCTATATGCAGTCTATACATGCAGTCTCTATACATGCAGTCTCTATACATGCAGTCTCTATACATGGAGTCTCTATACATGCAGTCTCTATACATGGAGTCTCTATACATGCAGTCTCTATACATGCAGTCTCTATACATGCAGTCTCTACATGCAGTCTCTATACATGCAGTCTCTATACATGGAGTCTCTATACATGCAGTCTCTATACATGCAGTGTCTATACATGCAGTCTCTATACATGCAGTCTCTATACATGGAGTCTCTATACATGCAGTCTCTATACATGCAGTCTCTATACATGCAGTCTCTATACATGGAGTCTCTATACATGCAGTCTCTATACATGCAGTCTCTATACATGCAGTCTCTATACATGCAGTCTCTATACATGCAGTCTATATACATGCAGTCTGTAAATTCAGTCTCTATACATGCAGTCTGTAAATGCAGTCTCTATACATGCAGTCTGTACATGCAGTCTGTATACATGGAGTCTCTATACATGCAGTCTGTACATGCAGTCTGTACATGCAGTCTATAACTTATAGACATGCAGTCTACAAGCCAAACATTCATGATCCTTTTATTTGCAGAATCAACTTATTTTCCTTACAAAGTAAAGTACTGGCCTATGCTTCCTGTCTGTGTATGAGGCTATTTAAAACAGTCAAGTCTTGTTCTGCTCATAATAAGCCAACATTCATCAATGTATAGGCGGCACTACAAAGATGTCTTTATTTTGTTTGAGGTTAACACCCCATGTGTCCAAGGAAAAAGCACGGTTGTTGAGATGGCAACCATTAAAGCTGAATAGCTGTGTTCCGGCATGGTGTGTGTGTGTGTGTGTGTGTGTGTGTGTGTGTGTGTGTGTGTGTGTGTGTGTGTGTGTGTGTGTGTGTGTGTGTGTGTGTGTGTGTGTGTGTGTGTGTGTGTGTGTGTGTGTGTGTGTGTGTGTGTGTGCGTGTGCGTGCGTGCGTGCGTGTGCGCTTGTGTGTGTGTGTGTGTGCGCGTGATAGCAGTTTTCGAAATAATTCCATCAGCAACTGTTGTGTCCATAATAATTTTCGTCTCGGAGGCACAGAGGGAAAACAAGTGATTTTCCACACAGCAACAACGGGCTACCTTGTAGAAACTCAGTCAGGTATGCATTCATGTTCTCTTTTCTTCTTCTTGGGATTCAAATTGTGAACAAAATAAGACCTGAATGTCAGAGATCTTGTTACTCAGGGGTCTCTGCAAAGATGTCATATTTTCAGGACGCCGCCCCCCCCCCCCCCCCCCCCAAACACAGCCGTTCGACACAAACATCGCATTCAAGTAATTGAGGGCTTGATGATTAGTTGACATGTTGAATCAGGTGTTCTTGTCCAGGGTTATAATAAAATGTTGCGGGGTACTGGAGGACAGTGCTGCATAGAACCCTTTCCAAAGGTTCTATAAAGAATATTTCAAAAAATATCCTACATAGCACCAAACATGTGTTCCGCTATGGTTCGAACCCTTTTTTGGAGGGCTATATAAAATAATAGTTTATTGTTATTTATTGAACCTTTATAGAGAATGGTTCTATTAAAAATCTTTCTATATCTCAAAGGTTCTTTGTAGAATCATAAGGTTATCTCTTTTATTCTGGTTTAATAGCCATTATATACTGTTATATTTCCCATTGGTTTTATTATTGTGTTTATTAACAAGTTGAATCAGGTGTGCTAGCTCTGGAATGGCTGGGGGGGTCCCTGAGGAGTGAATTAAGAACTATTAACTTAGTCAAACGTTCTCAATTGACACAAGGCCAAACATGAGTCTTTCACAAGACACCGTAACTGGCCATAGTCGTATACACCGAGTATACAAGATTCATTTTGTCTTCAGAACAATTCGTTCGGGGCATGGTGTCAAAAGCGTTCCACAGGGATGCTGGCTCATGTTGACTCCAATGTTTCCCACTTTTGTGTCAAGTTGGCTAGATTGCTTTGGGTGGTGGACTATTCTTGAAACACACGGGAAACTTAAGTGTTAAAAGAAAAACAGAAGCGTTGCATTTCTTGACACAAACCGGTGCGCCTACAAACATACCCCGTTCAAACCGGTGCGCCTGGCCCCTACAAACATACCCCGTTCAAACCGGTGCGCCTGGCCCCTACAAACATACCCCGTTCAAAGGCATTTTCAAGTGGTACAGCGCTCTAAGGTATTGCATCTCAGTGCTAGAGGCGTCACTACAGACCCTGGTTCAATTCCAGGCTGTATCACAACCGGCCGTGATTGGGAGTCCCATAGGGTGGCGCGCAATTGGCCCAGAATTGTCCGGGTTAGGGTTTGGCCGTAATCAGTTATTTTTAACTGACTTGCCTAGTTAAATAAAGGTTAAATAAATAAACTGAATGGCACATATACACAATCCATGTCTTAATTGTCTCACGGTTTAAAGATTCTTCATTGACCTGTCTCCTCCCCTTCATCTACACTGATTGAGGGGGATTTAACAAGTGACATCAACAAGGGATCATAGCTTTCACAAGGTGTTCTTAATGTTTTGTATACTCAGTGTATAACATGTAATAGCATATTACAACAGATTCGATTAACTGGAATGACAGTCTCAGACACGCCTTATATTTTAATTATCAGTAATTAAGGAATGAACCCTTTTTTTGAACTGCAAAGAATCATTGACTCGCTCAGTATGGATCCATATAGAACCATCCCCTTTCCTGAAGAGCCCTTGAGGAACGCAAATGTTTTTTGTGTGTAAGGCTTCAACTTAATAGGAATACGCAGGCCGACATTACGGCGACCACGTTAGCATGTGCACAATATTAAAGGACAGTAGCTCCCGCATAAGCTGTTTTTCCGGATAAGCTGTTTACATGCATCTGTAACAGTATAGCTTCCGTCACTCTTCTCGCCCCTACCTGGGCTCGAACCAGGGACCCTCTGCACACATCGATAACAGCCACCCTCGAAGCATCATTACCCATCGCGCCACAAAAGCCGCAGCCCTTGCAGAGCAAGGGAAACAACTACTTCAAGGTCTCAGAGCGTGACGTCACCGATTTAAACGCTATTAGCGCGCACCACCGCTAACTAGCTTGCCATTTCACATCGGGTACACATCTTTGATATCCCGCTCACGAATATCCCTGTATCCATGAATAAACAGAATATTCCTCATTCAAGCTCATATGGAATATTATCTGAAATACGGACACTGATTGTCGGCCTATAACAAGGGGTCCGTGGAACACGTATTCGTTTGAGGATCTAACACAATCGTTCCAATTAAAACAGTAGTTTCAATTTCTGAAGTTTTACATTTTATGATCCAATCGTTCAATATTGAATCATAGAATTTTTTTTCAATGTATCAAATCCTGATTTTGTACACTGTAAATTTTAGATTTTTTAAATATCGTATTCAAATTTTTACAATATTTTTCCATTCATTTGAAAAGGAGAAGGAAAATATTGTCATTGCTGCAGGAAACTTGGTGATTTCTAAGTTTGTAGTTAAAGAGGAAGGTGGATGCTACCACTTCAGTTCAGAGGGGAGATGAACCTACAACTTACTGTGGATGCTACCACTTCAGTTCAGAGGGGAGATGAACCTACAACTTACTGTGGATGCTACCACTTCAGTTCAGAGGGGAGATGAACCTACAACTTACTGTGGATGCTACCACTTCAGTTCAGAGGGGAGATGAACCTACAACTTACTGTGGATGCAACCACTTCAGTTCAGGGGGGGGGGTGAACCTACACCTTACTGTGGTCCTTGGAGGTGGTCACACAGACACACACACACACACACACACACACACACACACACACACACACACACACACACACACACACACACACACACACACACACACACACCAGATATCCCCAAATCAATGCTATACCATTCTAACGGCCATGGTGCGTTGTCAGGAGTTAACTGTTTTGGTTACGTTACTGACTGAAAAGACGTTGCGTGCATAATGCACAGATTACATTGAGAAGGACTGCCCCTGAACTCTTGTGATGGAAACCTTGCAGCTTGCATAGCCACAGGGCACATGGGCTCTGGTATAGCCACAGGGTATGTGTGTGTGTGTGTGTGTGTGTGTGTGTGTGTGTGTGTGTGTGTGTGTGTGTGTGTGTGTGTGTGTGTGTGTGTGTGTGTGTGTGTGTGTGTGTGTGTGTGTGTGTGTGTGTGTGTGTGTGTGTGTGTGTGTGTGTGTGTGTGTGAGTGAGAGAGCGATTTCTCATCCTAAAGACCCCATTAATTTACCTTTTTGGATGAGTGGTCTCATCCAAATGTCTCTCTCTCTCTCTCTCTCAGTGTGCCTCCCTCCTTGCTCAATGTAATAGTAGTATACATTTGAAGCACGTGCTTAGAAATCACTGCAGTTTTCCTAACCCCACCAATATTCCAACTAAACATTTTCAAACGATACAAGGGAAATGTGAAAATTTGAAGAAAAAAATATCTAAATATCCTTGAAATTGAAACTCAGTTTATATTTTTAAATTGTATGAGTGGATCAGAAAATTTAAACATTGAAACATTGAAACTAATATTTTATTTTGTAACTTGAATGATCGTATTAGATCATTGGATTGAACAGTGATTCACAAACCCTAAGGCCCTAATATAATATTAACTAATGGAGAATTATGCATTTCTTGCAGTAAAAGGATACAACAAATGTTAATTTTGTCCCGGGAACAGGGAGTGGAGAAATATTACTTATTTATTTCAGCATCTCTTGAGAAAATGTGAATGAGCGTGTAATGTAATGTGTTATCTTTGACACTTTTATGCAAACAGTCAGCATTTCAACAACACAAAATATGTACCCAAGACGAACTGTAGATCAGAAACGTGTGTCATCATTTTCTCAGGCTGTCATTTCCTTAAAACCGTTCAAACTGATGACATTTGGACATTTTGCACAGCACCAATCTCTCCACTGTTTTTTGTAGTTATTACATTTTCTCCCCGGTCCCTAAACGAAACAGACAATTACTAATTCATTCCTTCTATCGATGTAAAACGTTATTCTGGTGAGCGCTACTTTATTTAGTTTCCGGGGCAACAAGTTATGACAGAATAAATGCTGCATGTATCTAACTGTAGTCGACAAACTATGAAATGTCAGCACAGAGCACAAAACAGCCCTGGAGTATTCATACCTTAGTGGACTTTGTCTACGTTTGTCCTTAACACTAGTTTTTGAAACTGTATAAGCAGAAACATGTCGGAAAACATGGGTGTAGGTAGCCAGTATGCTGTACAGGTCAGTACAGAGTATCAGCAAAATAAATAATAATTATTTTAAGTGATTTGTTTGACAATCAGATGAAAACATCACACAACACCAATGATATGCGAAACTGAGCCATTGCAGACCGCGAAAAAAACAACAGTAAACTGGATAAGATGTTTACATGCTACAGTATCCCGTCTAAAATCAGCATATTCCAGGGATCTTATCCGCATTTCTGATAACTGGGGTACAAGCTTTTTCGTGTTATTGTAAATGGGATATGATGTTTATATCTGTCAACTAAAATGGGAATACTTGACTATCCCGAATAATAATGGGATATTGGTGTGCATGTAGATGTGATGAGTGTCATATCCACTCTGTGAATTCAGAGAATAGAAAATGAACTTCAAATGTACTGACAGCAGGTGTTTCCCTAAAACGGATTTTCAGCTATAAAGGTAAAACCACAAGATAATACAATTAGGTGGAAAGAAATACTTGCATTAAAGATCTGCAGTCAGAATGAATGAGATTTAATTAGCTACACCAGACAGTGGTAGATAACGGCAAGGACTGAGTAGCCTACTTGAAATGGGACTACAAATGATTTGGCACTGATACCTGCAAGTCTGGCTATGTTCAGTTCTCTAACCATCATGGCTGCCTGTGAAAATAGGGTTCACCTCGCAGAAGAGCAGCCAGAATAGGCCTCACGGTCTCTAAATGGTAACTTTCCTAAAGGAGTCATTCAAAAACAGTAACAGCAAGTATCCATAGGGAAATACCTTAGGATTAGAGGGGCAGAGAGATTGAGAAAGTAATTTGAAAAATAATGGGCTTTTTAATGACTAAACCTATGGGACACCCAGATGTGTTCTTTGTTAATTTTCACTAGTGTAATGTAAAATTCCATCTACTTAATTACTCTAGGACACACAAAGCAACTGGTTTTAACGAAGCAATTATGAGCGCAGCCGCTAACATAGCACCATGCACAGCTAACATACATAAATACATCCCTCCTTGATGAAACACTGGTGCTTTTTGACAAGGAAGTTATCAAGGCTTTCATGTTATAACCAATAAGAATAAACCCGTAGTTCTTAGTCTCCAGAGGCCTTCGGTTCACTGGAACAGCTATATGACCTAATTGTAGTTTGGGGAATGTATTTTAGCTAATTTTGGATTATTATAAATTACTCTGTTAGCGAAAGTGATTTCCACTAACTCTTACAGAATTAAAGCATCATCATGGAGTCCCAATTTCTGGCAAGTGGAATTTTGAAAATTGTGTTTAGTTTTTGTCAGCCCCAAATGGTTTTTAGATGTCCTTTGTTTCTGTGTATGTAATATAATGCATCAAAGGGGTTAATGTTTTGGGCTTGTTTGCCCTTTAAAGATGAAAATATTGTTTAGGAACATCTCTACTGACTGATATTTTTATTGATTTTTTTCCTGATGAAATCAATGAAGACAACCACTGGGGCTATCAACAGTAGACTGGCTGCACCCCCCAGGGAAGCAGCACTATAACAGCTGTTGGTAAATATCATTAAAATGTTACATGCTTTATCTCTGATTTAATGGTGAAACATCAGATGTCTTGGCTCTAAAGACATTACCATTCAGACCAATCAATATAACGTCTGGTAGCGCCATGCAGGTTTATGGAGGACATTTAACTGAGATAGAAGAATTTGTGAAATGCTTGACGTAGAATGCTACTCATGAATTGTGTATCTTACATTAAAGGACAATTTGTGGGTCATGGTGTGGAATGACCAGCTACTGTACTGGTCCTACTCTTTAAGCAGCGTGTTCAACCTACATTTTACATTTGAGTCATTTAGGAGACACTCTTATCCAGAGCAACTTACAATTAGATATACAATGTCTTCAGAAAGTATTCAAACCACTTGACTTATTCCACATTTTGTTGTGTTACAACCTGAACTCAAAATTGATAGATTTTTCCTCTCACCTACCTAAACTAATTTAGTTTTGCAAATGTATTGATAATTAAATACAGCAATATCTTATTTATAAAAGTATTCACACCCCTGAGTCAATACTTTGTGGATTCACCTCATAGCAGCGATTTTCAGCCATGAGTCTTTCTGGGTAAGTCTCTGGGTAAGATCTTTCTACAGCTGGATTGTGCAACATTTGCCAATTATTATTTTCAAACTTCTTCAAGCTCTTTCAAATTGATTGTTGATCATTACTAGACAATCATTTTGAAGTTTAGTCATAGATTTTCCAGTAGATTTAAGTCAAAACTGTAACTCGGCAAATCAGCAACATTCACTGTCTTCTTGGTAAGCAATTCCAGTGTAGATTTGGCCTTGTTAAGTTCCTGCTGAAAGGTGAATTTTTCCCCAGTGTCTGGTGGAAAGCAGACTGAACCAGGATTTCCTTTAGGATTTTGCCTGTGCTTAGCTACATTCAGTTTGTTTTAATCCTGAAAAACTCACCAGTCCTCAAAAATTACAAATATACCCATAACATGATGCAGCCACCACTATGTGGAGAGTGGTATGGATAGTGTTACAGTATTAAGTAATATGTTGTATTGGATTTGCCCCAAACATAACACTTTGTATTCAGGACATGGAGTTAATTTCTTTGCCACAGTTTTGGAAGTTTTACTTTAGTGCCTTGTTGCAAACAGGATGCATGTTTTGGAATATTTTATTCAGTACAGCCTTCCTTTTCTCACGTTGTTAATTGGTTTAGTATTGTGGAGTAACTACAATGTTGTTGATCCATCCTTAGTTTTCTCCTATCATAGAAATTCAACTCTGTAATTGTTTTGAAGTCACCATTGGCCTCATGGTGAAAATCCCTGAGTGGTTTCCTTCCTCTCCGCCAACTGAGTTAGGAAGGACGCCTGTATCTTTCTAATGACTGGGTGCATTGATACATCATCCATAGTCTAATTAATAACTTCACCATACTCAAAAGGGATATTCAATGTCTGCTTTTCATTTTATTCTCCGAAAGGTGCCATTATTTGTGAAGCAGTTGAAAATCTCCCTGATCTTTGTGGTTGAATCTGTGTTTGAAATTCACATATAATTGACTTTACATATAATTGTATGTGTGGGGTACAGAGGTGAGGTAGTCATTCAAAAATCATGTTAAACACCATGATCCTTATTATGTAACTTGTTAAGCACATTTCTACTCCTGAACTTATTTAGGCTTGCCATAACAAAGGGGTTAAATACTTAATAACTCAAGACATTTCATCTTTTCATTTGTAATTCATTTGTATAAAACAAAATGTTAAACATAATTCCACTTTGATATTGTGGGGGTTTGTGTGTAGGCCAGTGACCCCAAAACACCTAAATGTAATCTGTTTTTAATGCAGGCCGTAACACAACAAAATGATGAAGAAGTCAAAGGTCGTGAATACTTGAGTCATACACATAATGTATCCATGAGTTACATCCCCTCTACTCTCTAAGCGGTATATATAATACATGGCAGTTACATACTGGATACCCTGTTAAGATGATCAGGCCAAGTCTTAGGTATTGTTCAATGTAAAGCTTCAGTGGCACTATCACCATTCATTTTCTCCACAAACAGAGAGTTAATGCATTCTCATTCAAATACATAAACATTGCAATTAAGTTTTCCATTAAAACATCCCTTTGTTATACATCAATGAGAATGTCACTGCAACTTTTTAATAAATTATACCAAAGGGTACCACCACACTTCACTCAACAATAGTTGTATTTCAAAAGTATTTTTATTTTATTGTTGGAAATATGTTCACTCCTTTAGTTCTCCTTGTACAAAAATGTAATAAAAGGTACCTACTGCATCTAAAGATATAGAATGTACATACTGCATCTAAAGATATAGAAGGTACATACTGCATCTAAAGATATAGAAGGTACCTACTGCATCTAAAATTATATAAGGTACCTACTGCATCTAAAAATTATATAAGATACCTACTGCAATTCGAGAACGATTTTATTTTTTAAAATTGTAGCTGTTGAGATCCAAACGCTAGAAGCGGAGGGTGTCCCTTTCAATTGTGGACCTGATGAGAGAGGCTCTTGATCAATGACCAGACCATGCTTTCCTCCACTGAGACACATCAGTCATTTAGACACTGTGAAACATGCATATTCCTTGTTGCTTAACAGTGCTGGTTAAAAGCTCTGGAATTGCTCGACGGGTTACAAAAACGACAGAACTGGAACAAATGGGATTTCGGGAGAAGTATTCTGGCTACTATAATTTGCACGTATTCAGAATGAAACATAAAACATGTTGTAACACAATGAGAAATAGTAATAATTCAACCACTATCAGGTTACATCACCATCAACTATAATCAGTCAGGTTACATCACCATCAACTATAATCACTATCAGGTTACATCACCATCAACTATAATCACTATCAGGTTACATCACCATCAACTATAATCAGTCAGGTTACATCACCATCAACTATAATCACTATCAGGTTACATCACCATCAACTATAATCACTATCAGGTTACATCACCATCAACTATAATCAGTCAGGTTACATCACCATCAACTATAATCACTATCAGGTTACATCACCATCAACTATAATCACTATCAGGTTACATCACCATCAACTATAATCACTATCAGGTTACATCACCATCAACTATAATCAGTCAGGTTACATCACCATCAACTATAATCACTATCAGGTTACATCACCATCGACTATAATCACTATCAGGTTACATCACCATCAACTATAATCAGTCAGGTTACATCACCATCAACTATAGTCACTATCAGGTTACATCACCATCAACTATAATCACTATCAGGTTACATCACCATCAACTATAATCAGTCAGGTTACATCACCATCAACTATAATCACTATCAGGTTACATCACCATCAGCTATAATCACTATCAGGTTACATCACCATCAACTATAATCACTATCAGGTTACATCACCATCAACTATAATCACTATCAGGTTACATCACCATCAACTATAATCACTATCAGGTTACATCACCATCAACTATAATCACTATCAGGTTACATCACCATCAGCTATAATCACTATCAGGTTACATCACCATCAACTATAATCACTATCAGGTTACATCACCATCAACTATAATCACTATCAGGTTACATCACCATCAACTATAGTCACTATCAGGTTACATCACCATCAACTATAATCACTATCAGGTTACATCACCATCAACTATAATCAGTCAGGTTACATCACCATCAACTATAATCACTATCAGGTTACATCACCATCAACTATAATCACTATCAGGTTACATCACCATCAACTATAATCACTATCAGGTTACATCACCATCAACTATAATCACTATCAGGTTACATCACCATCAACTATAATCACTATCAGGTTACATCACCATCAACTATAATCACTATCAGGTTACATCACCATCAACTATAATCACTATCAGGTTACATCACCATCAACTATAATCACTATAAGGTTACATCACCATCAACTATAATCACTATCAGGTTACATCACCATCAACTATAATCACTATCAGGTTACATCACCATCAACTATAATCACTATCAGGTTACATCACCATCAACTATAATCACTATCAGGTTACATCACCATCAACTATAATCACTATCAGGTTACATCACCATCAACTATAATCACTATCAAGTTACATCACCATCGACTATAATCACTATCAGGTTACATCACCATCGACTATAATCACTATCAGGTTACATCACCATCAGCTATAATCACTATCAGGTTACATCACCATCAACTATAATCACTATCAGGTTACATCACCATCAACTATAATCACTATCAGGTTACATCACCATCAACTATAATCACTATCAGGTTACATCACCATCAACTATAATCACTATCAGGTTACATCACCATCAACTATAATCAGTCAGGTTACATCACCATCAACTATAATCACTATCAGGTTACATCACCATCAACTATAATCAGTCAGGTTACATCACCATCAACTATAATCACTATCAGGTTACATCACCATCAACTATAATCAGTCAGGTTACATCACCATCAACTATAATCACAGTCAGGTTACATCACCATCAGCTATAATCAGTCAGGTTACATCACCATCAACTATAATCACTATCAGGTTACATCACCATCAACTATAATCACTATCAGGTTACATCACCATCAACTATAATCACTATCAGGTTACATCACCATCAACTATAATCACTATCAGGTTACATCACCATCAACTATAATCACTATCAGGTTACATCACCATCAACTATAATCACTATCAGGTTACATCACCATCAACTATAATCACTATCAGGTTACATCACCATCAACTATAATCACTATCAGGTTACATCACCATCAACTACAATCACTATCAGGTTACATCACCATCAACTATAATCACTATCAGGTTACATCACCATCAACTATAATCACTATCAGGTTACATCACCATCAACTATAATCACTATCAGGTTACATCACCATCAACTATAGTCACTATCAGGTTACATCACCATCAACTATAATCACTATCAGGTTACATCACCATCAACTATAATCAGTCAGGTTACATCACCATCAACTATAATCACTATCAGGTTACATCACCATCAACTATAATCACAGTCAGGTTACATCACCATCAACTATAATCAGTCAGGTTACATCACCATCAACTATAATCACTATCAGGTTACATCACCATCAACTATAATCACTATCAGGTTACATCACCATCAACTATAATCACTATCAGGTTACATCACCATCAACTATAATCACTATCAGGTTACATCACCATCAACTATAATCACTATCAGGTTACATCACCATCAACTACAATCACTATCAGGTTACATCACCATCAACTATAATCACTATCAGGTTACATCACCATCAACTATAATCACTATCAGGTTACATCACCATCAACTATAATCACTATCAGGTTACATCACCATCAACTATAGTCACTATCAGGTTACATCACCATCAACTATAATCACTATCAGGTTACATCACCATCAACTATAATCAGTGAGGTTACATCACCATCAACTATAATCACTATCAGGTTACATCACCATCAACTATAATCACAGTCAGGTTACATCACCATCAACTATAATCACTATCAGGTTACATCACCATCAACTATAATCAGTGAGGTTACATCACCATCAACTATAATCACTATCAGGTTACATCACCATCAACTATAATCACTATCAGGTTACATCACCATCAACTATAATCACTATCAGGTTACATCACCATCAACTATAATCACTATCAGGTTACATCACCATCAACTATAGTCACTATCAGGTTACATCACCATCAACTATAATCACTATCAGGTTACATCACCATCAACTATAATCAGTCAGGTTACATCACCATCAACTATAATCACTATCAGGTTACATCACCATCAACTATAATCACAGTCAAGTTACATCACCATCAACTATAATCAGTCAGGTTACATCACCATCAACTATAATCACTATCAGGTTACATCACCATCAACTATAATCACTATCAGGTTACATCACCATCAACTATAATCACTATCAGGTTACATCACCATCAACTATAATCACTATCAGGTTACATCACCATCAACTATAATCACTATCAGGTTACATCACCATCAACTACAATCACTATCAGGTTACATCACCATCAACTATAATCACTATCAGGTTACATCACCATCAACTATAATCACTATCAGGTTACATCACCATCAACTATAATCACTATCAGGTTACATCACCATCAACTATAGTCACTATCAGGTTACATCACCATCAACTATAATCACTATCAGGTTACATCACCATCAACTATAATCAGTGAGGTTACATCACCATCAACTATAATCACTATCAGGTTACATCACCATCAACTATAATCAGTCAGGTTACATCACCATCAGCTATAATCACTATCAGGTTACATCACCATCAACTATAATCACTATCAGGTTACATCACCATCAACTATAATCACTATCAGGTTACATCACCATCAGCTATAATCACTATCAGGTTACATCACCATCAACTATAATCAGTCAGGTTACATCACCATCAACTATAATCACTATCAGGTTACATCACCATCAACTATAATCACAGTCAGGTTACATCACCATCAACTATAATCACTATCAGGTTACATCACCATCAACTATAATCACTATCAGGTTACATCACCATCAACTATAATCAGTCAGGTTACATCACCATCAACTATAATCACTATCAGGTTACATCACCATCAACTATAATCACTATCAGGTTACATCACCATCAACTATAATCACTATCAGGTTACATCACCATCAACTATAATCAGTCAGGTTACATCACCATCAACTATAATCACTATCAGGTTACATCACCATCGACTATAATCACTATCAGGTTACATCACCATCAACTATAATCACTATCAGGTTACATCACCATCAACTATAATCAGTCAGGTTACATCACCATCAACTATAATCACTATCAGGTTACATCACCATCAACTATAATCACTATCAGGTTACATCACCATCAACTATAATCACTATCAGGTTACATCACCATCAGCTATAATCACTATCAGGTTACATCACCATCAACTATAATCACTATCAGGTTACATCACCATCAACTATAATCACTATCAGGTTACATCACCATCAACTATAGTCACTATCAGGTTACATCACCATCAACTATAATCACTATCAGGTTACATCACCATCAACTATAATCAGTCAGGTTACATCACCATCAACTATAATCACTATCAGGTTACATCACCATCAACTATAATCACTATCAGGTTACATCACCATCAACTATAATCACTATCAGGTTACATCACCATCAACTATAATCACTATCAGGTTACATCACCATCAACTATAATCACTATCAGGTTACATCACCATCAACTATAATCACTATCAGGTTACATCACCATCAACTATAATCACTATCAGGTTACATCACCATCAACTATAATCACTATAAGGTTACATCACCATCAACTATAATCACTATCAGGTTACATCACCATCAACTATAATCACTATCAGGTTACATCACCATCGACTATAATCACTATCAGGTTACATCACCATCAACTATAATCACTATCAGGTTACAACACCATCAACTATAATCACTATCAGGTTACATCACCATCAACTATAATCACTATCAAGTTACATCACCATCGACTATAATCACTATCAGGTTACATCACCATCGACTATAATCACTATCAGGTTACATCACCATCAGCTATAATCACTATCAGGTTACATCACCATCAACTATAATCACTATCAGGTTACATCACCATCAACTACAATCACTATCAGGTTACATCACCATCAACTATAATCACTATCAGGTTACATCACCATCAACTATAGTCACTATCAGGTTACATCACCATCGACTATAATCACTATCAGGTTACATCACCATCAACTATAATCACTATCAGGTTACATCACCATCAACTATAATCACTATCAGGTTACATCACCATCAACTATAATCACTATCAGGTTACATCACCATCAACTATAATCACTATCAGGTTACATCACCATCAACTATAATCAGTCAGGTTACATCACCATCAACTATAATCACTATCAGGTTACATCACCATCAACTATAATCACTATCAGGTTACATCACCATCAACTATAATCAGTCAGGTTACATCACCATCAACTATAGTCACTATCAGGTTACATCACCATCAACTATAATCAGTCAGGTTACATCACCATCAACTATAATCACTATCAGGTTACATCACCATCAACTATAATCACTATCAGGTTACATCACCATCAACTATAATCAGTCAGGTTACATCACCATCAACTATAATCACTATCAGGTTACATCACCATCAACTATAATCAGTCAGGTTACATCACCATCAACTATAATCACAGTCAGGTTACATCACCATCAGCTATAATCAGTCAGGTTACATCACCATCAACTATAATCACTATCAGGTTACATCACCATCAACTATAATCACTATCAGGTTACATCACCATCAACTATAATCACTATCAGGTTACATCACCATCAACTATAATCACTATCAGGTTACATCACCATCAACTATAATCACTATCAGGTTACATCACCATCAACTATAATCACTATCAGGTTACATCACCATCAACTATAATCACTATCAGGTTACATCACCATCAACTATAATCACTATCAGGTTACATCACCATCAACTACAATCACTATCAGGTTACATCACCATCAACTATAATCACTATCAGGTTACATCACCATCAACTATAATCACTATCAGGTTACATCACCATCAACTATAATCACTATCAGGTTACATCACCATCAACTATAGTCACTATCAGGTTACATCACCATCAACTATAATCACTATCAGGTTACATCACCATCAACTATAATCACTATCAGGTTACATCACCATCAACTATAATCACTATCAGGTTACATCACCATCAACTATAATCACTATCAGGTTACATCACCATCAACTATAATCAGTCAGGTTACATCACCATCAACTATAATCACAGTCAGGTTACATCACCATCAACTATAATCAGTCAGGTTACATCACCATCAACTATAATCACAGTCAGGTTACATCACCATCAGCTATAATCAGTCAGGTTACATCACCATCAACTATAATCACAGTCAGGTTACATCACCATCAACTATAATCACTATCAGGTTACATCACCATCAACTATAATCAGTCAGGTTACATCACCATCAACTATAATCACTATCAGGTTACATCACCATCAACTATAATCACTATCAGGTTACATCACCATCAACTATAATCAGTCAGGTTACATCACCATCAACTATAATCACTATCAGGTTACATCACCATCAACTATAATCAGTCAGGTTACATCACCATCAACTATAATCACTATCAGGTTACATCACCATCAACTATAATCACAGTCAGGTTACATCACCATCAGCTATAATCAGTCAGGTTACATCACCATCAACTATAATCACTATCAGGTTACATCACCATCAACTATAATCACTATCAGGTTACATCACCATCAACTATAATCACTATCAGGTTACATCACCATCAACTATAATCACTATCAGGTTACATCACCATCAACTATAATCACTATCAGGTTACATCACCATCAACTATAATCACTATCAGGTTACATCACCATCAACTATAATCACTATCAGGTTACATCACCATCAACTATAATCACTATCAGGTTACATCACCATCAACTACAATCACTATCAGGTTACATCACCATCAACTATAATCACTATCAGGTTACATCACCATCAACTATAATCACTATCAGGTTACATCACCATCAACTATAATCACTATCAGGTTACATCACCATCAACTATAGTCACTATCAGGTTACATCACCATCAACTATAATCACTATCAGGTTACATCACCATCAACTATAATCAGTCAGGTTACATCACCATCAACTATAATCACTATCAGGTTACATCACCATCAACTATAATCACAGTCAGGTTACATCACCATCAACTATAATCAGTCAGGTTACATCACCATCAACTATAATCACTATCAGGTTACATCACCATCAACTATAATCACTATCAGGTTACATCACCATCAACTATAATCACTATCAGGTTACATCACCATCAACTATAATCACTATCAGGTTACATCACCATCAACTATAATCACTATCAGGTTACATCACCATCAACTACAATCACTATCAGGTTACATCACCATCAACTATAATCACTATCAGGTTACATCACCATCAACTATAATCACTATCAGGTTACATCACCATCAACTATAATCACTATCAGGTTACATCACCATCAACTATAGTCACTATCAGGTTACATCACCATCAACTATAATCACTATCAGGTTACATCACCATCAACTATAATCAGTGAGGTTACATCACCATCAACTATAATCACTATCAGGTTACATCACCATCAACTATAATCACAGTCAGGTTACATCACCATCAACTATAATCACTATCAGGTTACATCACCATCAACTATAATCAGTGAGGTTACATCACCATCAACTATAATCACTATCAGGTTACATCACCATCAACTATAATCACAGTCAGGTTACATCACCATCAACTATAATCAGTCAGGTTACATCACCATCAACTATAGTCACTATCAGGTTACATCACCATCAACTATAATCACTATCAGGTTACATCACCATCAACTATAATCAGTCAGGTTACATCACCATCAACTATAATCACTATCAGGTTACATCACCATCAACTATAATCACAGTCAAGTTACATCACCATCAACTATAATCAGTCAGGTTACATCACCATCAACTATAATCACTATCAGGTTACATCACCATCAACTATAATCACTATCAGGTTACATCACCATCAACTATAATCACTATCAGGTTACATCACCATCAACTATAATCACTATCAGGTTACATCACCATCAACTATAATCACTATCAGGTTACATCACCATCAACTACAATCACTATCAGGTTACATCACCATCAACTATAATCACTATCAGGTTACATCACCATCAACTATAATCAGTCAGGTTACATCACCATCAACTATAATCACTATCAGGTTACATCACCATCAACTATAATCACTATCAGGTTACAACACCATCAACTATAATCACTATCAGGTTACATCACCATCAACTATAATCACTATCAAGTTACATCACCATCGACTATAATCACTATCAGGTTACATCACCATCGACTATAATCACTATCAGGTTACATCACCATCAGCTATAATCACTATCAGGTTACATCACCATCAACTATAATCACTATCAGGTTACATCACCATCAACTATAGTCACTATCAGGTTACATCACCATCAACTATAATCACTATCAGGTTACATCACCATCAACTATAATCAGTGAGGTTACATCACCATCAACTATAATCACTATCAGGTTACATCACCATCAACTATAATCACAGTCAGGTTACATCACCATCAACTATAATCAGTCAGGTTACATCACCATCAACTATAATCACTATCAGGTTACATCACCATCAACTATAATCACTATCAGGTTACATCACCATCAGCTATAATCACTATCAGGTTACATCACCATCAACTATAATCACTATCAGGTTACATCACCATCAACTATAATCACTATCAGGTAACATCACCATCAACTATAATCACTATCAGGTTACATCACCATCAACTACAATCACTATCAGGTAACATCACCATCAACTATAATCACTATCAGGTTACATCACCATCAACTATAATCACTATCAGGTTACATCACCATCAACTATAATCAGTCAGGTTACATCACCATCAACTATAATCACTATCAGGTTACATCACCATCAACTATAATCACTATCAGGTTAGATCACCATCAACTATAATCACTATCAGGTTACCACACCATCAACTATAATCACAGAGGTAAATGGATCAGTACCAGGTCAGAAATGACAATATACTTTTTCGTAGTATCTGCACAAATTTCACAACATCACAAATTGATCGTGAGATTAAAATCGTGTTTATTTACAGAACAATTATAATAGTATGGGTTTTACATTTTTTTTTTTTTTTTTAGAACGAACAGACAGACAATTCTGTTATTTCATACAACTTCATACAGCAACTACTACAGTAGCTACTGTATATGGATTAATAGCGGTAGTTCCAGTCCAGCCTAAGGCCTCTCCGTCTCAGTTAATAGAGCCTATCCATTCATGTCAGCTTTTGTGGGAGATGAAATTGCACAAGTGTTGTGTATCCACACAGAAAATCACGGGACTTGAACAGATATCTCTTGAGTTGAACTACTGCAATTTTCTTTTAAAGCCAAATGTATTTTTCTGTATCTATCAACGCCGTGGGGTCATTTTTCTCTGAACGTTCCCTTCATCCCGAAGGAAGCTATGAAGCGGTTTCTCCATGTTGCTGGTTCTGTATATCCAGGTGTAAACCTAAAACATAGGCCTACCCCATGCAGGCCGGGTTGAGTGATGTTGCTATAGGCCTTACCCCATGCAGGCCGGGTTGAGTGATGTTGCTATAGGCCTTACCCCATGCAGGCCGGGTTGAGTGATGTGGCTATAGGCCTACCCCATGCAGGCCGGGTTGAGTGATGTTGCTATAGGCCTTACCCCATGCAGGCCGGGTTGAGTGATGTGGCTATAGGCCTTACCCCATGCAGGCCGGTTGAGTGATGTTGCTATAGGCCTTACCCCATGCAGGCCGGGTTGAGTGATGTTGCTATAGGCCTTACCCCATGCAGGCCGGGTTGAGTGATGTGGCTATAGGCCTTACCCCATGCAGGCCGGGTTGAGTGATGTGGCTATAGGCCTTACCCCATGCAGGCCGGGTTGAGTGATGTGGCTATAGGCCTTACCCCATGCAGGCCGGGTTGAGTGATGTGGCTATAGGCCTTACCCCATGCAGGCCGGGTTGAGTGATGTTGCTATAGGCCTTACCCCATGCAGGCCGGGTTGAGTGATGTTGCTATAGGCCTTACCCCATGCAGGCCGGGTTGAGTGATGTGGCTATAGGCCTTACCCCATGCAGGCCGGGTTGAGTGATGTTGCTATAGGCCTTACCCCATGCAGGCCGGGTTGAGTGATGTTGCTATATGCCTTACCCCATGCAGGCCGGGTTGAGTGATGTGGCTATAGGCCTTACCCCATGCAGGCCGGGTTGAGTGATGTTGCTATATGCCTTACCCCATGCAGGCCGGGTTGAGTGATGTGGCTATAGGCCTTACCCCATGCAGGCCGGGTTGAGTGATGTTGCTATTCATCTAACTAACCTCCTATCAAGTGAGCAAGTGTCCAAGAAAAGACAGTGCTCCCCACACTATAATCAATCACGCTATCATCAAAAACTCCATCCGTTCAGCAATCAGGGAAGCATCTGCTCCTCCTGCTGTGTTAACAGATTCCAATCCCAAATGGTAACCTATTCCCTATAGGACCCTATAGGACCCTGGTCAAAAGGAAGTGCACTACGTAGGGAATAGGGGACAGACCCAAATATTATATAGGACGCAGACCCAAATATTATATATATATCTGTTATTATAATTGTTTTAGTAATATACTGTAGCAGACACTCTTATCTAGAGGGACTTAAGTGCCCTGCTCAAAGGTCAGTTGCAAACGACATGAGAATTGGACGGTGGAAGGTAGTACACAAGACTTACTCGTAGACTCTTAGTTACAATCTCTTACACTAAAGCAACTGGTTTGCTGATGTGAGCCATTAACAGTTAACAGCTGAGAGGATGCTCATCATCTAATTCACTTAGTATCATAGTTATTGTTATTTTACTCCTGCTCTTTACTTATTTTTTGCTTTTATTTCCTCTTATTATTGTAATATAAATATATATATATATTTTTTCATCTAGGTATTGTTTTCTTAAAACTGCATTGTTGGTTAAGGGCTTGTAGGAATGCATTTCACTGTAAGGTCTACACCTATTCTATTCGGGGCGTTTGACAAATACAATTTGATTTGATTTGATAAGCGCACCGTACAAGCTATCACCATACAGACTAGTGTCCTGTCCAGGTGGTGTACTGTACATCAAGCTGCCTCACACTACAGAAACAGGAGATAGAATAGTGTCCTGTCCAGGTGGTGTACTGTACATCTAGCTGCCTCACGCTACAGAAACAGGAGATAGACTAGTGACCTGTCCAGGGGGTGTACTGTACATCAAGCTGCCTCACACAACCAAAACAGGAGATAGACTAGTGTCCTGTTCAGGGGGTGTACTGTACATAAAGCTGCCTCACACTACAGAAACAGGAGATAGACTAGTGTCCTGTCTAGGGGGTGTACTGTACATCAAGCTGCCTCACACGACAGAAACAGGAGACAGACTAGTGTCCTGTCCAGGGGGTGTACTGTACATCAAGCTGCCTCACAACCAAAACAGGAGATAGACTAGTGTCCTGTCCAGGGGGTGTACTGGTACATCAAACTGCCTCACACAACCAAAACAGGAGATAGACTATTGTCCTGTCCAGGGGGTGTACTGTACATCAATCTGCCTCACACTACAGAAACAGGAGACAGATTAGCATCCTGTCCAGGGATGTACTGGCATATCAAGCTGCCTCAACTAACTCTCCCTACACCAACACACAGGCCCACACGCCTAACTCTCCCTACACCAACAAACAGGCCCACACACCTAACTCTCCCTACACCAACACACAGGCCCACACACCTCACTCTCCCTACACCAACACACAGGCCCACACGCCTAACTCTCCCTACACCAACACACAGGCCCACACACCTAACTCTCCCTACACCAACACACAGGCCCACACACCTAACTCTCCCTACACTAACACACAGGTCCACACACCTAACTCTCCCTACACTAACACACAGGTCCACACACCTAACTCTCCCTACACTAACACACAGGTCCACACACCTAACTCTCCCTACACTAACACACAGGCCCACACACCTAACTCTCCCTACACTAACACACAGGTCCACACACCTAACTCTCCCTACACTAACAAGCGTGCGTGAAGCTTTCCAATTACTTTGAATCCAAAATGCAAATTCATTTCAAAGGAACATCTAATGCCAATATAGACATATTTTAATGTGTTCATACTAGGACATAATGTTTTAAAGTTATCGGTGAACAATGTTGAGACTCTATCAAGAATGATGATGATGATGTTGATGATGATACGAACAACCAATCCACCATGTGTGTCTTCACCAATGGCTCATCCAAATGACTGGCTATTACTGTAATGTTCCATGCAGACTGTTATGGTCTGGTCTGTATTGCCTGCTCTGGTCCCCCTCGACATCACATATGGTGGCTGAACATTTTCGCCCGTTACGACTTTAGGCATGACTGGACAGGGTGATAACCACTTGAGACACGGCTAGCCTGACAAGCCTGCCATGGCTCTCTCTCCCTCTGTAATGGCCTCTATTCACAGGCTCTTTATGAAGGGTTTACATGAGGACTCTAAGGCTAATTGGCCCACAGAGATCAGAAGTATTGTTAGTTCTGCTTGGCTTCTAACATCCATGCCTGTCATATGAGTGCCTAATCACCCTAGTGTTCCACACCTGACTAAACAGAAGCAGTTTTTTGATTTCCAAAGACTAAAATGTATCTTTCCCTGGTCTAGCTGCCTAACTATCGTGATTGGCCAAAGTTTGGCCAGAACTCCACAAGCTCCATGGTGACACTGACTTCACCAACTTATTTAGCAATTAACCAAGCAGCCACCCTGGAAGGCTGGAACTTTTTGGATCAGAAACTAATGGGAGTTTCAGGAGAAGAAGAAGTAGACAGAGGTGGCCCTGGAGGTGTGATGTCACTGCTAAAATTCTGGTCCTACAATGTACTGCTGAGTCATTCACTTTGTAAATGTGTTATATATTAATGGTGTCCTCCAAAAACGGTATCTTTCTTCTAGAGTCTACATTATAGTTCAACTGAAGTTAGGCAAACCTGGGGGATGTTCAACTTCTAAAGAATCTTATAAATAAGGTAGAATAACACCCCTGCCTTCCTAGAATCTAAGCTAGATGCCCTCAATTTCACACACATCATCAAGGAACCCACCAGGTACAACCCTAAATCCATAGACACGGGCACCCTCATAGACATTATCCTGACCAACCTGCCCTCCAAATACACCTCTGCTGTTTTCAATCAGGATCACAGCGATCACTGACTCATTGCCTGCGTGCATTATGGGTCCGCGGTCAAACGACCACCCTTCATCACTGTCAAACGCTCCCTAAAAAACTTCTGCGAGTAGGCCTTTCTAATCGACCTGGCCCGGGTATCCTGGAAGGATATTGACCTCATCCCGTCAGTTGAGGATGCCTGGTTGTTCTTTAAAAGTAATTTCCTCACCATCTTAAATAAGCATGCCCCTTTCTAAAAAATGTAGAACCAGGAACAGATATAGCCCATGCTTCACTCCAGACCTGACTGCCCTCGACCAGCAGAAAAACATCCTGTGGCGTACTGCACTAGCATCGAATAGCCCCCGGGATATGCAATTTTTCAGGAAAGTCAGGAACAAATACACACAGTCAGTTAGGATAGCAAAGGATAGCTTTTTCAAACAGAAATTTGCATCCTGTAGAACAAACTCTAAAAAGTTCTGGGACACTGTAAAGTCCATGGAGAACAAGAGCACCTCCTCCCAGCTGCCCACGGCACTGAGGCTAGGAACACTGTCACCACCAATAAATCCATGATAATCAAGAATTTCAGTAAGCATTTCTCTACGGCTGGCCTTGCTTTCCTCCTGGCTTCCTCCTGGCTAACCCCGGCCAACAGCTCCGCATCCCCCAAAGCTACTTACCCAAGCCTCCCCAGCTTCTCCTTCACCCAAATCCAGATAGCAGATGTTCTGAAAGAGCTGCAAAACCTGGACCCGTACAAATAAGCTGGGCTAGACAATCTGGACCCTGTCTTTCTAAAATTTTCTGCCGCCATTGTTGCAACACTTATTACTAGTCTGTTCAATCTCTCTTTCGTATGGTCTGAGATTCCCAAAAGATTGGAAAGCTGCCGCGATCATCCCCCTCTTCAAAGGGGGAGACACGCTAGACCCAAACTGTTACAGACCTATATCCATCCTGCTCTGCCTTTCTAAAGTCTTCGAAAGCCAAGTTTAAAAACAGATCACTGACCATTTCGAATCCCACCGTACCTTCTCCGCTATGCAATCTGGTTTCGGAGCTTGTCATTGGTGCACCTCAGCCACGCTCAAGATCTTAAACGATATCATAACCGCCATCGATAAAAGAGAGTACTGTGCAGCCGCCTTTCGACCTGGCCAAAGCTTTCGACTCTGTCAATCACCGAATTCTTATTGGCAGACTCAACAGCCTTGGTTTCTCAAATCACTGCCTCGCCTGGTTCACCAACCGCTTCTCAGATAGAGTTCAGTGTGTCAAATCGAAGGGCCTGTTGTCCGGACTTCTGGCAGTCTCTATGGGGGTACCACAGGGTTAAATTCTATGGCAGACTATTTTCTCAGTATATTTCAATGATGTCGCTCTTGCTACGGGTGATTCCTTGATCCATTCTGTATTCATAATGTATCACCATTCTGTATACATCTGGCCCTTCTTTGGACACTGTGTTAAGAAACCTCCAAACGAGCTTCAATGACATACAACACTCCTTCCGTGGCCTCCAACTGCTCTTAAACTAGTAAAACTAAATGCATGCTCTTCAACCGATTGCTGCCCGCACCCGCCCGCCCGACTAGCATCACTACTCTGGACGCTAGACTGTAAACTCTCCTTCCAGACTCATATTAAGCATCTCCAATCCAAAATTAAATCTAGAATCGGCTTCCTATTTCGCAACAAAGCCTCCTTCACTCACGCTGCCAAACATACCCCTGTAAAACTGACTATCCTACCGATCCTCGACTTCGGCGATGTCATTAACAAAATAGCCTCCAACACTCTACCCAGCAAACTGGATGCAGTCTATCACAGTGCCATCTGTTTTGTAACCAAAGCCCCATAAACCACCCACCACTGCAACCTGTATCCTCTCATCGGCTGGCCCTCGCTTCATATTCGTCGCCAGACCCACTGGCTCCAGGTCATCTATAAGTCTTTGCTATGTAAAACTCTGCCTTTTATCAGCTCACTGGTCACCATAACAACACCCACCCGTAGCAAGCGCTCCAGCAGGTATATCTCACTGGTCATCCCCAAAGCTAACACCCACTTTGGCCGCGTTTCCTTCCAGTTCTCTGCTGCCAATGACTGGAACGAATTGCAAAAATCACTGAAGTTGGAGACTTATAGCTCCCTCACTAACTTTAAGCATCAGCTATCTGACCAGCTTACCGATTGCTGCAGCTGTGCATAGCCCATCTGTAAATAGCCCACCCAACTACCTACCTCTTCCCCATATTGTGTTTATATTCTTTTTTAATCTTTTGTAAACCAGTATTTCTACTTGCACATCATCATCTACACATCTATCACTTCAGTGTTAATTTGCTAAATTTTAATTACTTCGCTACTATGGCCTATTTATTGCCTTACTCCATTTGCACACATTGTATATAGATTTTTCTATTCTGTTATTGACTGTACTTTTGTTTATCCTATGTGTAACTCTGTGTTGTTTTTTGTCGCACTGCTTTGCTTTATCTTGGCCAGGTAGCAGTTGTATATGAGAACTTGTTCTCAACTGGCCTACCTGGTTAAATAAAGGTGAATTTTTTTTTTACAAATTAAAAAATAAAGATGCTCGTTCAGACTGATGTTTACCATTCATGTGTCTTTCTATTATCTAGGGTACTAGTTAGGTTTGGCCGGTATGCAGATGTTCATATCGTCATACCGTCCTTCTCTAATCCCGGGATTTGCGGTATTACCGGCTTAGTACACAAAAACTATGAAAAAAGCCCATTTGGGCATCTATTAACCAGAACAAAATTAGCACAAGTAATATTACATTTGCATGGAGGCTGCTAACTAGCTAAATACGAATGTATAAGTAGGAGCTACCGAATGTTATTTCATGAAGATCCTGACGAACAGTTATTTTGCTGACGATGCTTCCAGAGACAGGGTTGGAAATCGGTAGTGAGCGATGCAACTGAGGACAGATGATTTTAACGCACTACGCGCTTTCAGCAATCGACCGTTCCATTCTGTGAGATAGTGTGGCCTACCACTTCGCGGCTGAGCAAGGTTGTTGCTCCTAGACGTTTCCACTTCACAATAACGACACTTGCAGTTGACCGCGGGGCAGGTCTAGCAGAGCAGAACTTTCGCTAACTGACTTGTTGGAAAGGTGGCATCCTATGACGGTGTCATGTTGGAGGTCACTGAGCTCTTCAGTAAGGCCATTCTACTGCCAATGTTTGTCTATGGAGATCGCATGGCGGTGTGCTCAATTTTATATACCTGTCAGCAACGTGTGTGGTTGAAATATCTGAATCGACTAATTTGAAGCGGTGTCCACATACTTTTGTATATGTAGTGTATCTCTAGCTTAAACAGATGGAATTTGACTGGGATTTTTTTATTAAGTTATTAATTACATTTCCAGTAGGGGGCACGACATTTGTAGGCTAAGGGTTAAAACAAAATGAATAATGTCCTTACCGTGGTTCTTCAATAATTATTCATAGTACTTGTTGGATGCACATTTGGAGTCCATCTGATTAGCTATGCAGTGATATTTTCACACGCACACAATGACAGTCAAGTGACAAACACACAGTTGTTACGACAGCACGTGCAATGCAACAACAGCCCAAGTGCTGGAAAGAATGTGTTTGAGAGGAATGTCCAGAATAGTTTGGTGAAAACAGTGGTGCCTGGATCCACGTTGGATCTAACATCCCTTGTGACTTGATGTTGATCATCTGTTGTAGTCTGCTTGATTTACAGCAGGGTCTCGCTAGATTTAACAGAGAAAGCATCAGGGTAATGACTTCATGTTTTCATGTGGTTTTTTTTGCCACGGATTGGACACTGAGTCTACTGTGTAGGCTGTGTAATTGTTTAGGATAGTCTATTGTGGAACACCCAAAGCTATTCCCATGAATCTTTCTGGATAATAAAACAACAAATTACATAGCCTAGTGGGCTTATACACACTATGATCTGGTAATGAAATAACATGACAAAAAACATTTAGTTTTTCATGTTACACCTGCAATTTTAATTAAACACTACAAGGGACTTGAAGTAGCTTATTTGAAATTGAATTTGGGAGCTCAGAAAGGAAAGTACTGCAATAGGTCTACCTTTAAAAATGGCCTACATTTGGTTTGGTGCTTCAAAAGTCCCTTGTAATTATTGTAGCCAAGTTCTCCTGCTCTCTTATTCATTATCTGTGCGTTCATTATGCTTCTTCAAAGCTAGTGCCATCTGTGGCATTGTGTTGTGACAAAACTGGCCTTTTATTGTGCCCAGCATAAGGTGAACCTGTGTAATGATCATAGTGTTTAATCAGCTTCTTGCTATGCCACACCTGTCAGGTGGATGATTTATCTTGGAAATGGAGAAATGCTCACTAACAGGGATGCTAACAAAATTGTGCACAACATTTCAGAGAAAAAAAGCTTTTTGTACATATGGACAAATGTTGGGATCTTTTTATTTCAGCTCATGAAACATGGGACCAACACTTTACATGTTGTGTTTACATTTTTGTTTGGTATACTTAAGAATGTAATGGTCATTTGAGTTTCAGTGCATTGGCAAAGCCGAAAAAAATGCATTATTCTTAAAGTGGTAATGGTATACTTGTTGTATTTTTTTACACTTTTGCAGTGCTTTTTGTGGGGGGATACAATTATATACATTATACAATTGTATAACATTGAGGTCCTTGAAAATTACAATGAAGTTCTTTAAAATAAAGTCCCTGAAAAGTCCTTGAATTTGAAATTGGTATAAACCTTGATTAAAAGATTTCCTCCTTTTCACAATTTGCATGAATAGTTTAGTTCCTATAACTCTAAAACTCGCTGCTGTGATATGTCATTAACATACATCTTCACCTGTTCACTTTAACATCTTTCTGTGTAAACTTTAACAACTACTTTAAATATTAAGAAAATAAAGATCAACAACACAACTGTCTAGTACCTGACCAGGATGGCTGTCCTGTGGCCATGTTGCCACCCTAACCAAGATGGCTGTCCTGTGGCCATGTTGCCACCCTAACCAAGATGGCTGTCCTGTGGCCATGTTGCCACCCTAACCAAGATGGCTGTCCTGTGGCCATGTTGCCACCCTAACCAAGATGGATGTCCTGTGGTCATGTTGCCACCCTAACCAAGATGGCTGTCCTGTGGCCATGTTGCCACCCTGACCAAGATGGCTGTCCTGTGGTCATGTTGCCACCCTGACCAAGATGGCTGTCCTGTGGTCATGTTGCCACCCTGACCAAGATGGCTGTCCTGTGGTCATGTTGCCACCCTAACCAAGATGGCTGTCCTGTGGTCATGTTGCCACCCTGACCAAGATGGCTGTCCTGTGGTCATGTTGCCACCCTGACCAAGATGGCTGTCCTGTGGTCATGTTGCCACCCTAACCAAGATGGCTGTCCTGTGGTCATGTTGCTACCCTAACCAAGATGGCTGTCCTGTGGTCATGTTGCCACCCTGACCAAGATGGCTGTCCTGTGGTCATGTTGCCACCCTAACCAAGATGGCTGTCCTGTGGCCATGTTGCCACCCTAACCAAGATGGCTGTCCTGTGGCCCTTTTGCCACCCTAACCAAGATGGCTGTCCTGTGGCCATGTTGCCACCCTAACCAAGATGGCTGTCCTGTAGCATGTTGCCACCCTAACCAAGATGGCTGTCCTGTGGTCATGTTGCCACCCTAACCAAGATGGCTGTCCTGTGGTCATGTTGCCACCCTAACCAAGATGGCTGTCCTGTAGCATGTTGCCACCCTAACTAAGATGGCTGTCCTGTGGTCATTTTGCCACCCTAACCAAGATGGCTGTCCTGTAGCATGTTGCTACCCTAACAAAGATGGCTGTCCTGTGGTCATGTTGCCACCCTAACCAAGATGGCTGTCCTGTGGTCATGTTGCCACCCTAACCAAGATGGCTGTCCTGTGGTCATGTTGCCACCCTAACCAAGATGGCTGTCCTGTGGTCATGTTGCTACCCTAACCAAGATGGCTGTCCTGTAGCATGTTGCTACCCTAACCAAGATGGCTGTCCTGTGGTCATGTTGCCACCCTAACCAAGATGGCTGTCCTGTGGTCATGTTGCCACCCTGACCAAGATGGCTGTCCTGTGGTCATGTTGCCACCCTAACCAAGATGGCTGTTTTGTGGTCATGTTGCCACCCTAACCAAGATGGCTGTCCTGTGGTCATGTTGCTACCCTAACCAAGATGGCTGTCCTGTGGCCATGTTGCTACCCTAACCAAGATGGCTGTCCTGTGGCCATGTTGCTACCCTAACCAAGATGGCTGTCCTGTGGTCATGTTGCTACCCTAACCAAGATGGCTGTCCTGTGGTCATGTTGCTACCCTAACCAAGATGGCTGTCCTGTGGTCATGTTGCCACCCTGACCAAGATGGCTGTCCTGTGGTCATGTTGCCACCCTAACCAAGATGGCTGTCCTGTGGTCATGTTGCCACCCTAACCAAGATGGCTGTCCTGTGGCCAAGTTGCTACCCTAACCAAGATGGCTGTCCTGTGGTCATGTTGCCACCCTAACTAAGATGGCTGTCCTGTGGTCATTTTGCCACCCTAACCAAGATGGCTGTCCTGTAGCATGTTGCTACCCTAACAAAGATGGCTGTCCTGTGGTCATGTTGCCACCCTAACCAAGATGGCTGTCCTGTGGTCATGTTGCCACCCTAACCAAGATGGCTGTCCTGTGGTCATGTTGCCACCCTAACCAAGATGGCTGTCCTGTGGTCATGTTGCTACCCTAACCAAGATGGCTGTCCTGTAGCATGTTGCTACCCTAACCAAGATGGCTGTCCTGTGGTCATGTTGCCACCCTAACCAAGATGGCTGTCCTGTGGTCATGTTGCCACCCTGACCAAGATGGCTGTCCTGTGGTCATGTTGCCACCCTAACCAAGATGGCTGTCCTGTGGTCATGTTGCCACCCTAACCAAGATGGCTGTCCTGTGGTCATGTTGCTACCCTAACCAAGATGGCTGTCCTGTGGCCATGTTGCTACCCTAACCAAGATGGCTGTCCTGTGGCCATGTTGCTACCCTAACCAAGATGGCTGTCCTGTGGTCATGTTGCTACCCTAACCAAGATGGCTGTCCTGTGGTCATGTTGCTACCCTAACCAAGATGGCTGTCCTGTGGTCATGTTGCCACCCTGACCAAGATGGCTGTCCTGTGGTCATGTTGCCACCCTAACCAAGATGGCTGTCGTGTGGTCATGTTGCCACCCTAACCAAGATGGCTGTCCTGTGGCCAAGTTGCTACCCTAACCAAGATGGCTGTCCTGTGGTCATGTTGCCACCCTAACCAAGATGGCTGTCCTGTGGCCAAGTTGCTACCCTAACCAAGATGGCTGTCCTGTGGTCATGTTGCCACCCTAACCAAGATGGCTGTCCTGTGGTCATGTTGCCACCCTGACCAAGATGGCTGTCCTGTGGTCATGTTGCCACCCTAACCAAGATGGCTGTCCTGTGGTCAAGTTGCCACCCTAACCAAGATGGCTGTCCTGTGGCCAAGTTGCCACCCTAACCAAGATGGCTGTCCTGTGGCCATGTTGCCACCCTAACCAAGATGGCTGTCCTGTGGCCAAGTTGCCACCCTAACCAAGATGGCTGTCCTGTTGCCATGTTGCCACCCTAACCAAGATGGCTGTCCTGTGGCCAAGTTGCTACCCTAACCAAGATGGCTGTCCTGTGGTCATGTTGCCACCCTAACCAAGATGGCTGTCCTGTGGTCATGTTGCCACCCTGACCAAGATGGCTGTCCTGTGGTCATGTTGCCACCCTAACCAAGATGGCTGTCCTGTGGTCAAGTTGCCACCCTAACCAAGATGGCTGTCCTGTGGCCAAGTTGCCACCCTAACCAAGATGGCTGTCCTGTGGCCATGTTGCCACCCTAACCAAGATGGCTGTCCTGTGGCCAAGTTGCCACCCTAACCAAGATGGCTGTCCTGTTGCCATGTTGCCACCCTAACCAAGATGGCTGTCCTGTGGCCATGTTACTACCCTGACTAAGATGGCTGTCCTGTGACCATGTTGCCAACCTGACCAAGATGGCTGTTTTGTGGCCATGTTAACACCCTGACCAAGATGGCTGTCCTGTGGTCATGTTGCCACCCTCACCAAGATGGCAGTCCTGTGGCCATGTTGCTACCCTGACCAAGATGGCTGTCCTGTGGCCATGTTAACACCCTAACCAAGATGGCTGTCCTGTTGTCATGTTGCCAGTAATGCCAAAACCATTCTAGTGTTCTATTTAATTCTGTGGTACCTGGCATGACTCATTGGGTGAAAGACCTCTCCTGGGGTTGGTCAAGTTTAAAACCCCTGTAAAACAGTCACCAGGAAAATCAAAGGTTTCTGAAAATGTCACTGGGCTTTATAATTCATGTCTGTCATTTCAATTTGAATACACATCTGATCTCTTCACACATATAAGGAAGCGTACCAAGAGCTTTGGTATTTCCTTATCTCTCTTCTACACATATGTTTTGCCTTCGAAGGGAAAAGGTTAATCTCTCTCTGAACTATTGAAACATTGAAACAATATTTGTCCTTGCCTCTTGTTCATGTGGAACTTAAGATTGATTTTGTATCCTTTTTAGGTGTACGATATACACTTAGTCCGTAATTGTTTTCAAACAAGGATTTTTTTTTAAATAAAAAAATCACATTCATAACTTAACAGCCTTTGCAGAATTTTGCCAGTAACTGGTAGGTGGGTTTGGAATCGAATGTGATTTCAAAAAATCGAACAACACATGGAGTACACATGAAGGTAAATCCAGAAGAGGTATTATGAGATATAATGTACTGGTGTGTATAAAGACACAGATAGGATATATAATGTACTTGTGTTTATAAAGACACAGATAGGATATATAATGTACTGGTGTTTATAAAGACACAGATAGGAGATATAGTGTACTGGTGTTTACAAAGACACAGATAGGATATATAATGTACTGGTGTTTATAAAGACACAGATAGGATATATAATGTACTGGTGTTTATAAAGACACAGATAGGATATATAATGTACTGGTGTTTATAAAGACACAGATAGGATATATAATGTACTGGTGTTTATAAAGACACAGATAGGATATATAATGCACTGGTGTTTAAAAAGACACAGATAGGATATATAATGTACTGGTGTGTATAAAGACACAGATAGGATATATAATGTACTGGTGTTTATAAAGACACAGATATGATATATAATGTACTGGTGTTTATAAAGACACAGATATGATATATAATGTACTGGTGTTTATAAAGACAGATAGGATATATAGTGTACTGGTGTTTATAAAGACACTGATAGGCACCAACTGATAGGTGGGCTTGTGTCCTCTGTGATTCATAATAATTGTTTTCTAAGAATCTAGGCTCCGTCTGGAGAACACATAGAGGTCATTGCATTATGCATAACAGCTATATCCTCAGCGGTACGGTAACTCATTATGAGATGTGACGTAGTTATTAAATACGAAGACACAGACATGCAGCAGGAAAATACATGTTTAGTGGTGTTCATTATTGATGTTTCACTCAGTAAACTCATTGATCCATATATAATTAAATCCGCTAATGCTCAGATATTTATGCATTAACATTTACTGTGAACATTCCCTTTTGTTTAGAAAAAAAGGAAAAGACTTCTGGTAAATATTTTACAAAAATATCTCAGGTGTTATTTTGAACTGTAGATTGTTCTGCTATCTGTCGTGCTAATTTTAATCGTGACTGAAATATTGAAGTACCAGAGCTTGTAAATGTTTCATTTTTCTGGTGTACTTCTTTATCACATTGTACTAAACAATAATCATGTTTCTGATTTCATGTTTAATTTGCTTCTGGCAATATAATATGGTACAATCACCTATTTTGACACACATTTTGACCATCTAGGATTGACGATTGAATTCTTATTTTTCACTGATTACACTTAAAAAGCCTTTATCATGAACAAAAATTACAATGTAAATGTTTTAATTGAATACCTATTAAATCCAATGTAAGATGTAATCTGTGTTTTTTAAAGCACATTGGTCATAGCAAATACATTTTAGATTGAACAACGGCACATCATTAATATTTTTGAATAACTAGGGCATTAATGAAGTTGAATAATGAATATACAATTGTATAAAAAGTGTACTTTCCTCTTAATGGCCATTTTATAACAGCACATGAGGAATTACCTATATATACAAAAGTATGTGGACACACCTTCAAATTAGTGGATTCGGCTATTTTAGACACACCCGTTGCTGACAAATGTATAAAATTGAGCACACAGCCATGCAATCTCCATAAATTAACATCGGCAGTAGAATGGCCTTACTGAAGAGCTCAGTGACTTTCAACATGGCACCGTCACAGAATGCCACCTTTGCAACAAGTCAGTTAGTCAAATTCTGCTCTGCTAGAGCTGCCCCGGTCAACTGTGAGTGCTGTTATTGTGAAGTGGAAACCGTCTAGGGAGCAACAACGACTCAGCCTCGAAGTGGTAGGCCACAGAAACTCACCGAATGGGACCGCCTAGTGCTGAAGCGCGTATCACATTAAAATGGTCTGTCCTCGGTTGCAACACTCCGTACTGAGTTCCAAACTGCCTCTGGAAGCAACGTCAGCACGAGAAGTGTTCATAGGGAGCTTCATGAAATGGGTTTCCAAGGCCGAGCAGCCACACACAAGCCTAAGATCACCATGCGCAATGCCAAGCATTTGCTGGAGTGGTGTAAAACTCGCAACCATTGGACTCTGGAGCAGTGGAAACACATTCTTTGGAGTATTGAATCACGCCTCATCATCTGGAAGTCCGACGGACAAATCTGAGTTTGGCGGATGCCAGGAGAACGCTACCTGCCCCAATGCATAGTGCCAAATGTAAAGTTTGGTGGAGGAGGAATAATGGTCTGGAGCTGTTTTTTCATTGCCCCTTAGTTCCAGTGAAGGGAAATCTTAACGCAACAGCAAGCAATGACATTCTAGACAATTCTCTGCTTCCAACTTTGTGTTAACAGTTTGGGGAAGGTCCTTTCCTGTTTCAGCATGACAATGCCCCCCTGCACAAAGCGAAGTACATACAGAAATGGTTTGTTGAGATCGGTGTGGAAGAACTTGACTGGCCTGCACAGAGCCCTGACATGAACACCATCGTAAAGGAATTGGAATGCCAACTGCGAGCCAGGCCTAATCACCCAACATCAGTGCCCGACCTCACTAATGCTCTTGTGGCTAAGTGGAAGCAAGTCCCCACAGCAATGTTCCAACAACTAGTAGAAAGCCTTCCCAGAAGAGTTGAGGTTGTTATAGCAGCAAAGAGGGACCAACTCCATATTAATGCACATGATTTTGGTCATGTAGTGTAGATGAATGTTATGATCATGATGAATGACCGATAGAGATTAAGGTTATTTTATGTAGATACCTAAACTACTAAATTCTATTTGGATACTGATCAAGACAGGTTAAGCATTACAACTGGTAGGAACAGTGAACAACATGTCCGTCTAGCTTTAATCAACGCTAGTTTTCTTCCTTATTTGCAATGGCTTGATGTCAAGTGTTTATCATGTAATATTTAGCTGTGTCTCTAAACTCTACATTCACTATACCTGAGTTTATAGCAAGCTCTCTGATGGGGTGCGGATCCAGTTTATAACAGACATTCCTCTCTGATGGGGAGGGGATCCAGTTTATAACAGACATTCCTCTCTGATGGGGAGGGGATCCAGTTTATAACAGACATTCCTCTCTGATGGGGAGGGGATCCAGTTTATAACAGACATTCATCTCTGATGGGGAGCGGATCCAGTTTATAACAGACATTCCTCTCTGATGGGGAGCGGATCCAGTTTATAACAGACATTCCTCTCTGATGGGGAGCGGATCCAGTTTATAACAGACATTCCTCTCTGATGGGGAGTGGATCCAGTTTATAACAGACATTCCTCTCTGATGGGGAGCGGATCCAGTTTATAACAGACATTCCTCTCTGATGGGGAGGGGATCCAGTTTATAACAGACATTCCTCTCTGATGGGGAGGGGATCCAGTTTATAACAGACATTCCTCTCTGATGGGGAGCGGATCCAGTTTATAACAGACATTCCTCTCTGATGGGGAGGGGATCCAGTTTATAATAGACATTCCTCTCTGATGGGGTGCGGATCCAGTTTATAACAGACATTCCTCTCTGATGGGGAGGGGATCCAGTTTATAACAGACATTCCTCTCTGATGGGGAGGGGATCCAGTTTATAACAGACATTCCTCTCTGATGGGGAGCGGATCCAGTTTATAACAGACATTCCTCTCTGATGGGGAGGGGATCCAGTTTATAACAGACATTCCTCTCTGATGGGGAGGGGATCCAGTTTATAACAGACATTCCTCTCTGATGGGGAGGGGATCCAGTTTATAACAGACCTTCCTCTCTGATGGGGAGCGGATCCAGTTTATAACAGACATTCCTCTCTGATGGGGAGGGGATCCAGTTTATAACAGACATTCCTCTCTGATGGGGAGGGGATCCAGTTTATAACAGACATTCCTCTCTGATGGGGAGCGGATCCAGTTTATAACAGACATTCCTCTCTGATGGGGAGCGGATCCAGTTTATAACAGACATTCCTCTCTGATGGGGAGCGGATCCAGTTTATAACAGACATTCCTCTCTGATGGGGAGCGGATCCAGTTTATAACAGACATTCCTCTCTGATGGGGAGCGGATCCAGTTTATAACAGACATTCCTCTCTGATGGGGAGGGGATCCAGTTTATAACAGACATTCCTCTCTGATGGGGAGGGGATCCAGTTTATAACAGACATTCCTCTCTGATGGGGAGCGGATCCAGTTTATAACAGACATTCCTCTCTGATGGGGAGGGGATCCAGTTTATAATAGACATTCCTCTCTGATGGGGAGGGGATCCAGTTTATAACAGACATTCCTCTCTGATGGGGGGCGGATCCAGTTTATAACAGACATTCCTCTCTGATGGGGAGGGGATCCAGTTTATAACAGACGTTCCTCTCTGATGGGGAGCGGATCCAGTTTATAACAGACATTCCTCTCTGATGGGGAGGGGATCCAGTTTATAACAGACATTCCTCTCTGATGGGGAGGGGATCCAGTTTATAACAGACATTCCTCTCTGATGGGGAGCGGATCCAGTTTATAACAGACATTCCTCTCTGATGGGGAGCGGATCCAGTTTATAACAGACATTCCTCTCTGATGGGGAGGGGATCCAGTTTATAACAGACATTCCTCTCTGATGGGGAGCGGATCCAGTTTATAACAGACATTCCTATCTGATGGGGAGCGGATCCAGTTTATAACAGACATTCCTCTCTGATGGGGAGGGGATCCAGTTTATAACAGACATTCCTCTCTGATGGGGAGCGGATCCAGTTTATAACAGACATTCCTCTCTGATGGGGAGCGGATCCAGTTTATAACAGACATTCCTCTCTGATGGGGAGGGGATCCAGTTTATAACAGACATTCCTCTCTGATGGGGAGCGGATCCAGTTTATAACAGACATTCCTCTCTGATGGGGAGCGGATCCAGTTTATAACAGACATTCCTCTCTGATGGGGAGCGGATCCAGTTTATAACAGACATTCCTCTCTGATGGGGAGGGGATCCAGTTTATAACAGACATTCCTCTCTGATGGAGAGGGGATCCAGTTTATAACAGACATTCCTCTCTGATGGGGAGGGGATCCAGTTTATAACAGACATTCCTCTCTGATGGGGAGCGGATCCAGTTTATAACAGACATTCCTCTCTGATGGGGAGCGGATCCAGTTTATAACAGACATTCCTCTCTGATGGGGAGGGGATCCAGTTTATAACAGACATTCCTCTCTGATGGGGAGGGGATCCAGTTTATAACAGACATTCCTCTCTGATGGGGAGCGGATCCAGTTTATAACAGACATTCCTCTCTGATGGGGAGCGGATCCAGTTTATAACAGACATTCCTCTCTGATGGGGAGCGGATCCAGTTTATAACAGACATTCCTCTCTGATGGGGAGGGGATCCAGTTTATAACAGACATTCCTCTCTGATGGGGAGGGGATCCAGTTTATAACAGACATTCCTCTCTGATGGGGAGCGGATCCAGTTTATAACAGACATTCCTCTCTGATGGGGAGCGGATCCAGTTTATAACAGACATTCCTCTCTGATGGGGAGCGGATCCAGTTTATAACAGACATTCCTCTCTGATGGGGAGGGGATCCAGTTTATAACAGACATTCCTCTCTGATGGGGAGCGGATCCAGTTTATAACAGACATTCCTCTCTGATGGGGAGCGGATCCAGTTTATAACAGACATTCCTCTCTGATGGGGAGGGGATCCAGTCTATAACAGACATTCCTCTCTGATGGGGAGCGGATCCAGTTTATAACAGACATTCCTCTCTGATGGGGAGGGGATCCAGTTTATAACAGACATTCCTCTCTGATGGGGAGCGGATCCAGTTTATAACAGACATTCCTCTCTGATGGGGAGGGGATCCAGTTTATAACAGACGTTCCTCTCTGATGGGGAGGGGATCCAGTTTATAACAGACATTCCTCTCTGATGGGGAGCGGATCCAGTTTATAACAGACATTCCTCTCTGATGGGGAGGGGATCCAGTTTATAACAGACATTCCTCTCTGATGGGGAGCGGATCCAGTTTATAACAGACATTCCTCTCTGATGGGGAGGGGATCCAGTTTATAACAGACATTCCTCTCTGATGGGGAGGGGATCCAGTTTATAACAGACATTCCTCTCTGATGGGGAGGGGATCCAGTTTATAACAGACATTCCTCTCTGATGGGGGGCGGATCCAGTTTATAACAGACATTCCTCTCTGATGGGGAGGGGATCCAGTTTATAACAGACGTTCCTCTCTGATGGGGAGCGGATCCAGTTTATAACAGACATTCCTCTCTGATGGGGAGGGGATCCAGTTTATAACAGACATTCCTCTCTGATGGGGAGGGGATCCAGTTTATAACAGACATTCCTCTCTGATGGGGAGCGGATCCAGTTTATAACAGACATTCCTCTCTGATGGGGAGCGGATCCAGTTTATAACAGACATTCCTCTCTGATGGGGAGGGGATCCAGTTTATAACAGACATTCCTCTCTGATGGGGAGCGGATCCAGTTTATAACAGACATTCCTCTCTGATGGGGAGGGGATCCAGTTTATAACAGACATTCCTCTCTGATGGGGAGCGGATCCAGTTTATAACAGACATTCCTCTCTGATGGGGAGCGGATCCAGTTTATAACAGACATTCCTCTCTGATGGGGAGGGGATCCAGTTTATAACAGACATTCCTCTCTGATGGGGAGCGGATCCAGTTTATAACAGACATTCCTCTCTGATGGGGAGGGGATCCAGTTTATAACAGACATTCCTCTCTGATGGGGAGCGGATCCAGTTTATAACAGACATTCCTCTCTGATGGGGAGGGGATCCAGTTTATAACAGACATTCCTCTCTGATGGGGAGGGGATCCAGTTTATAACAGACATTCCTCTCTGATGGGGAGGGGATCCAGTTTATAACAGACATTCCTCTCTGATGGGGAGCGGATCCAGTTTATAACAGACATTCCTCTCTGATGGGGAGGGGATCCAGTTTATAACAGACATTCCTCTCTGATGGGGAGCGGATCCAGTTTATAACAGACATTCCTCTCTGATGGGGAGCGGATCCAGTTTATAACAGACATTCCTCTCTGATGGGGAGCGGATCCAGTTTATAACAGACATTCCTCTCTGATGGGGAGGGGATCCAGTTTATAACAGACATTCCTCTCTGATGGGGAGGGGATCCAGTTTATAACAGACATTCCTCTCTGATGGGGAGGGGATCCAGTTTATAACAGACATTCCTCTCTGATGGGGGGCGGATCCAGTTTATAACAGACATTCCTCTCTGATGGGGAGGGGATCCAGTTTATAACAGACGTTCCTCTCTGATGGGGAGCGGATCCAGTTTATAACAGACATTCCTCTCTGATGGGGAGGGGATCCAGTTTATAACAGACATTCCTCTCTGATGGGGAGGGGATCCAGTTTATAACAGACATTCCTCTCTGATGGGGAGCGGATCCAGTTTATAACAGACATTCCTCTCTGATGGGGAGCGGATCCAGTTTATAACAGACATTCCTCTCTGATGGGGAGGGGATCCAGTTTATAACAGACATTCCTCTCTGATGGGGAGCGGATCCAGTTTATAACAGACATTCCTCTCTGATGGGGAGGGGATCCAGTTTATAACAGACATTCCTCTCTGATGGGGAGCGGATCCAGTTTATAACAGACATTCCTCTCTGATGGGGAGCGGATCCAGTTTATAACAGACATTCCTCTCTGATGGGGAGGGGATCCAGTTTATAACAGACATTCCTCTCTGATGGGGAGCGGATCCAGTTTATAACAGACATTCCTCTCTGATGGGGAGCGGATCCAGTTTATAACAGACATTCCTCTCTGATGGGGAGCGGATCCAGTTTATAACAGACATTCCTCTCTGATGGGGAGGGGATCCAGTTTATAACAGACATTCCTCTCTGATGGGGAGGGGATCCAGTTTATAACAGACATTCCTCTCTGATGGGGAGGGGATCCAGTTTATAACAGACATTCCTCTCTGATGGGGAGCGGATCCAGTTTATAACAGACATTCCTCTCTGATGGGGAGCGGATCCAGTTTATAACAGACATTCCTCTCTGATGGGGAGGGGATCCAGTTTATAACAGACATTCCTCTCTGATGGGGAGGGGATCCAGTTTATAACAGACATTCCTCTCTGATGGGGAGCGGATCCAGTTTATAACAGACATTCCTCTCTGATGGGGAGCGGATCTAGTTTATAACAGACATTCCTCTCTGATGGGGAGCGGATCCAGTTTATAACAGACATTCCTCTCTGATGGGGAGGGGATCCAGTTTATAACAGACATTCCTCTCTGATGGGGAGCGGATCCAGTTTATAACAGACATTCCTCTCTGATGGGGAGCGGATCCAGTTTATAACAGACATTCCTCTCTGATGGGGAGGGGATCCAGTTTATAACAGACATTCCTCTCTGATGGGGAGCGGATCCAGTTTATAACAGACATTCCTCTCTGATGGGGAGCGGATCCAGTTTATAACAGACATTCCTCTCTGATGGGGAGCGGATCCAGTTTATAACAGACATTCCTCTCTGATGGGGAGCGGATCCAGTTTATAACAGACATTCCTCTCTGATGGGGAGCGGATCCAGTTTATAACAGACATTCCTCTCTGATGGGGAGGGGATCCAGTTTATAACAGACATTCCTCTCTGATGGGGAGGGGATCCAGTTTATAACAGACATTCCTCTCTGATGGGGAGCGGATCCAGTTTATAACAGACGTTCCTCTCTGATGGGGAGGGGATCCAGTTTATAACAGACATTCCTCTCTGATGGGGAGCGGATCCAGTTTATAACAGACATTCCTCTCTGATGGGGAGCGGATCCAGTTTATAACAGACATTCCTCTCTGATGGGGAGCGGATCCAGTTTATAACAGACATTCCTCTCTGATGGGGAGGGGATCCAGTTTATAACAGACATTCCTCTCTGATGGGGAGGGGATCCAGTTTATAACAGACATTCCTCTCTGATGGGGAGCGGATCCAGTTTATAACAGACATTCCTCTCTGATGGGGAGGGGATCCAGTTTATAATAGACATTCCTCTCTGATGGGGAGGGGATCCAGTTTATAACAGACATTCCTCTCTGATGGGGGGCGGATCCAGTTTATAACAGACATTCCTCTCTGATGGGGAGGGGATCCAGTTTATAACAGACGTTCCTCTCTGATGGGGAGCGGATCCAGTTTATAACAGACATTCCTCTCTGATGGGGAGGGGATCCAGTTTATAACAGACATTCCTCTCTGATGGGGAGGGGATCCAGTTTATAACAGACATTCCTCTCTGATGGGGAGCGGATCCAGTTTATAACAGACATTCCTCTCTGATGGGGAGCGGATCCAGTTTATAACAGACATTCCTCTCTGATGGGGAGGGGATCCAGTTTATAACAGACATTCCTCTCTGATGGGGAGCGGATCCAGTTTATAACAGACATTCCTATCTGATGGGGAGCGGATCCAGTTTATAACAGACATTCCTCTCTGATGGGGAGGGGATCCAGTTTATAACAGACATTCCTCTCTGATGGGGAGCGGATCCAGTTTATAACAGACATTCCTCTCTGATGGGGAGCGGATCCAGTTTATAACAGACATTCCTCTCTGATGGGGAGGGGATCCAGTTTATAACAGACATTCCTCTCTGATGGGGAGCGGATCCAGTTTATAACAGACATTCCTCTCTGATGGGGAGCGGATCCAGTTTATAACAGACATTCCTCTCTGATGGGGAGCGGATCCAGTTTATAACAGACATTCCTCTCTGATGGGGAGGGGATCCAGTTTATAACAGACATTCCTCTCTGATGGAGAGGGGATCCAGTTTATAACAGACATTCCTCTCTGATGGGGAGGGGATCCAGTTTATAACAGACATTCCTCTCTGATGGGGAGCGGATCCAGTTTATAACAGACATTCCTCTCTGATGGGGAGCGGATCCAGTTTATAACAGACATTCCTCTCTGATGGGGAGGGGATCCAGTTTATAACAGACATTCCTCTCTGATGGGGAGGGGATCCAGTTTATAACAGACATTCCTCTCTGATGGGGAGCGGATCCAGTTTATAACAGACATTCCTCTCTGATGGGGAGCGGATCCAGTTTATAACAGACATTCCTCTCTGATGGGGAGCGGATCCAGTTTATAACAGACATTCCTCTCTGATGGGGAGGGGATCCAGTTTATAACAGACATTCCTCTCTGATGGGGAGGGGATCCAGTTTATAACAGACATTCCTCTCTGATGGGGAGCGGATCCAGTTTATAACAGACATTCCTCTCTGATGGGGAGCGGATCCAGTTTATAACAGACATTCCTCTCTGATGGGGAGCGGATCCAGTTTATAACAGACATTCCTCTCTGATGGGGAGGGGATCCAGTTTATAACAGACATTCCTCTCTGATGGGGAGCGGATCCAGTTTATAACAGACATTCCTCTCTGATGGGGAGCGGATCCAGTTTATAACAGACATTCCTCTCTGATGGGGAGGGGATCCAGTCTATAACAGACATTCCTCTCTGATGGGGAGCGGATCCAGTTTATAACAGACATTCCTCTCTGATGGGGAGGGGATCCAGTTTATAACAGACATTCCTCTCTGATGGGGAGCGGATCCAGTTTATAACAGACATTCCTCTCTGATGGGGAGGGGATCCAGTTTATAACAGACGTTCCTCTCTGATGGGGAGGGGATCCAGTTTATAACAGACATTCCTCTCTGATGGGGAGCGGATCCAGTTTATAACAGACATTCCTCTCTGATGGGGAGGGGATCCAGTTTATAACAGACATTCCTCTCTGATGGGGAGCGGATCCAGTTTATAACAGACATTCCTCTCTGATGGGGAGGGGATCCAGTTTATAACAGACATTCCTCTCTGATGGGGAGGGGATCCAGTTTATAACAGACATTCCTCTCTGATGGGGAGGGGATCCAGTTTATAACAGACATTCCTCTCTGATGGGGGGCGGATCCAGTTTATAACAGACATTCCTCTCTGATGGGGAGGGGATCCAGTTTATAACAGACGTTCCTCTCTGATGGGGAGCGGATCCAGTTTATAACAGACATTCCTCTCTGATGGGGAGGGGATCCAGTTTATAACAGACATTCCTCTCTGATGGGGAGGGGATCCAGTTTATAACAGACATTCCTCTCTGATGGGGAGCGGATCCAGTTTATAACAGACATTCCTCTCTGATGGGGAGCGGATCCAGTTTATAACAGACATTCCTCTCTGATGGGGAGGGGATCCAGTTTATAACAGACATTCCTCTCTGATGGGGAGCGGATCCAGTTTATAACAGACATTCCTCTCTGATGGGGAGGGGATCCAGTTTATAACAGACATTCCTCTCTGATGGGGAGCGGATCCAGTTTATAACAGACATTCCTCTCTGATGGGGAGCGGATCCAGTTTATAACAGACATTCCTCTCTGATGGGGAGGGGATCCAGTTTATAACAGACATTCCTCTCTGATGGGGAGCGGATCCAGTTTATAACAGACATTCCTCTCTGATGGGGAGGGGATCCAGTTTATAACAGACATTCCTCTCTGATGGGGAGCGGATCCAGTTTATAACAGACATTCCTCTCTGATGGGGAGGGGATCCAGTTTATAACAGACATTCCTCTCTGATGGGGAGGGGATCCAGTTTATAACAGACATTCCTCTCTGATGGGGAGGGGATCCAGTTTATAACAGACATTCCTCTCTGATGGGGAGCGGATCCAGTTTATAACAGACATTCCTCTCTGATGGGGAGGGGATCCAGTTTATAACAGACATTCCTCTCTGATGGGGAGCGGATCCAGTTTATAACAGACATTCCTCTCTGATGGGGAGCGGATCCAGTTTATAACAGACATTCCTCTCTGATGGGGAGCGGATCCAGTTTATAACAGACATTCCTCTCTGATGGGGAGGGGATCCAGTTTATAACAGACATTCCTCTCTGATGGGGAGGGGATCCAGTTTATAACAGACATTCCTCTCTGATGGGGAGGGGATCCAGTTTATAACAGACATTCCTCTCTGATGGGGGGCGGATCCAGTTTATAACAGACATTCCTCTCTGATGGGGAGGGGATCCAGTTTATAACAGACGTTCCTCTCTGATGGGGAGCGGATCCAGTTTATAACAGACATTCCTCTCTGATGGGGAGGGGATCCAGTTTATAACAGACATTCCTCTCTGATGGGGAGGGGATCCAGTTTATAACAGACATTCCTCTCTGATGGGGAGCGGATCCAGTTTATAACAGACATTCCTCTCTGATGGGGAGCGGATCCAGTTTATAACAGACATTCCTCTCTGATGGGGAGGGGATCCAGTTTATAACAGACATTCCTCTCTGATGGGGAGCGGATCCAGTTTATAACAGACATTCCTCTCTGATGGGGAGGGGATCCAGTTTATAACAGACATTCCTCTCTGATGGGGAGCGGATCCAGTTTATAACAGACATTCCTCTCTGATGGGGAGCGGATCCAGTTTATAACAGACATTCCTCTCTGATGGGGAGGGGATCCAGTTTATAACAGACATTCCTCTCTGATGGGGAGCGGATCCAGTTTATAACAGACATTCCTCTCTGATGGGGAGCGGATCCAGTTTATAACAGACATTCCTCTCTGATGGGGAGCGGATCCAGTTTATAACAGACATTCCTCTCTGATGGGGAGGGGATCCAGTTTATAACAGACATTCCTCTCTGATGGGGAGGGGATCCAGTTTATAACAGACATTCCTCTCTGATGGGGAGGGGATCCAGTTTATAACAGACATTCCTCTCTGATGGGGAGCGGATCCAGTTTATAACAGACATTCCTCTCTGATGGGGAGCGGATCCAGTTTATAACAGACATTCCTCTCTGATGGGGAGGGGATCCAGTTTATAACAGACATTCCTCTCTGATGGGGAGGGGATCCAGTTTATAACAGACATTCCTCTCTGATGGGGAGCGGATCCAGTTTATAACAGACATTCCTCTCTGATGGGGAGCGGATCTAGTTTATAACAGACATTCCTCTCTGATGGGGAGCGGATCCAGTTTATAACAGACATTCCTCTCTGATGGGGAGGGGATCCAGTTTATAACAGACATTCCTCTCTGATGGGGAGCGGATCCAGTTTATAACAGACATTCCTCTCTGATGGGGAGCGGATCCAGTTTATAACAGACATTCCTCTCTGATGGGGAGGGGATCCAGTTTATAACAGACATTCCTCTCTGATGGGGAGCGGATCCAGTTTATAACAGACATTCCTCTCTGATGGGGAGCGGATCCAGTTTATAACAGACATTCCTCTCTGATGGGGAGCGGATCCAGTTTATAACAGACATTCCTCTCTGATGGGGAGCGGATCCAGTTTATAACAGACATTCCTCTCTGATGGGGAGCGGATCCAGTTTATAACAGACATTCCTCTCTGATGGGGAGGGGATCCAGTTTATAACAGACATTCCTCTCTGATGGGGAGGGGATCCAGTTTATAACAGACATTCCTCTCTGATGGGGAGCGGATCCAGTTTATAACAGACGTTCCTCTCTGATGGGGAGGGGATCCAGTTTATAACAGACATTCCTCTCTGATGGGGAGCGGATCCAGTTTATAACAGACATTCCTCTCTGATGGGGAGCGGATCCAGTTTATAACAGACATTCCTCTCTGATGGGGAGCGGATCCAGTTTATAACAGACATTCCTCTCTGATGGGGAGGGGATCCAGTTTATAACAGACATTCCTCTCTGATGGGGAGGGGATCCAGTTTATAACAGACATTCCTCTCTGATGGGGAGCGGATCCAGTTTATAACAGACATTCCTCTCTGATGGGGAGGGGATCCAGTTTATAACAGACATTCCTCTCTGATGGGGAGCGGATCCAGTTTATAACAGACATTCCTCTCTGATGGGGAGGGGATCCAGTTTATAACAGACATTCCTCTCTGATGGGGAGCGGATCCAGTTTATAACAGACATTCCTCTCTGATGGGGAGGGGATCCAGTTTATAACAGACGTTCCTCTCTGATGGGGAGGGGATCCAGTTTATAACAGACATTCCTCTCTGATGGGGAGCGGATCCAGTTTATAACAGACATTCCTCTCTGATGGGGAGCGGATCCAGTTTATAACAGACATTCCTCTCTGATGGGGAGGGGATCCAGTTTATAACAGACATTCCTCTCTGATGGGGAGCGGATCCAGTTTATAACAGACATTCCTCTCTGATGGGGAGGGGATCCAGTTTATAACAGACATTCCTCTCTGATGGGGAGGGGATCCAGTTTATAACAGACGTTCCTCTCTGATGTTGAGCGGATCCAGTTTATAACAGACATTCCTCTCTGATGGGGAGCGGATCCAGTTTATAACAGACGTTCCTCTCTGATGGGGAGCGGATCCAGTTTATAACAGACATTCCTCTCTGATGGGGAGCGGATCCAGTTTATAACAGACATTCCTCTCTGATGGGGAGCGGATCCAGTTTATAACAGACATTCCTCTCTGATGGGGAGCGGATCCAGTTTATAACAGACGTTCCTCTCTGATGGGGAGCGGATCCAGTTTATAACAGACATTCCTCTCTGATGGGGAGGGGATCCAGTTTATAACAGACATTCCTCTCTGATGGGGAGCGGATCCAGTTTATAACAGACATTCCTCTCTGATGGGGAGCGGATCCAGTTTATAACAGACATTCCTCTCTGATGGGGAGCGGATCCAGTTTATAACAGACATTCCTCTCTGATGGGGAGGGGATCCAGTTTATAACAGACATTCCTCTCTGATGGGGAGGGGATCCAGTTTATAACAGACATTCCTCTCTGATGGGGAGGGGATCCAGTTTATAACAGACATTCCTCTCTGATGGGGGGCGGATCCAGTTTATAACAGACATTCCTCTCTGATGGGGAGGGGATCCAGTTTATAACAGACGTTCCTCTCTGATGGGGAGCGGATCCAGTTTATAACAGACATTCCTCTCTGATGGGGAGGGGATCCAGTTTATAACAGACATTCCTCTCTGATGGGGAGGGGATCCAGTTTATAACAGACATTCCTCTCTGATGGGGA
>NC_092092.1:81893114-81906141 GCF_045679555.1 Salvelinus alpinus
CAAAGCATGTAGAGGTCTGTAATTTTTATCATAGGTACACTTCAACTATGAGAGACGGAATCTAAAACAAAAATCCAGAAAATCACATTGTATGATTTTTAAGTAATTAATTTGCATTTTATTGCATGACATAAGTATTTGATACATCAGAAAAGCAGAACTTAATATTTGGTACAGAAACCTTTGTTTGCAATTACAGGAGATCATACGTTTGCCTGTAGTTCTTGACTAGGTTTGCACACACTGCAGCAGGGATTTTGGCCCACTCCCCCCTACAGATCTTCTCCAGATCCTTCAGGTTTCGGGGCTGTCGCTGGGCAATACGGACTTTCAGCTCCCTCCAAAGATTTTCTATTGGGTTCAGGTCTGGAGACTGGCTAGGCCACTCCAGGACCTTGAGATGCTTCTAACGGAGCCACTCCTTAGTTGCCCTGGCTGTGTGTTTCGTGTCGTTGTCATGCTGGAAGACCCAGCCACGACCCATCTTCAATGCTCTTACTGAGGGAAGGAGGTTGTCGGCCAAGATCTCGCGATACATGGCCCCATCCATCCTCCCCTCAATACGGTGCAGTCGTCCTGTCCCCTTTGCAGAAAAGCATCCCCAAAGAATGATGTTTCCACCTCCATGCTTCACGGTTGGGATGGTGTTCTTGGGGTTGTACTCATACTTCTTCTTCCTCCAAACACGGCGAGTGGAGTTAGACCAAAAAGCTCTATTTTTGTCTCATCAGACCACATGACCTTCTCCCATTCCTCCTCTGGATCATCCAGATGGTCATTGGCAAACTTCAGACGGGCCTGGACATGCACTGGCTTAAGCAGGGGGACCTTGCGTGCGCTGCAGGATTTTAATCCATGACGGCGTAGTGTGTTACTAATGGTTTTCTTTGAGACTGTGGTCCCAGCTCTCTTCAGGTCATTGACCAGGTCCTGCCGTGTAGTTCTGGGCTGATCCCTCACCTTCCTCATGATCATTGATGCCCCACGAGGTGAAATCTTGCATGGAGCCCCAGACCGAGGGTGATTGACCGTCATCTTGAACTTCTTCCATTTTCTAATAATTGCGCCAACAGTTGTTTCCTTCTCGCCAAGCTGCTTGCCTATTGTCCTGTAGCCCATCCCAGCCTTGTGCAGGTCTACAATTTTATCCCTGATGTCCTTACACAGCTCTCTGGTCTTGGCCATTGTGGAGAGGTTGGAATCTGTTTGATTGTGTGTGGACAGGTGTCTTTTATACAGGTAACGAGTTCAAACAGGTGCAGTTAATACAGGTAATGAGTGGAGAACAGGAGGGCTTCTTAAAGAAAAACTAACAGGTCTGTGAGAGCCGGAATTCTTACTGGTTGGTAGGTGATCAAATACTTATGTCATGCAATAAAATGCAAATTAATTATTTAAAAATCATACAATGTGATTTTCTGGATTTTTGTTTTAGATTCCGTCTCTCACAGTTGAAGTGTACCTATGATAAAAATTACAGACCTCTACATGCTTTGTAAGTAGGAAAACCTGCAAAATCGGCAGTGTATCAAATACTTGTTCTCCCCACTGTATAGTGTTGTTGTGACAACAACTAACTAGTTCATATATAGTGTTGTTGTGACAACAACTAACTAGTTTATATATAGTGTTGTTGTGACAACAACTAACTAGTTCATATATAGTGTTGTGACAACAACTAACTAGTTTATATATAGTGTTGTTGTGACAACAACTAACTAGTTTATATAGTGTTGATGTGATTACCTCTGACTAGTTTATATAGTGTTGATGTGACTACAACTAACTAGTTTATATATAGTGTTGTTGTGACAACAACTAACTAGTTTATATATAGTGTTGTTGTGACAACAACTAACTAGTTTATATATAGTGTTGTTGTGACAACAACTAATTAGTTTATATATAGTTTTGATGTGACAACAACTAACTAGTTTATATATAGTGTTGATGTGACAACAACTAACTAGTTTATATATAGTGTTGATGTGATTACCTCTGACTAGTTTATATAGTATTGATGTGATTACCTCTGACTAGTTTATATAGTGTTGATGTGACTACAACTAACTAGTTTATATATAGTGTTGATGTGATTACCTCTGACTAGTTTATATATAGTGTTGATGTGACTACAACTAACTAGTTTTACATAGTGTTGATGTGACTACCTCTGACTAGTTTATATAGTGTTGATGTGACTACAACTAACTAGTTTATATATAGTGTTGTTGTGACAACAACTAACTAGTTTATATATAGTGTTGATGTGACAACAACTAACTAGTTTATATAGTGTTGATGTGATTACCTCTGACTAGTTTATATAGTGTTGATGTGACTACAACTAACTAGATTATATATAGTGTTGTTGTGACAACAACTAACTAGTTTATATATAGTGTTGTTGTGACAACAACTAACTAGTTTATATATAGTGTTGTTGTGACAACAACTAATTAGTTTATATATAGTTTTGATGTGACAACAACTAACTAGTTTATATATAGTGTTGATGTGACAACAACTAACTAGTTTATATATAGTGTTGATGTGATTACCTCTGACTAGTTTATATAGTATTGATGTGATTACCTCTGACTAGTTTATATAGTGTTGATGTGACTACAACTAACTAGTTTATATATAGTGTTGATGTGATTACCTCTGACTAGTTTATATATAGTGTTGATGTGACTACAACTAACTAGTTTTACATAGTGTAAATGTGACTACCTCTGACTAGTTTATATAGTGTTGATGTGACTACAACTAACTAGTGTTGATGAGTCCGCTCGTCAGTCATGTGTGACCGTGCAGAACATGTACATTTTTTATTATTGAACCTTTATTTAACTCTGCAAGTCAGTTAAGAACAAATCATTATTTACTTTGACAACCTACACCGGCCAAACGTGGACGACGCTCCCAATCACGGCGGGTTGTGATACAGTCTGAATTACAAATAACTAGTTTCTACACTGAACAAAAATATAAACGCAACATGTAAAGTGTTTGTCCCATGTTTCATGAGCTGAAATAATTGATCCCAGAAATGTTCCGTATACACAAAAACCTTATTTCTCTAAAATGTGTTTACATCCCTATTAGTGAGCATTTCTTCTTTGCCAAGATAATCCAGACAAGTACTTCTGTCTGTAATAAAGCCCTTGTGTGGGGAAAAACTCCTTCTCATTGGCTAGGCCTTGCTCCTCAGTGGGTGGGCCTATGCCCTCCCAGGTCCACCCATGGCTGCACCCCTGCTCAGTCCTGTGAAATCTATAAATTAATGCCTAATGAATTTATTTAAATTGACTGATTTCCTTCTATGAACTGTAACTCAATAAAATCTTAGAAATTGTTTTAAGTTGCATTTTTGTTCAGTGTATATAGTGTTGATGTGACTACATCTAACTAGTTTATATATAGTGTTGATGTAACCTCTTCTCCTACGCCATGCCTACCTCAACTGTCAAATCCATACAATCGTGGGTGGCCGTGAGTTTACTTTGACAATAATGACATTTCAGTAGGAGGATGATTGGATGATTCTACCGTTCTCTAAGGTGATCCCTCAACGTTGTCCTGTCGATAAAATGGCCGACATCTGTCTGACCTCCGCGACTAAGCTAAAACCTTCTGTCCAAGCCTCTGTCCCAAATGTCACTCTGTTCCCTTTATAGTGCACTACTTTTGACCCCTGCCAAAAGTCTAAAGTAGTGCCATATATAGGCAGTAGGATGCCATTTGGGATGTACCCCTAATCCATATACAGCACCAGTCAAAAGTTCGGACACATCTACTCATTCCAGGGTTTTTCTTTATTTTCATTATTTTCTCAATTGTAGAACACTAGTGAACACATCAAAACTATGACTTTACACATATGGAATCATGTAATAACCCAAAAAGTATTAAACAAATCTAAATATATTTTATATTTGAGATTCTTCAAAGTAGCCACCTTTTCCCTTGATTACAGCTTTGCACACCCCTGGCATTCTCTCAACCAGCTTCACCTGGAATGCTTTTCCAACGGTCTTGAAGGAGGTCCCACGTATGCTGAGCACTTGTTGGATGCTTTTCCTTAACTCTGCGTTCCAACTCAAATGAGTAGGTAATGGTAATGTGAAGAGACTATAAATCTTGTCACCTGGATGATGGACCCAGTCTATATCTGTCTGTTGTAATGTGAAGAGACTGGATGGTGGACTATAATGCCAAACTCTACATCATTTGTTTTACTGTATTTATTTGTACACAATATAAACACGTACAACATCAAGTATAACACTGTGACTGGACAGGCAAAATCCATTAAATACAACTGTATGTATTGAGTCGTACGTATTGGTGAACATAGACGTCATTGATCCTTGAGATGGAACAAAAATACATGTGTTTATTAATACTGTAATTAACACAACTCTATCTGATTGACACTGTAATTAACACAACTCTAACTGATTAACACTGTAATTAACACAACTCTAACTGATTAACACTGTAATTAACACAACTCTAACTGGTCTATACTGTTATTAACACAACTCTATCTGATTAACACTGTTATTAACACAACTCTAACTGATCTATACTGTAATTAACACAACTCTAACTGATTAACACTGTAATTAACACAACTCTATCTGATTAACACTGTAATTAACACAACTCTAACTGATCTATACTGTTATTAACACAACTCTATCTGATTAACACTGTAATTAACACAACTCTAACTGGTCTATAATGTTATTAACACAACTCTATCTGATTAACACTGTAATTAACACAACTCTAACTGGTCTATACTGTTATTAACACAACTCTAACTGGTCTATACTGTTATTAACACAACTCTAACTGATCTATACTGTAATTAACACAACTCTAACTGATCTATACTGTAATTAACACAACTCTAACTGATTAACACTGTAATTAACACAACTCTAACTGATCTATACTGTTATTAACACAACTCTAACTGGTCTATACTCTAATTAACACAACTCTATCTGATTGACACTGTTATTAACACAACTCTATACTGTAATTAACACAACTCTAACTGATCTATACTGTAATTAACACAACTCTAACTGGTCTATAATGTTATTAACACAACTCTATCTGATTGACACTGTTATTAACACAACTCTATACTGTAATTAACACAACTCTAACTGATCTATACTGTAATTAACACAACTCTAACTGATTAACACTGTAATTAACACAACTCTAACTGATTAACACTGTAATTAACACAACTCTAACTGGTCTATAATGTTATTAACACAACTCTAACTGATCTATACTGTAATTAACACAACTCTAACTGATCTATACTGTAATTAACACAACTCTAACTGGTCTATACTGTAATTAACACAACTCTAACTGATTAACACTGTAATTAACACAACTCTAACTGATTAACACTGTAATTAACACAACTCTAACTGGTCTATAATGTTATTAACACAACTCTAACTGGTCTATACTGTAATTAACACAACTCTAACTGATTAACACTGTAATTAACACAACTCTAACTGATTAACACTGTAATTAACACAACTCTAACTGATTAACACTGTAATTAACACAACTCTAACTGATCTATACTGTAATTAACACAACTCTAACTGATCTATACTGTAATTAACACAACTCTAACTGGTCTATACTGTAATTAACACAACTCTAACTGATTAACACTGTAATTAACACAACTCTAACTGATTAACACTGTAATTAACACAACTCTAACTGATTAACACTGTAATTAACACAACTCTAACTGGTCTATAATGTTATTAACACAACTCTAACTGATCTATACTGTAATTAACACAACTCTAACTGATCTATACTGTAATTAACACAACTCTAACTGATCTATACTGTAATTAACACAACTCTAACTGATTAACACTGTAATTAACACAACTCTAACTGATTAACACTGTAATTAACACAACTCTAACTGGTCTATAATGTTATTAACACAACTCTAACTGATCTATACTGTAATTAACACAACTCTAACTGATCTATACTGTAATTAACACAACTCTAACTGGTCTATACTGTAATTAACACAACTCTAACTGATTAACACTGTAATTAACACAACTCTAACTGATTAACACTGTAATTAACACAACTCTAACTGATTAACACTGTAATTAACACAACTCTAACTGGTCTATAATGTTATTAACACAACTCTAACTGATCTATACTGTAATTAACACAACTCTAACTGGTCTATACTGTAATTAACACAACTCTAACTGATTAACACTGTAATTAACACAACTCTAACTGATTAACACTGTAATTAACACAACTCTAACTGATTAACACTGTAATTAACACAACTCTAACTGATCTATACTGTAATTAACACAACTCTATCTGATTAACACTGTAATTAACACAACTCTAACTGGTCTATACTGTTATTAACACAACTCTAACTGATCTATACTGTAATTAACACAACTCTAACTGATCTATACTGTAATTAACACAACTCTATCTGATTAACACTGTAATTAACACAACTCTAACTGATTAACACTGTAATTAACACAACTCTAACTGATCTATACTGTAATTAACACAACTCTATCTGATTAACACTGTAATTAACACAACTCTAACTGATCTATACTGTAATTAACACAACTCTAACTGATCTATACTGTAATTAACACAACTCTAACTGATCTATACTGTAATTAACACAACTCTAACTGATTAACACTGTAATTAACACAACTCTAACTGATCTATACTGTTATTAACACAACTCTAACTGATTAACACTGTAATTAACACAACTCTAACTGATTAACACTGTAATTAACACAACTCTAACTGATTAACACTGTAATTAACACAACTCTAACTGATTAACACTGTAATTAACACAACTCTAACTGATCTATACTGTAATTAACACAACTCTATCTGATTAACACTGTAATTAACACAACTCTAACTGGTCTATACTGTTATTAACACAACTCTAACTGATCTATACTGTAATTAACACAACTCTATCTGATTAACACTGTTATTAACACAACTCTAACTGGTCTATACTGTTATTAACACAACTCTAACTGATCTATACTGTAATTAACACAACTCTAACTGATTAACACTGTAATTAACACAACTCTATCTGATTAACACTGTAATTAACACAACTCTAACTGATTAACACTGTAATTAACACAACTCTAACTGATCTATACTGTTATTAACACAACTCTAACTGGTCTATACTGTAATTAACACAACTGTAACTGATCTATACTGTAATTAACACAACTGTAACTGATCTATACTGTTATTAACACAACTCTATCTGATTAACACTGTAATTAACACAACTCTAACTGATTAACACTCTAATTAACACAACTGTAACTGATCTATACTGTTATTAACACAACTCTAACTGGTGCACCCTAACACTGCAAGGGTTTTTTTTAATGCAAAACTTAATTGTGTAAAGTGAATCTCACATTATCTTCAGGGCTGGAATCTTAAACAACATTGACAGGGAATCATGCTTAATTAAACTGGTCAGGAATATGTTTCACTTCAACAACCCGGAGATGTTGCTCATTACGCAACACGTCCTAATGTGGATTAATGACTAGATGGCCACGTTTGGCCACACTCAATTGCAGGAGTAATGTTCCTGAGTCACATCAGACCACTGGACCATTCTGCTTCCGACAACATATCTGTAAATCTCAGGCCCATAATACACTTGAGCCTGTCCACATACCACATCATCTTTCCTATGCTTTCCATATGACACCCTACTCCCTACTAATTGCACTACTTTTGACTAGAACCCTATGGGCCCTGGTCAAAAGGGGTGCACTACATAGGGAATAGGTTGCCATTTAGAAACCCCCCCTCCGGAATTAGCTAACTTAACTATTATTAGTCTTTACTGGTTGATGTCAATACTTCACTACAAATTCTCCAACTCTTAAAAATGAAAATAATTTTCCGATAATATGACTGTTTCTCAACAGGCTCAAATGAAGGCCATTTTCTTTTACTTTGAAATTACGACTCGATGTGTTGAATTAATAAAGACTTGGTTTGACGCAGTCGGTATTTCTCTGGTTTCTATTCAGTCTGGAGTGTAGCCATTAGATATAATAACATGATTCTATATTTCTAAGACCCATTCCTCTATTTAGTTTGTGAAACAGATGATGCAGTATATTTCAGTCCACTAACAGTAAAAAGCCATGGAATTGCCGTTGGTGCTTAAAGCTGCCTTCCATCCTGTTTTCTGCTGCACTTTCCTTCTTGGCTAATGTTACACCATATTTCTGATTATAAGATTTCCCCAGTTCTGTCTGGTAGAAAATGTTTCTTCTTATGACCTCTTGACACTATTAACTTCTTCTGTTACCGGCTTAAGCTTTGAGTAGCGAACCTCCTGTGTGCTGAGTGCTGCAGGTAAGTCTCTCCTTCACCTCTCCATGTCAGGCGTTCTCTATCACCACTACCTCATTAAAGGCTGGTCCTTGAATCTTGGCTCTGGAGAGAAAGGACCGCTCTCCTCCTCCTCATCTTCCTCCTCCTCCAAGGCAGCCCAACACATTAGTGCGTTTTTAAGTCACTCTATTAACTGAGCAAGACTCTGTCCTGATTTTGACAACCACCTCAAATAATATGGTATCATGAATGTTATGGTATTTAATTAAGGATCCGCCCCTTTTTATACATTTTGCCAAAAATGACATACCCATTTCTAACTGCCTGTAGCTCATATGCATATTCTTGGTACCATTTGAAAGGAAACACTTTGAAGTTTGTGGAAATGTGAAAGGAATTCAGGAGAACACAATACAATAGATCTAGTAAAAGATAATACAAAGAGAAAACCAACCGTTCTTTTGTAATTTGTTTTGTACCATCATCTTTGAAATGCAAGAGAAAGGCCATAATGTATTATTCCAGCCCAGGTGAAATTTAGATTTTTGCCATTAGATCGCATCAGTGTAGGTGCAATGTTTTAGACTGATCCAAGGAACCATTGCATTTCTGTTCAAAATGTTGTATCAAGACTGCTCAAATGTGCCTAAATTGCTTATTAATAACTTTTTATGTTCAAAATTGTGCACTCCTCAAACAATAGCATGGTATTCTTTCACTGTAATAGCTACTGTAAATTGGACAGTGCAGTTAGATGAACAAGAATTTAAGCTTTCTGCCAATATCAGATATTTCTATGTCCTGGGAAATGTTCTTGTTACTTACAACCTCATGCCTTTCGCATTAGCCTACGTTAGCTCAACCATCCCGTGGAAATGACACCGATCCCGAAGAAATGTATATCAGTTAGAGTTGCGTTACTATCCGTTTTAATCAGTTAGAGTTGTGTTAATTACAGTGTTAATTACAGTTAGAGTTGTGTTAATTAATTAATGATTGTTTCGGCGCCGAAAAGAGATGGCTGCCTCGCTTCATGTTCCTTGGAAAATATGCAGTATTTTGTTTTTTTACGTGTTATTTCTTACATCGGTACCCCGGGTAATCTTAGGTTTCATTACATACAGTCGGGAGGAACTACTGAATATACGATTAACGTCAACTCATCATCGTTCCTACCAGGAATATGACTTTCCCGAAACGGATCCAGTGTTTTGCCTTCCACACAATACAATGGATCTGATCCCAGCCGGCGACCCTGTGCGACGCCGAAAAAGGGGAAAACGTGGCGGTCTCGTGGTCAGGCTTCGGAGACGGGCACATCGCGCTCCACTCCCTAGCATACTACTCGCCAATGTCCAGTCTCTTGACAATAAGGTTGATGAAATCCGAGCACGGGTAGCATTCCAGAGAGACATCAGGGATTGCAACGTGCTCTGCTTCACGGAAACATGGCTAACTCAAGGGACGCTAACGGAGTCGGTGCAGCCAGCTGGTTTCTTCATGCATCGCGCCGACAGAAACAAACATCTTTCCGGTAAGAAGAGGGGCGGGGGGGTATGCCTTATGATTAACGAGAAGTGGTGTGATCATCATAACAACACACAAGAACTCAAGTCGTTCTGTTCACCTGATCTAGAACTCCTCACAATCAAATGTCGACCGCATTATCTACCAAGGGAATTCTCGTCAATCATAATCACAGCCGTATACATTCCCCCCCAAGCAGACACATCGATGGCCCTGAACGAACTTTATCTGACTCTTTGTAAACTGGAAACCACACACCCTGAGGCTGCATTCATCGTAGCTGGGGATTTTAACAAGGCTAATCTAAAAACAAAACTCCCTAAATTCTATCAGCATATCGATTGTGCTACCAGGGCTGGAAAAACACTAGACCATTGTTATACTAATTTCCGCGACGCTTATAAGGCCCTCCCCCGCCCCCCTTTCGGAAAAGCTGACCACGACTCCATTTTGTTGATTCCAGCCTACAAACAAAAACTCAAACAACAAGCTCCCGCGCTCAGGTCTGTTCAACGCTGGTCCGACCAATCTGAATCCACGCTTCAAGACTGCTTCGATCACGCGGATTGGAATATGTTCCGCATCGCGTCCAACAACAATATTGACGAATATGCTGATTCGGTGAGCGAGTTCATTAGGAAGTGCATTGACGATGTCGTACCCACAGCAACGATAAAAACATTCCCAAACCAGAAACCGTGGATTGACGGCAGCATTCGCGTGAAACTGAAAGCGCGAACCACTGCTTTTAACCAGGGCAAGGTGACCGGAAGCATGACCGAATACAAACAGTGTAGCTATTCTCTCCGCAAGGCAATCAAACAGGCTAAGTCTCAGTACAGAGACAAAATCGAGTCGAAATTCAACAGCTCAGACACAAGAGGTATGTGGCAGGGTCTACAGTCAATCACGGATTACAAAAAGAAAACCAGCCCCGTCGAGGACCAGGATGTCTTGCTCCCAGACAGGCTAAACAACTTTTTTGCCCGCTTTGAGGACAATACAGTGCCACTGACACGGCCCCCTACCAAAACCTGCGGGCTCTCCTTCACTGCAGCCGAGGTGAGTAAAACATTTAAACGTGTTAACCCTCGCAAGGCTGCAGGCCCAGACGGCATTCCCAGCCGCGTCCTCAGAGCATGCGCAGACCAGCTGGCTGGTGTGTTTACGGACATATTCAATCAATCCTTATCCCAGTCTGCTGTTCCCACATGCTTCAAGAGGGCCACCATTGTTCCTGTTCCCAAGAAAGCTAAGGTAACTGAGCTAAACGACTACCGCCCCGTAGCACTCACTTCCGTCATCATGAAGTGCTTTGAGAGACTAGTCAAGGACCATATCACCTCCACCCTACCGGACACCCTAGACCCACTCCAATTTGCTTACCGACCCAATAGGTCCACAGACGACGCAATCGCAACCACACTGCACACTGCCCTAACCCATCTGGACAAGAGGAATACCCATGTGAGAATGCTGTTCATCGATTACAGCTCAGCATTTAACACCATAGTACCCTCCAAACTCGTCATCAAGCTCGAGACCCTGGGTCTCGACCCCGCCCTGTGCAACTGGGTCCTGGACTTCCTGACGGGCCGCCCCCAGGTGGTGAGGGTAGGTAACAACATCTCCACCCCGCTGATCCTCAACACTGGGGCCCCACAAGGGTGCGTTCTGAGCCCTCTCCTGTACTCCCTGTTCACCCACGACTGCGTGGCCATGCACGCCTCCAACTCAATCATCAAGTTTGCGGATGACACTACAGTGGTAGGCTTGATCACCAACAACGACGAGACGGCCTACAGGGAGGAGGTGAGGGCCCTCGGAGTGTGGTGTCAGGAAAATAACCTCATACTCAACGTCAACAAAACAAAGGAGATGATTGTGGACTTCAGGAAACAGCAGAGGGAGCACCCCCCTATCCACATCGACGGGTCAGTAGTGGAGAAGGTGGAAAGTTTTAAGTTCCTCGGTGTACACATCACAGACAAACTGAATTGGTCCACCCACACAGACAGCGTTGTGAAGAAGGCGCAGCAGCGCCTCTTCAACCTCAGGAGGCTGAAGAAATTCGGCTTGTCACCAAAAGCACTCACAAACTTCTACAGATGCACAATCGAGAGCATCCTGTCGGGCTGTATCACCGCCTGGTACGGCAACTGCTCCGCCCACAACCGTAAGGCTCTCCAGAGGGTAGTGAGGTCTGCAGAACGCATCACCAGGGGCAAACTACCTGCCCTCCAGGACACCTACACCACCCGATGTCACAGGAAGGCCATAAAGATCATCAAGGACAACAACCACCCAAGCCACTGCCTGTTCACCCCGCTATCATCCAGAAGGCGAGGTCAGTACAGGTGCATCAAAGCAGGGACCGAGAGACTGAAAAACAGCTTCTATCTCAAGGCCATCAGACTGTTAAACAGCCACCACTAACATTTAGCGGCCGCTGCCAACATACTGACTCAACTCCAGCCACTTTAAAAATGGGAATTGATGGAAATTATGTAAAAATGTACCACTAGCCACTTTAAGCAATGCCACTTAATACTATGTTTACATACCCTACATTACCCATCTCATATGTATATATACTGTACTCTATATCATCTACTGCATCTTGCCATCTTTATGCAATACATGTACCACTAGCCACTTTAAACTATGCCACTTTATGTTTACATACCCTACAGTACTCATCTCATACGTATATACCGTACTCTATACCATCTACTGCATCTGCCATGCCGTTCTGTACCACCACTCATTCATATATCTTTATGTACATATTCTTTATCCCTTTACACTTGTGTGTGTGTGTAAGGTAGTAGTGTGGAATTGTTAGGTTAGATTACTGTTGGTTATTACTGCATTGTCGGAACTAGAAGCACAAGCATTTCGCTACACTCGCATTAACATCTGCTAACCATGTGTATGTGACTAATACAATTTGATTTGATTTGATTTGAATTACAGTGTTAATCAGTTGGAGTTGTGTTAATTACAGTGT
>NC_092092.1:81906241-81918741 GCF_045679555.1 Salvelinus alpinus
GCGGATCCAGTTTATAACAGACATTCCTCTCTGATGGGGAGGCGGATCCAGTTTATAACAGACATTCCTCTCTGATGGGGAGGGGATCCAGTTTATAACAGACATTCCTCTCTGATGGGGAGCGGATCCAGTTTATAACAGACATTCCTCTCTGATGGGGAGGGGATCCAGTTTATAACAGACATTCCTCTCTGATGGGGAGGGGATCCAGTTTATAACAGACATTCCTCTCTGATGGGGAGCGGATCCAGTTTATAACAGACATTCCTCTCTGATGGGGAGCGGATCCAGTTTATAACAGACATTCCTCTCTGATGGGGAGGGGATCCAGTTTATAACAGACATTCCTCTCTGATGGGGAGCGGATCCAGTTTATAACAGACATTCCTCTCTGATGGGGAGCGGATCCAGTTTATAACAGACATTCCTCTCTGATGGGGAGGGGATCCAGTTTATAACAGACATTCCTCTCTGATGGGGAGCGGATCCAGTTTATAACAGACATTCCTCTCTGATGGGGAGCGGATCCAGTTTATAACAGACATTCCTCTCTGATGGGGAGGGGATCCAGTTTATAACAGACATTCCTCTCTGATGGGGAGCGGATCCAGTTTATAACAGACATTCCTCTCTGATGGGGAGCGGATCCAGTTTATAACAGACATTCCTCTCTGATGGGGAGCGGATCCAGTTTATAACAGACATTCCTCTCTGATGGGGAGGGGATCCAGTTTATAACAGACATTCCTCTCTGATGGGGAGGGGATCCAGTTTATAACAGACATTCCTCTCTGATGGGGAGGGGATCCAGTTTATAACAGACATTCCTCTCTGATGGGGAGCGGATCCAGTTTATAACAGACATTCCTCTCTGATGGGGAGCGGATCCAGTTTATAACAGACATTCCTCTCTGATGGGGAGGGGATCCAGTTTATAACAGACATTCCTCTCTGATGGGGAGGGGATCCAGTTTATAACAGACATTCCTCTCTGATGGGGAGCGGATCCAGTTTATAACAGACATTCCTCTCTGATGGGGAGCGGATCCAGTTTATAACAGACATTCCTCTCTGATGGGGAGCGGATCCAGTTTATAACAGACATTCCTCTCTGATGGGGAGGGGATCCAGTTTATAACAGACATTCCTCTCTGATGGGGAGCGGATCCAGTTTATAACAGACATTCCTCTCTGATGGGGAGCGGATCCAGTTTATAACAGACATTCCTCTCTGATGGGGAGGGGATCCAGTTTATAACAGACATTCCTCTCTGATGGGGAGGGGATCCAGTTTATAACAGACATTCCTCTCTGATGGGGAGGGGATCCAGTTTATAACAGACATTCCTCTCTGATGGGGAGGGGATCCAGTTTATAACAGACATTCCTCTCTGATGGGGAGCGGATCCAGTTTATAACAGACATTCCTCTCTGATGGGGAGCGGATCCAGTTTATAACAGACATTCCTCTCTGATGGGGAGCGGATCCAGTTTATAACAGACATTCCTCTCTGATGGGGAGCGGATCCAGTTTATAACAGACATTCCTCTCTGATGGGGAGCGGATCCAGTTTATAACAGACATTCCTCTCTGATGGGGAGGGGATCCAGTTTATAACAGACATTCCTCTCTGATGGGGAGGGGATCAAGTTTATAACAGACATTCCTCTCTGATGGGGAGCGGATCCAGTTTATAACAGATATTCCTCTCTGATGGGGAGCGGATCCAGTTTATAACAGACATTCCTCTCTGATGGGGAGCGGATCCAGTTTATAACAGACATTCCTCTCTGATGGGGAGGGGATCCAGTTTATAACAGACATTCCTCTCTGATGGGGAGGGGATCCAGTTTATAACAGACATTCCTCTCTGATGGGGAGCGGATCCAGTTTATAACAGACATTCCTCTCTGATGGGGAGGGGATCCAGTTTATAACAGACATTCCTCTCTGATGGGGAGCGGATCCAGTTCATAACAGACATTCCTCTCTGATGGGGAGGGGATCCAGTTTATAACAGACATTCCTCTCTGATGGGGAGCGGATCCAGTTTATAACAGACATTCCTCTCTGATGGGGAGGGGATCCAGTTTATAACAGACGTTCCTCTCTGATGGGGAGGGGATCCAGTTTATAACAGACATTCCTCTCTGATGGGGAGCGGATCCAGTTTATAACAGACATTCCTCTCTGATGGGGAGGGGATCCAGTTTATAACAGACATTCCTCTCTGATGGGGAGGGGATCCAGTTTATAACAGACGTTCCTCTCTGATGGGGAGCGGATCCAGTTTATAACAGACATTCCTCTCTGATGGGGAGCGGATCCAGTTTATAACAGACGTTCCTCTCTGATGGGGAGCGGATCCAGTTTATAACAGACATTCCTCTCTGATGGGGAGCGGATCCAGTTTATAACAGACATTCCTCTCTGATGGGGAGCGGATCCAGTTTATAACAGACGTTCCTCTCTGATGGGGAGCGGATCCAGTTTATAACAGACATTCCTCTCTGATGGGGAGGGGATCCAGTTTATAACAGACATTCCTCTCTGATGGGGAGCGGATCCAGTTTATAACAGACATTCCTCTCTGATGGGGAGCGGATCCAGTTTATAACAGACATTCCTCTCTGATGGGGAGGGGATCCAGTTTATAACAGACATTCCTCTCTGATGGGGAGGGGATCCAGTTTATAACAGACATTCCTCTCTGATGGGGAGGGGATCCAGTTTATAACAGACGTTCCTCTCTGATGGGGAGGGGATCCAGTTTATAACAGACATTCTTCTTCGTCTCTTCTCTCCATTTCCTACCAAATCAAAGGCTTCTGAATCTTATTTCCTCCCTGTTAAGATGGAACGAAAGATCAGTGTTTTAATGGATAGGCCTATTTTAATCTCCCTCGTTAATACTTTAGTATGCAGGATATTATTGTTCTGTACCAACGACTATAATTACTTCTGTTTAATAATCTCTGTCAATCCTGAAAATGATCACTTGCTTAGTGTTGTATCTGGCTGAGACAGATCATTGGTTGCACATCTCTAATACCAGCAATCTGCCATCTTCTGTCTGTAGTGTCTGAACCGTTTGGGTTACACACTAAGATGACCCCTCTTTGGAAAGGTGAGACTCTCACAAACACATTTTGTCTGAAGGTAACCCGGTACCAGTTAAAACGTTTTATGGAAGTATACAGTACCTCTCAAAAGTTTGGACACACCTAATCATTCAAGGTTTTTTTCTCTTTTTTTCTCTATTTTCTACATTGTAGAAAAATAGTGAAGACATCAACACTATGAAATAACACATATGTAATCATGTAGTAACCCCAAATATATTTTATATTAGAGATTCTTCAAAGTAGCCCTCCTTTGCCTTCATGACAGCTTTGCACACTCTTGGCCTTCTCTCAACCAGCTTCACGAGGTAGTCATCTGGAATGCATTTTAATGAACAGGTGTGCTTTGTCAAAAGTTAATTTGTGGAATTGCTTTCCTTCTTAATGTGTTTGAGCCAATCAGTTGTGAGCCAATCAGGTAGTGGTGGAATACATAAGATAGCCTTATTTGGTTAAACATAAACTCCATAATATGGCAAGAACAGCTAAAATAAGCAAAGAGAAATGACAGTCTGTATTACTTTAAGACATGAAGGTCAGTCAATCCGGAAAGTTTCAAGAACTTTGAACGTTTCTTCAAGTGCAGTTGCAAAAACCATCAAGCGCTATGATGAAACAGGCTCTCATGAGGACTGCCACAGGAAAGGAAGACCCAGAGTTACCTCTGCTGCAGAGGATAAGTTCATTAGAGTTAACTGCACCTCAGATTGCAACCTAAATAAATGCTTCACAGGGCTCAAGTAACAGACACATCTCAACATCAACTGTTCAGAGGAGACTGCGTGAATCAGGCCTTCATTTTTTTTATTTTTTTTTATTTCAGGTTGAATTGCTGCACAAAAAAACACTACTAAAGGACACCAGTAAGAAAAAGAGACTTTCTTGGGCCAAGAAACACGAGAGATGGACATTAGACCGGTGGAAATCTGCCTTTTGGTCTCATAAATCCAAATTAGCAATATTTGGTTCCAACCGTCGTATCTTTGTGAAATCCAGAGCAGGTGAACGGATGATCTCCGTATGTGTGGTTCCCACCGTGAAGCATGGAGGAGGAGGTGTGATGGTGCTTTGCTGGTGACACTGTGTGATTTATTTAGAATTCAGGGCACATTTAACCAGAATGGCTACCACAGCATTCTGCAGCGATATGCCATCCCATCTGGTTTGCTCTTAGTGGGACTATAATTTGTTTTTCATCAGGACAATGACGCAACACACCTCCAGGCTGGGTAAGGGCTATTTGACCAAGAAGGAGAGTGATGGAGTGCTGCATCAGATGACCTGGCTTCCACAATCACCCAACCTCAACCTAATTGAGATGGTTTGGGATGAGTTGGACAGCAGAGAGAAGGAAAAGCAGCCAACAAGTTTTCAGCGTATGTGGGAACTCCTTCAAGACTGTTGGAATAGCATTCCAGGTGAAGCTGGTTGAGAGAATGCCAAGAGTGTGGAAAGCTGTCATCAAGGCAAAGGGTGGCTACTTTGAAGAATCTCAAATGAAATGTATATTTGTATTTGTTAAACACTTTTTTGGTTACTACATGATTCCATATGTGTTATTTTATAGTTTTGATGTCTTCACTATTATTCTACAATGTAGAAAATAGTAAAAATGAAGAAAAACCCTTGAATGAGTAGGTGTGTCCAAACTTTTGACTGGTAGTGTATATGGAAGTAGTTTAGTACTCAATTTCCTTTGTTAACTATGGGTTAAAAAGTTCTACAAATATTTTCCAGATTACTCAGATATAGGACATACACTTTATAACAAACATACTTTTATTTATTTTTGGACTATCCGGTGTCCATGCAGTAAGGCCAAATTCAATGTTTCATCAAACTTTTATAAATATTTTTTTGATACTTAAAGGGGTCCTAAAATTCAAAGAGATAAATGATCCTTGGTATGACCATCTTAAAACAATTCCATATGTTAATTTAGTAGAACCCCATCCCGGGCGTATATCTGAATCCAACAGTTAAAACTTAAAACAATTCCATACATTAGCTTAGTAGAACCCCATCCCACCCCAGGTTGAAAGCAAACCACAAGTCTTTATTAAATGTTCCCTTTTATTAATATAGATTTTTTTCAAACCTGGCTGCTTCATGAAATTTACATTTACATTTAAGTCATTTAGCATGAAATGTAATAGAATGGTGAATGGAGGAATCAGGCTGGTTCCATCGGGCTAAGGCTTCTATGCAACGGAATCATATGTAAAATAATACCATATGGTAAATAATGTGATCATTTCACACCCGTCTGACTGACTAATAACAATAAGTCATGTGTCAGAAACAATTTGGATAAACAGATGAATGAAAATTGGCATCTGCACAGGAGTATCACTAGCTTTTTTTCCCCTTCAATGGCCAAGTCAAAATGGCAGCTAGCGCTCCGACTTCACATGCTTCCAAAGAACATTTAAATGCTAATATGATAAGCTGACAAGCTTATTATAAGCTCTGACGTTTTAAGAGTTTCTCCCATTAGTTATACGTGGAGACATTACATTGCATCCCTGTGCTAGTAGAAGGTACGGGGTTAAATTCTGTTGGGGAAAAATAGATTATTTTGGCTGCGTTTGACAGCAATACAGTGCCGTAGTGATGGTTTGTCAGTAAGGGAAAAGAAAGTGAAGCACGGGTGGCTTTGAGGAGAGAGTTATCTGTTGTAGCTGGAATACATAGTGTTTAGGGAGGCTTCGTCCAACCTACAGAGACTATCCACTGCTGTATAGTCCATCATACTGTCAATCCGCCTGACACAACACTCTATAGACTCTCACACTCACACTACAATCAGACATTTGGATCAAAAGAGAAGCTAGCAAGTGCTTAGTTGATATATTAACACCAACATGTACTGATTGTGGATCAAATTAACGGATCATGTGGATTACACAGAAGAAAACAGCCTTATCAAACATGTAAATGTCCATCTGGAGTTTGAAACCACCGCTTCTTTGAGACATACCCTTAACGATGTAGATGTGAATTAACAGACAATGGGTGTTTCTCAATAATGCGCACTACTGTGCTCTCACGCTCCGAGTGCATTCTCCGACCACGTTCTCTTGAGTATGTTCTTGTGAGGACGAGAGTGTGGAAAACACATAGAACATTACATTTGAGAAGCACAACCCCTTACCTCACGCTTCACCTCCCCATTCACTGAACCTTCTTCTAGCAATGACAATGATGACAACAAACAAAGCAAATGTTTTATCAGTTAGATATGTTCAAATCTAGCTAGCCAGCAATTTGCCAATTATTTGTGGATAGCTAGCTAGCCAGTTAGCCCTATCGACTTACTATGGACTTACCAATTCACTGAATCACCTTCCTGCCAGGACAATGGCAATAGAGACGAAACAAGATTTACACAAAGCAACCGTTTCACTTCATGACTATGAGCTAGCTATATGTGAATTGTAATAATGTATCTAACCAGACAGTTTAACAGGCAAAAAATGACATAAAACTAATAGATTTCAATTCTTCGTGGGTAGCTAGCGAAACATTTTTTGTGGCTATCTACATAGCTAGCAATACTAGTTGTTAGCCCTACTGACTAATCGTGGGCTTGCGATCTACGGTATGTAGGCAGGTAAACATGCCAGATTCAACACAGCATGTATTTATTAACGTATCAAGAATAAAATGTTGTAAACTCAGAAAATAAAGAAACATCCTCTCACTGTCAACTGCATTTATTTTCAGCAAACTTAACATGTGTAAATATTTGTATGAACATAACAAGATTCAACAACTGAGACATAAACTGAACAAGTTCCACAGACATGTGACTAACAGAAATGGAATAATGTGTCCCTGAACAAAGGGGAGGTCAAAGGTGTGGCCACAAGCTGCATTAAGCACTGCAGTGCATCTCCTCTTCATGGACTGCACCAGATTAGCCAGTTCTTGCTGTGAGATGTTACCTCACACTTCCACCAAGGCACCTGTAAGTTCCCAGACATTTCTGGGGGGAAATGGCCCTAGCCCTCACAGTCCAATCCAACAGGTCCCAGAGGTGCTCAATGGGTTTGAGATCCAGGCTCTTTGCTGGCCATAGCAGAACATTGACATTCCTGTCTTGCAGGAAATCATGCACAGAACGAGCAGTATGGCTGGTGGCATTGTCATGCTGGAGGGTCAGGATGAGCCTGCAGGAAGGGTTCCACGTGAGGGAGGAGGATGTCTTCCCTGTAACACACAGCGTTGAGATTGCCTGCAATGACAACAAGCTCAGTCCGATGATGCTGTGACACACCGCCCCAGACCATGACGGACCCTCCATCTCCAAATCGATCCCTCTCCAGAGTACAGGCCTCGGTGTAACGCTCATTCCTTCGACGATCAATGTGAATCCGACCATCACCGCTGGTGAGACAAAACCGCGACTCGTCAGTGAAGAGCACTTTCTGCCAGTCCTGTCTGGTCCAGCGATGGTGGGTTTGTGCCCATAGGCGACGTTGTTGCCGGTGATGTCTGGTGAGGACCTGCCTTACAACAGGCCTACAAACCCTCAGTCCAGCCTCTCTCAGCCTATTGCGGACAGTCTGAGCACTGATGGAGGGATTGTGCGTTCCTGGTGTAACTTGGGCAGTTGTTGTTGCCATCCTGTACCTGTCCCGCAGGAGGGATGTTCAGATGTACCGATCCTGTGCAGATGTTGTTGCACATGGTCTGCCACTGGAAGGACGATCAGCTGTCCGTCCGGTCTCCCTCTAGCGCTGTCTTAGGCGTCTCACAGTACGGACAATCCAATTTATTGCCCTGGCCACATCTGCAGTCCTCATGCCTCCTTGCACCATGCCTAAGGCACTTTCACGCAGATGAGCAGGGACCCTGGTCATCTTTCTTTTGGGTTTTTTCAGAGTCAGTAGAAAGGCCTCTTTAGTGTGCTAAGTTTTCATAACTGTGACCTTAATTGCCTACCGTCTGTAAGCTGTTAGTGTCTTAATGACCGTTCCACTGGTGCATGTTCATTAATTGTTTATGGTTCATTGAACAAGCATGGAAAACCGTGTTCAAAACCTTTTCAATGAAGATCTGGGAAGTTATTCGGATTTTTCAGATTTTTACAAATTATCTTTGAAAGACAGGGTCCTGAAAAAGGGCTATTTCTTTTTTGCTGAGTTTAGTAAGGCAACATATGAGATGTGAAAAGGCAAGAGTGTATTTTCTCTCACTTCAGCTTTTGTGTCATTTTTTTAACATATTTTGTTTTTGCATACTTGCCTGTTGAAGCTTGCTGCAAGCCCGACATCGGGATCAATATGACAACAGCCACTGCAAGTGCAGGGCGCGAAATTCAAAATCTATTTTTGTAAAATATTTAACTTTCACACATTAACAAGTCCAATACAGCATTTGAAAGATAAACATCTTGTCAATCCAGCCAACATGTCCGATTTTTTTAATGTTTTACAGAGAAAACACCACATATATTTATGTTAGCTCACCACCAAATAAAAAAGACAGACATTTTTCACAGCACAAGTAGGATGAAGTAGCATGCACAAGCCAACCTAACTAACCTAAAACCAACCTAAATAACCTAGAAAAAACTACCTCAGATGACAGTCCTATAACATGTTACACAATAAATCTATGTTTTGTTCAAAAAAAATGCATATTTTAGCTATAAATCAGTTTTACATTACTGCTACCATCATAGCTACAGTAAGAAATCGCACGGGAGTAGCCAGAGAAAATACAGACACCAACTTCAACTACCTTATTACACATCAGAAAACATTTCAGAGAAATATATGGTGGATAGCTAATGAAAGACAAAGATCTTGTGAATACAGACAATATTTCAGATTCTTTAAATGTTTTACAGCGAAAACACCACATATATTCATGTTAGCTCACCACCAAATACAAAAAGAGAGACAGATATTTTTCACAGCACCGGTAGCATGCAGCTAGCATGCAGCTAGCATGCAAAGCCAACCTAACTAACCTAGAACTAACCTAAATAACCTAGAAAAAACTCCCTCAGATGACAGTCCTATAACATGTTACACAATAAATCTATGTTTTGTTCGAAAAAGTTGAATATTTTAGCTATAAATCAGTTTTACATTACTGCTACCATCTTAGCCACCATCATAGCTACAGTCAGATATCGCACGGCAGTAGCCAGAGAAAACAGACACCAACGTCAACTTCTAATTTCACATCAGAAAAGATTTCAGAAAAATATATGGTGGATAGCTAATGAAAGATCTTGTGAATACAGACAATATTTCCGATTTCTGAAGTGTTTTACAGCGAAAACACAATATATCGTTATATTAGCTTACTACAATAGCTAACACACAGCAGCATTGATTCTAGTCAAACGCTAGCGATAGCACAGTTCGACAGATATATGAAAAAGCATCCCAAATTGGGTCCTTATCTTTGTTGATTTTCCATCAGAATGTTCTCCAAAGGGTCCTTTGTTCAGAACCGTGTTCATTTGGACCTAGAACGAACGATGTCCCTGTTGAATTAGCATGACACACTGGCCATGCCGTGCTAACCTCTCCGTCTTGACAAAATTCTTGCGTCGCATCACGTCTAAAGTCCAGAATAAATTTCAATAATATAATTAAAGTATATTGAAAAAACATACTTTAGGATGATTTTGTGACATGTATCAAAGAAAATCGAAGCTGGAGGTCATATTCACCTATAACGAGTGTTTTCCAGGAGCGCAGTCCAGTTCCTACTTCGCGCCCAGAAAAAATTATAAAGTGCGCACTTATCACTCAAAGAGGTTCCTTTCAGTCCCTGACAGAGATAATCAAGTCCTTTTTTCTCTCACTTCCGCATGACAACCAGGGGAAGATGTGTGACGTGTTTGTACAGTCCCAAGTGCCAAGGCCTTTTATAGAGAGTATCTTGAAGAGAGACATAGCTTCTTGGAAATTTCTCTTTTTCCAGAAAATGGGCTGTAAAAAGAGTTATGTTTCACTTAGAGAAATAATTAAACCTGTTTTAGAAACTAGAAGGTGTTTTATATCCAAAGGTAATAAATAATATGCATATTGTACGAGCAAGAATTGAGTACGAGGCCGTTTGAAATGGGCACCTTTTTTCTGGCTACTCAATAATTTCCCTTGCAGCCATAACAGGTTAATACATACTTCAAAAATATGTACAAACGTAGGTCGCATCTGTTTTGCATACTTGACTTGGACTCATACTCCGACCCCTCCCGTGCTCCAATTTGCGTGCTCCGAGCATCACAAATGGCACCCTATTCCCTTTTAAAGTAGACTAGGTTGTGTTAGGACCCACTCCATCAGATCTGCCCTTCCCTAATGTTGTTGTAGTAGTTATACCTAGTCTATAACATCAGACTCAGCATAGCCAACCAAGCCATTAACAAGCACTTGTCAGTCCACATGGTGGTGTTGATGTGAGGCAGACATAAACCAAAAACACGGATCATCATACAGTGCAAGACTGAATCTCTCTCAGGGAGCTCTCCTAAGTTCAATACTTAAATTCGGTCAATAGATCTTTACATTTTAATCATGTTCTCATCGAGCCATGCTGTGCTGCTTTGGTTCCCCTCCATTAACCTTATCTCTGGACCATGTATTTAGGCCACATTAAGCTGTAGAGAGTTAGTGAAGCCTTGCACTGTGAATGTTGTTCTGGTCTCAATTAGTCACTGATAGTGCAGCTGACTAACAGCTGGCAGCCTCTGTCTGTATAATCTCTCAGTGCAGCTGTGCTGGAACAGGCAACATGCTAGCCTAATTAGCCATGTTGTCTCTATGGTGAAATTGAAGCCTAGGGGGTCCTGGATCAATGTTGCACTGCCTTGTTCATTCATTTCCTCCCTCCCTTCATCCCTCCCCTGTGATAGAAATGCACAAAATAATCTCTTCACAACCCCTGAAGATACTGTAGATACTAAAAATGAAAAGGGGGATTGTTGCTCGACTCTTCGAAAGAAAAGGGTACTATCTACAACTTTAAAGGGTTATTTGGCTGTTCCCATAAGAGAACCGTTTGAAGAACCCTTTTTGGTTCCGTGTAGAACCCTTTTTGGTTCCGTGTAGAACCCTTTTGGTTCCCTGAGCAAGGCAGTTAACCCGTTGTTCCCCGGACGCCGATGACGTGGAAGTCGATTAAAGCAGCCATATTTCGGGAAGACACATTTCAGTTGAATGCGTTCAGTTGTACAACTGACGAGGTATCCCCATTTCCCTTTCCAAACTGAAGTGCCTTCAGAAAGCGTACATACCCCTAACCTTAACCCTAATCCCAACTGACGAGGTATTCCTCTTTCCCTTTCCATGTAGAACCCTTTCCACAGAAGGTTCGACATGGAACCCAAAAGGGTTCTACACGGAACCAAAAAGGGTTCTACACGGAACCAAAAAGGGTTCTCTTATGAGGACAGTGGGAGAACTGTTTTGGAACCCACACATGGTTTCATTACCATGTGGAGTAATTGTGATATGATTGTTTTGGGTAATATACTGTGAGAGATATTTTGTAGTTATTTATATGGTGCAATCGGAAAGTATTCAGACCCCTTCACTTTTTTCACATTTTGTTACGTTACAGACTTTTTTTTATTCCCTCATTAATCTACACACAATTACCCATAATGAAAAAGCAAAAACAGGCTTTTAGAAATGTTTGAAAATATTTAAAAAATATAAAACGAAAAACTGAAATATCACATTTACATAAGCATTCAGACCCTTTACCAAGTACTTTGTTGAAACACCGTTGGCAGCCATTACAGCCTCCAAGTCTTCTTGATACTACAAGCTTGGCACACCTTTATTTGGGGAGTTTTCTCACATTCTTCTCTGCAGATCCCCTCAAGCTCTGTCAGATTGGATGGGGAGCGTCGCTGCACAGCTATTTTCAGGTCTCTCCAGAGATGCTTGATCGGGTTCACTGGTGGACCACTCAAGGACATTCGGAGACTTGTTCTGAAGCCACTCCGGCGTTGTCTTGGCTGTGTGCTTAGGGTGGTTTTCCTGTTAGAAGGTGAACCTTCACCCCAGTCTGAGGTCCTGAGCGCCCTGGAGCAGGTTCTCATCATGGATCTCGCTGTACTTTGCTCTGTTAATCTTTCCCTCGATCCTGACTGGTCTCCCAGTCCCTGCCGCTGAAAAACATCCCCACAGCAGGATGCTGCCACCACCATGCTTCGCCGTAGGGATGGTGTCAGGTTTCCTCCAGACGTGACTCTTGGCATTCAGGCCAAAGTGTTCAATCTTTCTTTCATCAGACTAGAGAATCTTGTTTCTCATGGTCTGAGAGTCCTTTAGGTACCTTTTGGTAAACTCCAAGCGGGCTGTCATGTGACTTCTACTGAGGAGTGGCTTCCGTCTGGACAC